>NW_022680498.1:0-383639 GCF_009764315.1 Trachypithecus francoisi
GCGCATTCAGGACCACAGCACAACAAGCATCAGGAAGCTGTCCCTGTCCTGGATGACAAACCACAGGGCAGGTTTCCCTTTGGACTTCATGGTGGGAAAGGAGAGGAGCGAGAGGTGAGAATTCTCGAGGCCCCGCTGCAGGACCCCTTGCACAGGGTGAGGAAGCATCTTCAGAGCAAGGAGGAAGCCTGAGAGCCCAGGGCAGGTTTTGGTCTCAGTTCCCCATGAACTTGGACCACTGTGGAAAGTGCTACTGGTTGTATATGAACAACGGTAATAATCGCCTCGTCCTCAGCCTGGAGCCCAGGGATGGTCAGGGAGGCCATGTGCCAGACTTGGAGCCAGAGAAGCGATAAGAGACCCCTGAGGGCTGATTACTGACACCATAAATCATGAGTTTGGGGGCTGTGCCTGGGTGTTGCTGGTACCAGGAGACAAGATTATAACCACCGATGTCACTGCTGGTTCCAGTGCAGGAGATGGTGACCGACTGTCCAGGAGACCCAGACACTGAACAGGCGATCTGGTCAGGGCAGACTGAGCCCAGGCCTGGAAAGAGGGAGAAACACACTCTATGAGTCAGTGCTGGGCCCAGTGAGCCTGAGGAGCAAGAGACCAAGAACCAGCCCAGAGGCCCCTGAAGCCCCTTCCCTGGAGGTGTCGCCTGTGCCCTGAGTGAGGAGGGAGGAGGAGCAGAGCCCAGGCCATGGTGGAGATGTCCCGAGAGTGGTGCCTCCTGATACCCCAGCACTGGGCTACCCCAGCCCTGTGTTATCTCCTCTGCCTCAGAGGGGGCGGGGCCTCCATGCAAATCTGCAACCCTGAACTCCTCTCCTCACCCCACCCTCACCTGGGTCTGGGCTCAGAGACTTCTGCTTCCCTGGACACCGGGGCTAAGCTGAGAAGATTAAAGTCCTTGTTTGTCTATTCTGATGGCAGGAACTTATTTTTTTGTACCTGATTTGCTCAGGAGAGAAAGATCTGCTGAAATCCCTTACCTGAGTCATCTCCTGGCCATCGGTGTCTCTGCTGTGTGGTGCCTGTGGCTCTGTGACCCTCCAGGCCTGGGCACACCCTGCAGTGCCCTCGGCTTGGCCCCACCTCCAGCCTGTCTCTACTGTCAGGAAATGGGGCTGCCTACCCCGTGGACCCCTCTGATGGGTATCGTCGGTCGCTGGTCTCCCGAGTTTGCAGCCTCATCCCATCACCACCCCACGCTTTGTGCTGAAGCATTTGTGGCATTGAATCCCTGGAGCACATCAGCCGCCCCCGGCAGTGCACCGCATCCACACGGGCACATGTGGGAGGGACCCTGTGGAAGGAACAGGAGCACTGACCAGGCCCACAGTCCTGAGCCTGAGTCCACTGCTCCAATCCTGCCTTTCCCACTCATGAGCAGGTGACGTGTCCTTCCCACCTTCTGGTTCTCAGCCTGAGAAATGGGGACCACAGAGTCCACACTGCACACAGACGGTCCGTGGGGATATGACCCAGCAGGACAAAGGGAAAGTTTGTTACAGGCTTTTCTGTGTGCACCAGCGTGATATTTATTGTGAATGTTTGCTTACTGAACTGTAATTTATGTGTTAAATTGCAGAGATGCGTGTTTCTTGCTTTCTTACTTTTTCCCATCAGACCACTTCCTCACTACAACTTAAATCTGACCTCTCTCAGCCTTGCGACAATGAAGACACACAGACATTCAATAAATACATTTTTGTTTCTTTCCTTAAAAGGATTTTAGTATCTTTTCTTCTTTCCCCATTGCTTATGACAAAATTCTCTTAATGTTTCATATTAGATATTTACAGATTCAGGTTCCATTTAATATTATCATACACTATCCTGTCTTCCCCACCTAGATTCATGTCTGGAACCATGACAAGTGCATGGGGCAGCTATTTGAGCACCAGAAGGAAATGGTACGATGCAGTTTGGGATGGCCCCAGCAGATGACATACAACGAGTCAGTGTGAGACTCTTGGATTTCCTCAATGTCCCCTGGCTGGGATCCAGACAGCCTGAAACTTCAAGGGGCACAAACCTGAAAACAAAAAGAAGCCCAGAAAGCCCTCTTGTTATGAATTGAAGATAGGAAAGGATATTATTTGGCTCAAAATGAAGGCTCAGTCCCCTTCACAAGCAGTGGTTCACACCTGTGTTCTAATCTCTAATTACACCAGCACCTCTCCCTGGGTTCACACTGATGTCTTGTGGATGGAGATGGGGGTTCCTGCACCAGGTCACTCCCAGCCCTGTAACCTGAAGGGGTGCAGACCAGCCCTGTCCATTCACAATAATGTTGTGAGCCTCGTGGGAACCGAATGTCTAGTCATCGCATTAGAAATACAAAGAGAAGAGAAAATGAGTTAAATAATATGCTTTATTTACCTAGCATATCAAAAATAGTATCACTTTCATATGTAATCTAAGGACAATTATTTAGGGACATTTTCTATACTTTGCATGGCTATTGCTATTATGTTTTGAAGAATCTGTGGCGATTGTGTGGCTGATGGAGATGTGAATGGGTTTCCTTGTTGACAAGCGTGGGCTGCGGTGGCTTTTTAAGTGTCAGCGTTGATAGGCTGAAGGAGGGGTGGAAAGAATGATTTTTTTGCACAGGGTGTGGGGGGTGGAGGTGGGCATGTCCATCCTGCAGCTCACCCTGTGGTGCATCTGTGGTCCCTGCATGGGGTGAGGCTGCTCCTCCTGCCCCGGTTTTCCCTGAAGGGAGATCTGACTCCAACTCTCCCTCAGAACCCAGAGCACCTGCAACTCAGGCTCCCTTTTCATTCCATACAAATGCAAGAAACACTCAGATCTCATTGGGCATGTGGATACTCACAATGCTAATTTAGGAATAAACGCATGCTTTCCAGTGTACAGTGGCCTCCTGAGGTCCCGCATGTTGGGGATGGCTGGTGATCTTAATTTGGGTTCCCTGGAAGCAGACTCTGACATGGAGAACTGTATGCACAGAGGATGTGAAAGGAGGTGAGAGAGGCAACACCGGGCAGGAGGCTCCGACCCTCATTGAGGCCTCAGTCTTTCCCACAGGAGCTGTGGAGCTAGGAGGAATTTCAGGTCCTCGTATATTGAGGCAGAGGGTTGAGATCTTGGCCTCAGGCAGTCATGAAACCTAACCTCACTGGGGAAGGGCAAAAACCTGGAGGAGGCATTTTTCTGCGCTGAGCAGCACTTCCCAGTGAAGAAGGCCAGCTCTCAGCTGCCACAAGCTCCCAACAGTGCTGGGTGGGTGAGATCAGAGGAAGGAATCCGGACAGATTCCACTGTGTCCGCTCCACTGGTTTTTTCTGTAGAGAATGACATGAGCCTGAGTTGGGCAGTTCTGGGGACTGATCCAGGATATTCAGGTCAAGGACTGGCTTGTCATGACCTGTGGAAATCCAGAGACCAGATGAGGGATGTCTACCTCAGTCTGTTGATTCAATCAGACCCCATTTCCCTAAGTCACAGCTGAGTCCCCACACCCCAGTATATCCTGGTCACCTAATTCCTCAATCCACTCTTCATACCCCCTCTGCAGAGTCTACCTGGAGGCTGGAGGAACTCAGATCCGGTGGTCTCAGAGCCAGGTGAACTGGGCCAGCCCTGCACATGAATTTGTCCACAGTCTTCCTGGCTGGAGGAAATGTCCCATCCTGCTCATTTAATCTGAATGATGGATTGTGTCATTAGGACACTTGTCACCTATTTCAGTGAGAATAGTTGAATCATTTGAGGAACCACTCACCCATGTGGAGCCATCAGGACGTCTGGTCTCATTTCACCCATGGTGTGATATTTCTAGTCCGTCCCCATCCCCACAGTACACTAGCCGTTGCCATTCTCAGCTCTGCCATTGTTTATTTATTTTCCCTCAAGATTTCATGTAAAATGGTAAAAAGCACCAGGTTCTCTATCTAGTGTGGTTTTCTGGAGACTTTTACAAGTTTACATGAAATATTGATGGAAATCCACTTTAAGCCCCATGGTTTCTGTGAGCATCCCAGGGACACAGTCTTTGCACAGGGTGTGGGCTCCGTAGGGTGGGTGGTCCCTGATCCCTGCAATGAGATATATCCTGTCAATGAGCCAAAGACCACCTGGTGGCCAGCTGTGGCCTGAGGCAGGTGAGAATCCCCTTCCCTGTGGAAACCATCTCCTTAAGGAGGCTGCAGATGTCCCATTCAGGAACCAGGGTCCTGAGTGTGCCACCCCACCCACTTGAGACTCCCCTGAGCACAGGAGCCGCCCCCTGAGTCAGAGTATGCCTGGAGCAGGAAGGAAAGGCAGAGGGAGAAGGGACGGGGGAGCCTGTGGAAGTGCCCGGGACTGAGGACTCCGCTCCTCAGAATGTTGCTGAACAGAGAGGGACAAGACCCTGAGAGTGGCAGGAGGCTCAGGCAGCAATGCTAGATGAAGGGCTTGGTCCTGGAAACCCTTATTCCTCACACCGTGCCCTCCTCCTAGAGCACCTCGACCTCGGGGCATCTTCCAGGGAATCCCCAGCCCTGTGGGAGCTGCCCGGCTGACACCAGGGCCCAGGCACCTCCAGCTGCATTTCCCAGGTGAGGTCCTCCCTGTTCCCCGTCTCCTGTCATTTGGGTGATGCTGCGTGAATGCAGCACTCAGGATGGGTTTACTGCAGCTCGAGGGGATAGGATGCACTTTACTGGGCTTCCAGACCCAGGACGGACTGATCCCCAAACAACCGTTGAGCCTTCAGGGCTGGCCTCCCTCTTAGGCTCCTCCTGGGCAGCCCCAGACTAACTTCTGGATGCAGCCCTGCTGCCCCCTGCTGGTGAAGAAGATGGACCCCAGGAGCTTCCCTCCTCCAGGTGACCACAGAGCACCTGACACCTAGGAGGCTGAAACTATGGAGTCCAGCCTCAGTCTGTGCTATATGTGAACCCCTCTGGCTCAGCACAGAGAGGTGGCATATATGGTTGCAGGGAGGTGGGGCAGGTGCAATTCTGGTAACAGAGTCTCGGGTTGAAATGCTCTTCTCTGTTCCATGGTTTTTGATCGCAGAATGGAGAGTGCAGGATAAACTGTAGCTCTTCTGTGAAAAACCTAAGTCCAGTAAATTGCGGTTCTCCCCACATGTACTCCTGCTTCCCATGTATACTGAACACAGGATTGATTTTCCCACCCCAATAAGAACAGCTGCACTGTAACTGGAACACCTTTGTTTCTGTCACTAAACCTCCGTTGTGTGCTTGAACCATCATCACCATCATTATCATGGTATTTTTTCTATTAATCATAAGATTAAGAAGATTAAGGTAGAAAATTATGACCATAAGTAGGTGGGCGCTTTCTGTGTTCAATCCACAAATGAGAAACCTCTAGCATTCCCTACAACTGTGGTTTAATCAGCATGGTTTTATTTTTCCTTGTAAACTTAAATATTTATCAAAGTTAACATTTCAGTGATTAAATTGATACCTTTCTTCCTGAGATTTTGATCATTTTTACATGTTTGATGTGAAAGTGTGCTTCTTATTGCTAGAAGGCCTTTCTTTCCCTGCAGAATAATCAAAATTACTTTTAATCCACATTAGGCCCTATTGGATCGCAGGCCCCAAGTGGATTCCTAGGCCCCAGGTGCATATCAGGCGCAGGTGTACAAGCAGGCCCTGGGTGGACTTACCTGTATACAGGTAAGGAGCTGACCTGGGGGAGGGTGAGCAGTAAGCAGCCCAGGGCGTTCTGAGTAGATCTTATGGAGAGGAAGGAGACGAGGATATGGAACCTTAAAGAAGTGAGTTCACTTCCTTGGTGACAGACCTAACAGAATTTAGAACTCTGGTAACCAGGCACCCACATCCTAGGAGACCCCACAGCCAGCTCCCTTGGTGGGAGATGCTCAGTAGAGCATGATGTTCTTGTGATGCATCCCCACATCTCGAGGTTCATGCTTCAGGAGGGCCCAGAGCGAGAGTCTTTTCCCATGATGCTGATGCAGGCTCATCCCTCACCCCAGGTGCCTCTGGCCAAAGGCACCTGCAGGTACCCAGAGCAGCCCAGAGCAGGCCCTACCCAGGCCAGCCCGCACCGGTGATCCCATCGGGGCCACATCTGTGCATTGTCCTCGTCCAGGAACATGGACCTCTGCAGTTCCTCAAGGCACAGGAGCATGGTGAGTTGGCCTATTGTGTCAGAGACTTTGTGGGGGCGGTGTTTTTCCCTATAGTCTTCTGCGGGGATGGTGTTTTTCAGGATGGAATTCCTTAAATTCAGTGAGGCTGATTCTGTATGTGGAAATTCCAGTGGAAAGTGACTGACATTGGGAACTCTTTTTTATCTTTTTAACTCCTGCTCAATGTGCAGCAATACAGGACCTTCCAGCGTCATCTGATGAGCCAGCGCCAGCACTAGGGAAGAGCCCCTGTCACGGAGAGAACTGGAGCTAGAGGCAGCCTCAGAGCCCTCCTGTCCCTGCCTCGGTCCTTCCCAGCACCAGCCCATTAAGCACTGCCTGACTGCTTGGCATCTGCTGTAGCCACAGGCCTCAGCCCTGGAGCTGAAAGCATGGCTGGAGCAAGAGGTAGAAGAGGGGGTGACCAGCACAGCCAGAGCTAGCATCTCCCACTCTGTTCTCAGTCCTGGGCACAGTGGGAGACATGGAGGCAGACACCAGGGTTAGGAGCCAGGGGCATTTCCAAGGGTATAGAAACAAAAGCTTTGAAACTCAGCACTCGTGCCCCAAAGTCGCCACGCCATACCACCACTTCCCAGAATTGATTCATAGTGTTCAATTAAAAATTTCTACAATGACATTTGAATCAAGCTTGACTTTTTGAAATTTCATGTCTTCTTTAACTCCCTGATGTTGTCAGATGGTGTTTTGGAGGCTATCCTGAAAATCTCTGATAGTTGTGTCACTTTGCTGTGGTTGTTGTGTGTTGGAATTACCATCTAATCAACTGTTACTGGAACTTTTCAGGCACGCCTTTTAGGAGACCTTGAACTACTTTAGCTTGTTTTTACTCTGGTTTATTGTGGAAAGAGTGATCATGTAGGTCCATTCCTCTAGCAGATCATTCACCTTTTGCCATCAAAGATTTGGCATCCGGTTTCCAGAAAGTATGTGTACAAGTTGATATGTTGGTACTTTAGCTAATCTGGGTGCCAAAAGAGAATGCCATAGACTAGGTACCAGAGAAACAAATTTATTTCTCATGGTTCTGGAGATGGTAAAATCCAAGGTAAACTGGTCATCAGGTTTTGTGTCTGGTGAGAGCTTGTTTCCTGGTTGATAAGCTGTCATCTTTGTACTGTGTCCTCACATGACCAAAGGGATGAGGGAGCTCTCAGCAGTCCCTGTGATAGGAACACTGTTGACATTCATAGTCTCAGCTTTCATGACCTAATCACCTTCCAAGGCCCCACCTCCAAATCCCATCACATGGGGAATTAGATTTTAACACATGAATTTGAGGGGACAGTAGATTTGGCCTATAGCATCAGGTCACCCTGAGCCTTTGCATGCACAGGAAATCTCTAATCTTCTACAAGTACTTGCAGGTCAATTCTAGGTTTAGGGAAATCTTTAACTGCAGCTCTTGATTCCACTGGTCCAAGCTTAAATTCTACATTTGCCCGCATAACTTGTTCACGGACGAGGAACGTTAGTAGCAACTGACCATTTGGAGCTTTAGGAGAATCGATGGAGAAGGGCTTGGATGTAGATGAAGAAGTGGAGGAAGGAGAGGACGATCATGCAGATGGACAGAGAGCAGAAAGTGAAAGGGAAAGGACCTCTGGATAACAGAGGGCAACTCTGGTCATCTAGATAACTCTGGTCAACTAGAGGGCACGAGGTTAATTTTCCTCGGATTCTAAACTCAGATCCCATATTACATCAGCATCACCTGAGGAATACATTTTTCAACGTATATTCCTGGGTTCTGGAAATTTGATTTCATAAATCTGGAGTTATGCCAATTTATCTGTATTTATCATAAGAATTTTGGATAATTCTAATGAAATTAGACAACAAAGCAGAGCTTGGCAACCGCTGGTTTGGGATGTATATCTGGAAGACATTTGATTATATAAAATAATCACAGAAAACTGAGGAGGAATCATTTATTTAAAATGCTTGCATATAATTCAACTCTTCCTATATGTGTAGTTTGACCACATATTGGTCTCTATAATACTAAGATTGGAAATGTGGAGAAAGTCTTTTTAAAATCAAGTAGATGGAAGAAAGCAGTTGGTGAGAAAAGAAAACTCACAATTGTCTGGTAAGAAGAGAACAGAAGAGAAGGGAAGGAAGTAGCATATTTTTGTACGTTATTTGATGCATGTAAATGATAAGCTCAAATGGTGTTTGTAAGAAAGCCAATAATACAAGTTGTCAGAGTGTGGAGAGTGTAGTGCCAACACTGATTTGCTGGGACAGAGAAGTGTACTCTGTCTTGCTGCATAATGTTAACCAGGTTCAAAAGAAAGAGTCATTCTTTAAGAAGTGTGAGTTGTATTGCTGCTGAATTATTTTATCTCATGCCTAGTCCAAAATAAAAGGGCTATAAAGTGCTTAGGTTGAACACAAAGTCCTCTGCTATCGGTAACATCTTCAGGAGCCACATTAGAGGAGGGACAGGTGGCAATAGTGGAGTGGATGGTTCTTTGCTTATGTATTAAACCAAATAGTATGGCACATATTTTATTAAGAAATCTGTTAAAATGAAGTAAAACTCAGGCTCACGTTCTTAATAGGCACACTATTTGCTATGGCAGCAATAGCAAAAGGCTTAAGTACCAAAAATGTACATTAACTACAATCATTTTCATATAAACAAAACAAAGTGAGCATCTATATATGACAGTAACTCCTATGCCCAAAATATTGTTAAGTAAGATTGAAATCATTTTCTACATAACAGATGTTATTGCTGTATTCTGAGATGATACATTATTTGTGTATAGACCCTATAAATATTAACTTATTTAAGTTCTTCATTATTTATTCAACAAATGATTCTGTGGAATATACAAAATGTTTGCTTTGGCATTGGATGTAGAATTAACATAAAATATAATTTTTAAGTGGTTGATTAATATAATAGATGGAGGTTGTACTACTAAAAATAGGCAGAGACTGACTTGCTAAGAAAACATTCAGGGAACCCAGTGTGATAATTTTTAATAATAATCAATATTTTAATACAAGTCTCTTGCTTTTTCTCATCAAAATATATTACAATGTGGAATTTCTGGTGTCTGCCATTGGAAAGTTTAAGTACAGCGGGAATGGTGAATTTTCCGAAGACATTTTACCAGCTTACCTGCTTATCAGTAACTCAGTATGATATTAAGTGGAACCACATCCTCTCCAGCAACCTCTAGTGTCAGTCTTTGTAAAGTGTGTCCATTAAATGGGTGTGGGTTTTGCAGGTGATTGTTCTGTTATTGAAAGATAACAGGATACCCAACTTTAAAAAGCAAGACATGCAGAGGCACATGTTTAGAGTGTGTCCCGACCTGGGAATTAAAACTAATTAGATTTGTGCCTCCACTGTTCAATAAAAAATTTCCTTAAGCATCCAGAGATAAGGCATTCCTTTGGGAAATCACTCCAATATGGTTTCTCACCTACTCACTGCAAGAAAATTGCTGTTATCAAAGCACAATCGATATCCATGTTGTTAAATGATGAATTGAAACGTAATTCCTCAGCCTTTGTCTTAATTTACTTATCAGCAGCATTGAACGCAGTCGATCTCTCCCTCCCTCTTTTTTTCAAAACTTTCTTTGATAGAATTCCAGAACACTTAACCTACTTTCCTCTTGACATTTTTGATAATTACCCCTAGTACTTTTGAGCTGGTTTCTTCTCATCTTTACTACTTTTTGGGTGTTAGATAACCGCTAGACTCAGGATTTTCACTTATGTTTCTTATCTTTGCTTTCTTACTAATTTTTGTGTCATACATTTCCTGATATTTTCTTTGATACCGTAACGCTAGATCACACCCAACACTGTCTGGCTTCTCTACTTGGATGTGGTTTAGGGACCTCAAAATTAATAAGTCCACATGGAGCCACTGACACTCCCCGAACTTGCTCTTCCCCATTCTGTTTAATGGCACCTCCCATTTTATAATTTCTCACCTCAATATTCTTGGTGTCCTCTTTTAATTCTCTCTGTCTCTGCAGCTCTGTCATTGTCTCTCTGTGTCTGTCTGGTTCTCATTCTCTCTTTCTGTCTCTGTCATACACACACACACACACACACACACACCACACACACACACACACACACTGTCAGATCTGATACATATGAAAATCCTGCCAGCTTTGCCTTTAAAGTAAAGTAATTTCAAATGGTATCTGCAAATTCAGCTTCCCACCCTCACCACTTGCTGACTATAGTACTTCCTCACAAGGCCAAAGTTCTACTGCAGAGATTTCTCGAGGAAATAATGAGAACTATTACACATTCTTATTTCAGGCACCCTCAAAATACAGGCTAGCCATATTCTATATGAATTTAAGCTTCTATCATCACTCTACTTTTCAATCCAGTCTCCACACAGCAAGCACAGTATGCAGTTAGAATTCCAAGCCATATCACAACACTCCTGTTTTAAAGTCCCTGATTAATTATTTCTTTTCTTCCTCATGAGGATTTAAGCTTAACGAAGCTGGGCAACTTTGTATCTTTCTCCACTGACCTATCTTCGGAGCTGGAGGTCACTTGGTGCAAGATAAATGATCAGTAAATATTTTCAAATAGTAGAATCAATTATAAATACTTTTACTTCTTTGAGTATACATTTAGACTTAAAAATCAAGAAAATAGACTCTTCAAGAGAATTGTTTTGATTTTGTCATCCCTTGATTAGATTAGCTTCTTAGTATAAGTTTCAGTGTGGGAAATACATGCCCATATATGTGGGAAGCTGTAAGCATTCTCTAAATTTTAAAATAAAATGCAAGGAATTTAAGTATCTGCTCCTTTTATTTAAAGGATAAAAAAAGACAAGTTTATCTTTTAAAAGACCTTTTATATGTGCATACAATCTAAATGTATTTTTCTCTCTTAACCCCTGAATCCTTTTTAAAGATATTCATGTCCTCATTTTTAAAATCCACTTCAATGATAACATTTTAAAATATATTTGCAACTTCCTTAAGAATATCTTGGCGTTCCATTGAACAGCTTGCCAAATAAGACATTAGCAGTACAATTTCCTTTTAATTATTTAATTTGTTTCATCAAATTTATAAATTTCCTACTCTCAACTCATAATTTCGTTCAAGTATAATACATCCTACTTGACCTTTGTGGGGTTTTCATATCATGTATTTATTATTGAAAATGGTTTTGATATCTGAATCAGAATTTTGTAATTGTATTGCTGGTTAGATTGCTCTGTAAACTTTTATTGTTTTGATTCTGTTGTTTATTGATTACAGAGTTACACTACTACTGTAAAGCTTGAAATATTTTCCTTCCTTCCTTCCCTCCTTCCTTCCTTCCTTCCATTTTCTTTCTTCCTTCCCCTTCCCTTCCCTTCCCCCTTCCCTCCTTCCTTCCTTCTTCCTTCCTTCCTTTATTCTTTATTTCCTTCCTTCCTTCCTTCCTTCCTTCCTTCCTTCCTTCCTTCCTTCCTTCCTTATATAAAGACTGTTCTCATATAACGAGAATTGAAGTGAAAAAAATAATACTAACCTCAACATAGAATGATTGGTTCATTATTTGATATACCCTGTGACTTTATTTTTTATTTTATTTTATTTTATTTTTTTTGAGACGGAATCTTGCTCTGCCGCCCAGGCTGGAGTGCAGTGGCCGGATCTCAGCTCACTGCAAGCTCCGCCTCCCGGGTTTACGCCATTCTCCTGCCTCAGCCTCCCGAGTAGCTGGGACTACAGGCGCCCGTCACCTCGCCCGGCTAGTTTTTTTGTATTTTTTACTAGAGACGGGGTTTCACCGTGTTAGCCAGGATGGTCTAGATCTCCTGACCTCGTGATCCGCCCGTCTCGGCCTCCCAAAGTGCTGGGATTACAGGCTTAAGCCACCGCGCCCGGCCTACCCTGTGACTTTATAACACAAACAATTGTGTTATCATTCCATGAGGTTCATCATATGTTACATTTGAAACCAGAATAATTTCAAATTTGATGTGAAATATGTTCCTTAGGGAAATAAATTTCAAGGTACAACCCCCTACTATCTATATCTATATCATCTATATCTGTGTTAGGCCACAGATGCAAAGACATTCTTCTAGGCCTTCTAAATTTTATTGGATCACACAAACATTGACACAATGGTGATAGACACAGATAGATGTTAATATTATTCAGAAAACCATTTCATTTCTAGTGTGATGAATGAACGATTAAGGTGTTGGTGATCTTAGGCATTATTTCCCAATAAGGTCCATATTTTTGCATGTGAAAAATAGTTACTAGAGGGAGAGAAAAGACAGAGCACTCTCATTGTTCCCAGAGAATCAGACTAGAGAAATATGAAGTCACTTACCTTCACCAGCATTTGTATTTTTTGTCTTTTCGCTCATAGCCATTCCAGTTAGGGTGAGATTGTATCTCACTGGGGTTTTGATTTTCATTCACTTGCTGATTAGTGATGTTGAACATTTTTCTCATATGTTATTGGCCATCTGTATGTCTTCCGTTGAGAAAAGTGTATTCAAATTCTTGGGCCACCTTTTAATGGTATTATTAATTTTTTATGCTAAAGGGTTGTTTCAGGTTTTTAAAAATTTTTTTTATACTGAATATTAGCTCCTTGTCTGGTGAGTAGTTTGCAAATATTTTCTGTTCTTCTACATGTTTTCTTTACTTTATTGATTGTTTCCATTGCTTTTCAGAAGCTTTTTAGTTTAATAAAGTCCCATATCTCTATTATTTGTTGTTGACTTTGCTTTTGAAGTGTTGGCCATACCATTTTTATCTAGACCAACGACCTAAAGAACTTGTTCTTCCCCTATGTTCTCTAAGTTTCCTTCTAGTAGTTTTACAGTTTGGGGTCTTATATTTGGGTCTTTAATCCACTTTTAGTTGATATTTTTATGCTGAGAGGGATAAGTGTCCAGTTTCCTTGTTCTGTACATGAGTATCCAGTTTTCTCAGCACCATTTATTGAAAATTGTGCCATTTTCTCAGTGGATGTTCTTGTCATCTTTGTTGAAAATCAGCTGGGTATAGATATTCAAATTTATTTCTGTGTTCTCTATTCCGTTATATTGGTCTCAGTGTCTGATCAAATGCCCATACCATCCTGTTTTGGTTACTATAGTTTGTAATGTATTTTAATTCTAGTAGTGTGATATCTTCAGCTGTGTTCTTTTTGCTCAGTATTGCTTTGGCTATTCAGGGTCTTTTCTGGTTTCATACCAATTTTTTACAAATTTTTTTATTTCTGTGAATAATGTCATTGGTATTTTGATAGGAATTGCATTGAGTTTGTAGATTACTATGGGTAGTAAGTTTTCTCATTTAATATTTTCTAAATATAACTTCACTGATTCAGGCTTGCATTACTTCTAATAAGAAATCCACTATTATCTGAGGATGGTTAATGGGTCAAAAAACCTGTGAGAAATAATAAATAAGGCCACTATTTGACAGCACAGCAGGATGACTATAATTAATTACAAATTAATTGCACATTTATAAAAGCGGAAAGAGTGTAATTGAATAGTTTATAACTCAAAGGATAAATACTTGAGTGAATGAATATCCTATTTTCCCTAATGTGGTTATTTCATGTTGTGTTCCTGTACCAAAACATCTCAGGTACCCAATAAAATATACTCCTACTGTGCAGACACTAAAATTTAAAAAGAAGTTAAAAACCAAGACTTTTCTTGTCATTGTGTTGTTCACCCGTATCTGTCTCTCTCTTTCTCTGTGTGTCTTTGGGACGTGTTAACCTTTTTGAATAGTAGGTTTCTAGTTTTCACAAAATTTGGGAAATTTTGGTCCTTATTCTTTCAAATTGTATTTCTACCTTTTCTCTTCCTGGTCAATCTTATCTCCTTTAATGACTTTTATATACCAATTTAGGCAGTTGAAAATGTCCTAAAGCTCACTGATACTCTGTTTATGCTTTTGTGCTTCATCTTGAATAGCTGTCATTGCTATATCTTCAAGTTCACTCATCTATTCTTTACAGCATCTACTCTGCAATCAGTCTCATTCAGTGTGTATTTTATTATGCCATATTATGGATAATTTATAAAAGTATAACTTGGGCCTCTCTTTATCTTTTTTATGTCTCTATTTAACATGTTTGTTCAATCCTGTATCCTCAGGAACAAGTAGAATAGAATAGAATGATAAGAATTGCTCTTTTTATACTTGTTTACAAGGTCTGTCATGTGTGCAACTTAATTGTCACCTTGGATTGATTCATTTTTCTGTTTGATATAGCCCTTATTTTCTTGTCATCTTGCAGGAAATATTGATGGGATGAAGACATTGTGCATTTTTCCTGTTGGATTTAAGATTATTTTACATTTCATTCTCTACTTTTGTCTTTTATGATTGAATTCAGTAAAGTTACATGAAAACTGCTTGGATTTTCTGTTTGCTTTTACACTTTCATAGTTGAGACCTGAACAGCCTTTTGTCTAGGGTCACATTTCCCCAGTACTGAGGCAAAGCTCTTCTGATGAGTCAACCTCGTGCCCTGTAACTCAGGCCCTTCCTCTGGGACTGTAGTCTGTGTGTGTGTGTGTGTGAGTGTGTGAGTGTGTGAGTGTGAAAGTACTTGTGTGTGTGAGAGAGTATATGTGTGCGTCTGTGTATGTGTGTGAGAGTGTGTGTGTGTGAGACAGTGTGTGAGCACACACTCTTTGGCATGTTCCCTCAAGTGTCTTTGGGTGGTTCTTTTCTCTTTCATAGAGTTTCTTCACACAGAAGTGCTCATCAGTACATGAATATTTGCAGACTTCAGAGTTCTCTCTTTGTGCAACTCTCTCTTCTTTGACACTCTTCCCATTAGACTGTTTTATTTGCTTTTTAAGTTTTGAGATCCTTGAATCCTACTCAGAGAGGTAGGATTCCATGCAGTAGGGTTTCAGGATATACTCTCAGGAGAGAAGTGTGGGAGGTGTGACTGGGAATGTGTTACAATGGACTGCTCAGCTAGAAGGCATTTAAGATCATCCTAAATTAAAGCATGGCTTTGGGATTAAGGCATCAGGCAGTCACTGCTCTTGAACCACATTCTGAAGAAGGGACATCTTTGCACGAAGCCGTTCTTTGCACTCAATGGCATTTTTCGGAGGGGAAAAGCTGTATGAAGCCAGGGGTGCCAAGGCATGCCACAGTCCTCACTAGGAAACTTTCCTGCTTAGAGTGTGAGATGCATGGATCTGGGGCTTGAGGGTCTCAGTTAAACATGGGCAGTTCAGACCAGTAATCCAGGGCATTTGGGCCACAGGGTCCAGGCATTGTGTTAGATCCAGTCACCACACAAGAGGAACTCCAGGGACCGTGGCCACTCAACAGCTGTCTGTCTCCCTCTTACTCTCCTTCCACTCAGGTCATCTTGAGGCAAGATACAGTCCAAACAACAGCAGAACAGCCTGGTCCTTCCAGACTCACATCCTATCCTGACACACCTTCTGCAGAGCCTACCTGGAGGGATTGAGGGAAGGGCAGCCTGGAGGTTTCAGATCCATGTGGGCCAGCTGTGCTTATGGCTTTGCTCACAGTCCTGCTGGGACTGGAGAGAGAAGGTGACACAGATAGTGAAGGGGTTTCTGTCTCACTTCCCCATCTGTCTTTGTCACTGTGGGATAGGTACCACTGCTGTCCCAGGAGTTACAGTAATAGTCAGCCTCATCTTCCACCTGAGCCCCAGTGATGGTCAAGGAACCTGTGTTTCCTGAGCTGGAGCCAGAGAATCGCTCTGGGATCCCTGAGGCCCGGTTGTTGTTACCATAGATGACCAGCACAGGGGCCTGGCCTGGCTTCTGCTGGTACCAGCTTGCATAATAGCTTCTGAGGCTGTCTCCCTGGCAGGTGATCCTGACTGTCTGTCCCAAGGTCACAGACACTGCAGGGTCCTGAGTCAGCTCAGAAGAAACCACAGAACCTGCAAAAGAGAACAGGAGGGGTGTCTGAGGATGAAGCTCTCATTTCCAGAGCCCCACACCCTCCATCACTTTCTGTGCTGAGCTAAAGCTCAGGGCTAGGTTGATCCCTGGTTCTGCAGTAGCTGAGCACTGGGAAGCAGCACCTGTGCAAAGAGTGAGGAGGATGAGCAGGGGAGGGGTCCAGGCCATGGTGGAGATGACCCAGAGCTCTGCTTCTGAGCCCACAGCTGGAGAGGAACCTCCAGGTCTCTCTTATCATAGGAAGGGGAGTCTCTTCATGCAAATTTACTTCCTTTATTCTTATGTCGCTATTAGGTGGCTCTAGTGAGCAGTGGATGCAAATCTGCTCTCCATTCCCTAAAACATTTGTCCTAGTTCTTGTCTGGGCCCTGAGCCTGATGGCCTTCTCTGAGTAATTTCTCAAGATCAGAAGAAGGGCCAAGTGTGTTTTAAGATTCACCCAATACAAGCAGCCTCAAAAAAAGCAACAGTCATGCCCTTTGCACTTGAGCATTACCAGGGGCTTGGACTCATTAGGGGCCTCAGACTAAATCTCACAGTGCCCCCTGGTGCCCACAGCATGAATGCCATTTTCTGTACATCGCTAGATCACTCAGAAGGGCTAGTTATGAGCCCGTAATTCATGCCAGATGCATTGGTGGGAGTTTTACAAGTGTTACCTCAAGAAGACTTTTATAATATGGAATAGGATGATGGGGAGCCTTATGCTCCAAACCTATCTTTATTAATGAATCAATATTAGGAGGTGAAATGTTTTTCCCAAGTCTGCCAGACAGTAGGGAGTGGAGTCAAGATTCCATCCAGGAGTTGCACCTCAGAGCCCGACCATCCAGGCCCTCCCTGCTCTGCCTCCTGCACCCTGCTCCATCTCCTCCTTCTCCCACATCCAAGGTCTTTGGGCTCCCTCCTGTTTTCTTTTGCTAAAGTTCCCACAAGAAGATACAAAAGAGCTAATGACCTAAATTGCAGAAAGATATTTTCTCACATTTCTGAAGCTTGAAAATCCACGATAAAGGTGTTGGTAGGTTTGGCTTCCCCTAAGGCCTCTCTCCTTGGCTTGTGTCCTCTCTCGCTACCTCCTTGCTGTGTCCTCACATGGTCTTTCCTCTGCACACTCATCTCTGGTGTCTCACTTCTGTGTGTGCAAATATTTACTTTCTAGGATGACATCAGTTAGATTGGATAAGAATCCACCCTAATTTCTTCATTTTCACTTAATCACCTCTTAAAGACTCTATATGCAATTTTGGTCACACACTGTGCATTACAGCTTCAGTGCATGAATTTTGAGGAACATAATTCAGCAAATAACCCCCCACCCAATGGACTCCAAAAAACTCACGTCTTTCTCCCTTGCAAAAATATTCACCTCATTCCAGTAGCCAAAATCCTAAACTAACTCAGCACCAACTCTAAGACCCAACTCTCATTTACATATCATCCAAATCAAGTGTGAGTGATTCCCCAGGATGATTCATCCTGAGGGTTTAAAGGAAAACAGCTTTGGGGGGGCTTCATCTCCAGTCTCCTGTTATCATCTGGGTTCCAGAAAAATAAACTTCTACTTCATTAAGATTGAAATAGGTCAGGTGTGGTGTCTCATACCTGTAATCCCAGCCCTTTGGGAGGCCAAGGCAGGTGGATCACAAGGTCAAGAGACTGAGACTATCCTGGCCAACATGGTGAAATCCCGACTCTACCACAAATAAAAAAATTAGCTGGGTGTGGTGGCGTGTGCCTATAATCTCAACTACTCAGGAGGCTGAGGCAGGAGAATCACTTGAACCTGGGAGGCGGAGGTTGCAGTGAGCCGAGATTGTACCACTGCACTCCAGCTGGCAACAGAGCAAGACTTTGTCAAAAAAAAAAAAAAAAGAAAGAAAGTGAAATTCACTGTACATTCCTAAAATAATTTAGAGGACATAATAATTTAAATGCGCATAAATTAAATTATATAATCAGTAGCCATGGGCTATTCTGACAGCATTTGAAAGGAGTCGTAGTTGATATGGAAAATATAACCCCAAAAAACCCAAAAATTGAATTGTTTTTAGAGCAGAATATGTCCGAGTTAACTAATATATATTGTAGACAGAAATAATATAGTCCAAAGAAAATTAAACACTTGTAAGCACATTAAATTACTAAATCCAATTTTAGCATTGAGCATCAACATTTTGGTGTGCAAATAAAGCAACCTCTCAATGGTTATATAAAAAGGCAGTTGTTGCCTACTTTATGTTACAGTTTATTGGTGGCTTAATTGTGCTTTCACAGTTGGAGAGAAGGATGTTCCAGATGTTTCTTTTATCCAAGTAAAAGGGAAAATACTCTTTTACACAAAAAGATAATTTGCAAGCTCCAATTAAATAGATGGTACAAGTATGTTCTTATGCAAAGAAAGACCTCAGGCTGCTATAGGAGGTGAAGTGAATTGCAGTGTCCCTCACAAAGAGGTCTCCACCTAGAACATATAATTGTGCAATTTTCAAACTTCAAATCACCCTAGAAACCAGGGATTGTTAAACCATATCCTGTGGGACGTCCCTGGTCTGCTACCTTTTTTTTTTTAATGTCCCCAGAACTGACAGTGGTTTTTATACATTTAAATGGTTACGTTGCAGATGGTGCTATCAGAACCTACATATTATCCCCAACATTGTCTTGTGTGTGGCAAAGACTAAAATGCTTCTTATCTAGACATTTAATAAATAGTTGAACAAATCCTAAAAGATAATGAGCCCTAAAATATGTGAGTAAATGCTGAACCTCAAGCAAAATAGGAGAAATCAAAACTCAAAGTGTACTAGATAACATTTTATATCTCACAGATTGGTACAATTTGCACTTTCACCAATGTACTCCCATCAATATTTAGGGCTGGCATTGTAAACTGGTAGAACCTCTCTGGAGGGGAATGTGAAAACAATGGGTAAAAGTTAGAAATGAACATCTTTTTGACCCAGCAATTCCACTTCTGGAAATTTATCCTACAGTCATATGCACACAGGAACTCAAAGGAGTCTGCATAGGGATGCTCATTGTAGTGTGATTTGTAAGATCAAAATCATGGTGATAACCATTAGAGGTTGCCTGGCTAAAATCCTGCTGTGGAATACTCTACAGCCTTAGAATACTTGGGCAGTGCTCTATGCCTAAGATGTCCTGGGAAAGAATAAGAAATGTGCATGTATGGGATGGTCTTTGACAAAGGCGAACCAGGACAGGCCCCTTACACTTCACTCTCTCCTTTTCCTCTGAGCTTTTCCACATCAGCCAAACGGGGTAGGGACAATAAAAGCCCCTCAGGCAGGGCCTGGCCACCTGCTCTGGTCTCTCAATGCAGCCTGGCCTGACAACTTGGCTGCAACTTCATGACCAACCCAGAGCCAGAACCACAAAACTAAGCAACTGTCAATTCCAGGTGCACTGAAGTGACAAGATCACAAACACATGTTCTTTTACCATGCTCACTATTGGGGAGCAATTTTTATGCAACAATAGACAACAAATACAATTTGGTTTCTGAAATAAATTTTCTTGTGGATATTTCAAGTATACAACATGTTGATATGGGATACACATATAGTAAAATGGTTACTTTGTTTTTCATAAAATCCATTTAATCAAAGTTTATGAAGCCTAAACTACACACTATCATGGCGATGTTTACCAATTGACTAAGGAAATTTAAAAATTGGATGCAACTAATGTCTGAATATTTTGTCAATTCATTCTCACTTTTAGTAGATTAATAAAGATTTCAGCTACAAAAGTATTGACGCCCATGGAAATCACAAATGCTGGATGTCAGTGAGGAAGAAGGAAAGGACTCAGGTTAACTCTTCCCTGTGGAGCCATTTTGGAAGCTCCCATCCTATAGGGAGACCATCCACTTCTGGGGAGTTTCCAGGACAGGGCCACAGTGATGTGAGACAGGGGGATTTTGAGGGAACACTGAGTCTGTTACTCAAAATCTCCCTAGCTCAGCAACCTGAGGTATTGAGGAAAAGAGGAGGAGCAAAAATAAGAAAAACACAGCCAGGTGCGGTGGCTCACGTGTATATTCCCAGCACTTTGGGAGGCCTAGGTGGGTGGATCACCGGAGATCAGGAGTTCAAGACCAGCTGGCCAACATGGTGAAACCCCATCTCTACTAAATACACAAAAGTTAGCTAGGAGTGATGGTGGGCACCTTTAATCCCAGCTACTCAGGAGGCTGAGGCAGGGAGAATTGCTTGAACCTGAGAGGCTGAGGTTGCAGTGAGCTGAGATTGTGCCACTTCATAAATCAAGGGTCTAAGAACTGTGTCCCCCATTGTTTCGGGGCCAAGAGCAGAAAGGCTCTGCAGCAGGTACAGGGGGGAGTGTGAGTGTCCTGCTACTGGGCCAGAGAAACTAGCATACTCTACCATAATGGAGGAACTGGACATAGGAACTGAAACCTTGTGCTTAAGGTAAAGCTTTAGAGGAGAATCCTACTGTAGACCCGTGGGATTCAGCAACATGTCTATGTCATGTGCAGTAGAGAATTACTTATCTTTTCAAAACAGCCTCTTTTATGTTCATGGGCCTTGTTATATACAGAACCACATGAGACAGCAGTGACCACACAGCCAGACCAGCTGGATCCCCTTGGTCATGAGCTCAGGCAGGGCAAGAAATGATCTACAGTGAGATGGATCTATAGTAGGATGGAGCAGGAGGAGAGCTCGAGGGAAATGTCCTCTGCACAAGCAGGTTGTCCTGTCTATTGTTCCAGTGCCTCTTCCTGGGTTCACACTTATATCATCTGGTGGTGATGGTGCTTCCTGCACCAGGTAGGTACTTGACAGCACCTGTCACCTGAAAGAGTCCTGATCAGCTCTGTCCCATAACGGTATGACACGATCCTCCTGTGACCCCTAGTGTCTAGTAATCACATTTAATATAAAAAGATAAGACAAATAAATTCAGATAAATAGTATATTTTATTTATGTCAGTAAAGCAAAATACTATCATTTTCACATGTTATAAACATGAAATTATTTATGAGATGAATTACATAGATTTTCTTGGCTATTGTTACTGTTATTTTTCTGGAGATTAATGATTTGGGGACTCTGTAGTCGATGGGGATGTGAATGGGTTTTCTGTTGATGAGGGTGACCTGCAGTGGCTTTTGATATCACAAGTGACCTGAGTTTTACCTAGTTAATCACATCTACATATCTGGTTGGGAGTGTAGAAAAGAGCGAAATTTGCAGAAGATACGGAAGGTGGAGGTGGACAGTGTCACCTGCAGCTCACCCTGTGGGTGCATCTGTGGTCCCTGCATGGGAGAAGGCTGCTCCGCCCACCCCGGGGTTCCCTGCAGGGAGATCTGGCTCCAACTCTCCCTCAACCCAGAGCACCTGGCAACTCAGGCTTCCTTTTCTTTCCATAAAATTTCAAGATACCATCAAATTTGGCATTTCAACATGTGCTCTGAAAATTTAGGACAGAAACCGGAGTTTTCAGTGCATAGTGGCCTCCTCAGGTCCGTGTTGGCCCATGTTGGGGACAGTTGGCCATTGTAGATGGGGTTCACTGGAAGCCAACTCTGCAATGGAGATTTCCATGCACAGAAGATTTAGGAGGGAGTGAGGGAGGAAACATGGGCAGAAGGAGACCCTGACTCATGGTGGGGTTGCCACTGAGGCCTCAGGTGTCCACACAGGGAGCTCCGGAGCTGGGAGGCCCTTCATTCAGTGGCATCTTCAAATGAGGTAGGGAATTGAGATCTTGGTTCATTAAACTGAACCCGTCTGAGAAGGGACATAGACTTGAGGAAGCATTCTGCAACCAACAGCACTTCCCAGTGAGGGCACAGCTCTGAGCTGCTGGGCTTCTCAGCAGTGCCAGGTGGGTCACATGGAAGAGGGGATCTGGGCAGACTTCACAGTGTCCCCTCCTCTGGTTTGCACTGTTGGGAATCACAGGCTGCCACACAGCCTCAGGCCCAGGACCTCAGCAGGGCTGGGCAGCAGTTCTAGGGCCTGATCCAGACAGTTGATCTAAGGAGTTGCCCTGTCCCAACCATATGACCATCCAGGGGCAGGACAGTGGACAGAGGTTGCCTCTGTGTTCCACCCAGGCCCTCATGATTCTGGTTCTTCCAGGCCATGTCTCTGCCTGATGTGTGCTCTGTAGAGATTCTGGGGGGGACTGGAGGGAAGGGCAGCTTGAGGGGCTCAGATCCAGGTGAATTAGACCAGATTCACTCATGACTTTATCCTCTTGGGGCTGCAGCAAGAGAGTGACAGAGGCTGGCAGGGTGTTTTTGTCTCACTTCCCCATCTGCCTGTGCCACTGTGGGATGATCACTACTACCGTCCCACACCTGACAGTAATAGTCGGCCTCATCCCCGGCCTCGACCCCGCTGATGGTCAGGGTGGCGGTGTTCCCTGAGTTGGAGCCAGAGAATCGCTCAGGGATCCCTGAGGGCTGTTCGCTATCACTGTAGATGACCAGCACAGGGGCCTGCGCTGGCTTCTGCTGGTACCAGTGCACATTTTTACTTCCAATGTTGTCTCCCCCACAGGTGATCCTGGCCGTCTGTCTTGGGGACACTGACACCGAGGGTGGCTGAGTCAGCTCATAGGAGGCCGCAAAGCCTGGAAAGGAAAAGAAAGAAAAAAAGTAGAGGTTAACTTGCAGGTGAAAGACCCTTTTTAGGAAATCCCTGTCCTCCTGGCCTGGACAAGCTACAGAGAGTCTGTGAACCCTCCGGGTATCCCCTGCAATCAGCCCCAGTCCCAGTGGCCCATGGACTTTCTTGTTGCGTGGAGCCTTTGAACTGAAAACCCACTACTCTCTCCTGGCAGGTGCAGCCGCTCAGGCTCTCACAAGCCCTTGAGCAGAGTGTGGGGGGAGGTCAGTCCCAACAGCCCCCCACCCTGCAGCAGGATCATGAGCGTCCTGCCCACCACAGGCAGGGCCCCGCTGAGCTCAGAGTCAGGGCCACGCTGGACTCTGGGGGCAGCACCTGTGCAGTGAGCAAGGAGGCCGAGGAGGAGAAGAATCCAGGCCATGGCTGAGGCACCGCCAATGCTGCCTCCTGAGGCCCAGGCTGGGCAGGTTCCTCTCAGGCCTCTTATCCCCCTGCTGGAGAGAGCGGCCTGTGATGCAAATCAGCAGAGTCAGGGGCTGCTGCTGGAGGAGATCTGTGGTTTCCAGTGAAGGGCTCAGCCCATAAGGAAACAGAGAGAGGAGGGGTGGCCCCTGCTTACCCACCCTCTCAGCCCATGCGATTTTCTTCCAGCCACTGGTCCCATAGTCTGGGCTCTCACCTTTACCCAAATGGTGCCCAGCCTTGCTCCTGGGCTGTCTTGTTCAGGCAAAAGCTCAGAGCTGAGTTTCTCTATTTTCTAGGGGATATAAAGTCCTTCCTATGGGATAGTGCTTGGCCCTGTTCAAGATGTTGCTAGAATCATAGTGGTGATGGGGGAATTACCTGGGGTCCACAGTCCCCTCCTCCCTTCCATCCTGGCTCAGGAGGGAGGTGGTTAGCTTTTGTCTGTGTCTCTAGAAATGTCCTGGTCATAACCATTTTACGTCAGATGTGAGATGTCTGGTATAGGCCTAAATCCATGTTGAAGACACATGCAGAGCCCAATGCAGGGACCCTCTTCATTCCTGCTCTACAGGGGACAGCACAAGCCTTGGACAGGTCCAGGCCCCACCCCAGGACACAGCTCCTAAGTGCTAGGGGAGAATGCAATTCTTGGTTGCCAAGTGCACATGGAGTGTTGGATGATCCATCTGATGTAGTAAGTTTTGCCTTGGCTGTGAGTTCTAGTGCCAGGTCATAGGTGCTGTGCCTCAGTATCTCCAGGGTGCTGCCAGGGCCAGGGACAGATCAGGAGGTGAAGGAAATGTTGGCTTCATGAGACAGTGAGAGGGGGCTGCAAACTCCAAGACTCTGGTAGTGAATGTTTATTATAATTAAGTTGTCTTCAGTTGCTGGGAAAATGTATCAATGGATAAATCTTAAGAATCTTAAGTCAACAAAAGATTAATGAGCAAGTATTTTGTGCCTCATAAGGAAATCAAGAGCTGTGATTTGGCAGGTTCCCCGGGACAGTTGGGAAAGACCGGGGACAGTGGACATTGAGGAGTGGCCAGGGAAGGAGAAGCCCCTGTGTCTGCAGGACAGGAGCTCCCAGAGCGAAGGGCCGGGAGGCAGGACATGTGTGACTACAGAATGGGATGGCAAGAGTGGTTGTGGGATGGGGGCCGGGCAATGGGAAGAGGAAAAATGCCTGAATCTGCGTCAGAAAAATAAGCACCATCTCCAAGAGTCAGATCTTAGAACCAGGAAGTCAGAAGAATTTAAACGCCAGTGTGAAGGACAAATACTCTAAGAAAAGGAGAACCTCTTTCCATCCAGGTCTCGAGTCATGGTCACTGACCCTCTCTTCATCTCAGCATCTCCCTGATGCCGGGCCCACTAGTCCCCAGGTGTTTTTTTCGGGTTACTCTCTGCTGCCCCCTGGTGGCCTCTCTACACTGTCAGCTGGAGGCTCAGGGGTCTCCTGGGTCCAGGTGTAGCTTCAGAATCTGCTGCTCAGGTCCCTGATTCCTTCATTCATGGACTGCTGACCTCATGGAAAGAAGTTCCTCTTATTGGTGTGGCCCCTTCCTGCCTCAGGACCTGGCACAAGGTGCTCAGATTCCTGATGGAAATATAAACGCTCCCACGTGGAGGAGGAGGTGACAGGGCCCTCCTGAGGCTCCCTGCACGTCTCTCTGAGTGGTGGGTGGTCCTGAGGGGGAACTGTGGCTTGGTACTGGGGGTGCAGGACTCAGGGGTGGCTGTGACTGGTTCTGGCTACAAATACAGTGCCAATGTGGGCTGGTGGTGACTCCTGCAATACAACAGAGACAGAAGCTCATTCACCCAACAAATATTCACCCTAACCCACTCTGTCCTGGCAAGACAGCATTTTAGGAATTCAGTGTGAGGAATACACAGTCCTTGCTCTGAGGACTTTCCTGTCCTGTTGCTGGGTCAGTGCAGTAGGCACACTGGGTTTACAGACCCAGCAGATACTCCCTACACCATCTACCTGTGTCATCCCCTCTATTCAACTGAAAACCAGGCAAATTTCCAGTTGCTTCCCCCAGGAGTTTCCAAGTAGCCCAGCGCTGGTCCATGGGATGTAAGAGTCAGATGGCTGAGGTTCTTTTCAGGGAACTTTTCCTACCGTGAAGGAAGGACTAGATTGGATTTGTGCTTTGCTTTTTCTCTTGAACATGGGTGTGATAACTGCAGCTGCAGCAGCCATGCTGAAGTCTTGCATCAACAACAATGAAAGCAAAGTCAACATCGCATTGAAAGGCAATGGAGAGTTACAAACATTCAAGCTTCCTATGGAATCGGTGAGCATCTGGATTACAACCACCAAGGACATGCAGATTTACTTTTGTGGGAGAAAATCGGATGCTCCCTGGTTCCTGCCTCATGTGTTCTTGTAGTGAAAAACATTTCTGACTGATAATGCAATGATTAATAGAAATCAACCAGTCAAAAGATAATGATAGAAAAAAAAACCGTGGAAGTGTAAGCTCTCTGAAGACAATCATGGAAAGTTCCGACAGAAGCTGACTGGCCGGCTGCTGTAAATTCAGTGCTTGGAAAAGGTGTCCTTGAAGGAGTCCGTGGAGCTCCTTTCAGTAAACAGTGAAGAAATAAGTGATGAGAGCATGTGCAGAGAGCTGTGTCTGTGCCCTGCGGGGAAGGGTCTCGGGTGTGTGAGGATCTGAAAGGACAGTGGGAGGCCTGAAGGGGATCTGGGATGTAACCCAGTTCAGGTCAGATGTGACATTTGCTCACAAGTGAAGAATTTGGGGACAGGCATGATGTGTAGTGTGTGAAATTCACTGGTAATAAATTAGGTGATCTGGGGCAGCATAACAAACAGAATCACCAATCACCTCCAGGAAGATGCTACTGTGTAGGGACAGGTGTGGCTTGCGTGGGTCCAGACCAGGTCCCAGCCCTTCACTAGTTCACCTGGCCCTAAGGACACTCAGGGAGTGGTTCCTGGTCCCACCCCTCTACCTGATGCCCACTATGCAGTCCTGTGGGGACCCACCCTACTGCCTGTGTGTCTGGTACTTAGCCAGCTTTCTAGGGCCCCATGTGGGTGACCCAGCTCTGCTTTCCCTGAAGTTCTAGAGATTTGCTGACCCAGAAGCAGAGAATTCAAGGAGTGCACTTGACAAGGAAAAGAAGGGCCTATGAGAGGGAGTGATCATTCCAAGGTCACTGGGGAAGGAAGAAAGAAGAGCAAGATCAGAGAAGTCTTAGATCCATAATGATGAGCTCCTCTTAGTGTTCTGGAACCAGCCTGGGCTTGGGGAGGGACATGGGAAAATCCTGAGCCAAATTTTTGAGGCCCTAATGCAAACAGCTTCCCCTTGTCATTTCCTCCAGCTGCCTGTGGGGTGTGCAGCTGTACCTGGACATGGAGTCAGTCAGAGCCTGGGAGGGCAGCCAGCTCCCTGCACTCATTGGCCAGTTGAAGCCCAAAGTAAAAGACTCCAGATTATAATCAAACTTTGGCCTTTTAATGATCTTTCAACCTGACAAAATTTTTCACACAATGTTTAAGGTTTAGGAATCCCCCCATAAAATTGATGTATCTAAGTTAATGTTCCATTAGCTCAACTAATACGTTGTAGACATAGCAATACAATAGCATTTTCTCAGTGCTTTTTTGAGCAGAGTATCATTCTCTTTTCTGTTTGTTTTTTTCCATTTCCATGAGATATGGCCATGAATATAAGACATGAGCATTGATACAGGAAGCCTGTGCTTTTCCTATTCAATACATCCCACACCTGACATGCCTACCTTATGTAAGCGTCCTACAGTGATTTATGAAAAACACGGGTTGAAGCAATAGGCAGAGAAATGTCACCTGTGCTAAGGTTTTACCCAAGAGCCACACAAGGTATTTAGTCCTGCAGCAAATGAATGATGCTCACATGCAGGTGACCCTGCACAGGTGTGACTGAGTCGTTCTGAGTCAGATGTGAGCTGAGCAAGTTTCCTTCCCACCGACCAAGGTGGCTTCTGTCCTGCTCACCCCTGTGAGAAGCTTGCTCTTTGCTCCTGGCTCTTCATGCTGGGAAGATGCTCTTTTATTTCTGGAATGCAGAGCTCGGGCTGTCATGGGAGAATGAGGAGACCTTATCTGTGGGCTTTGAACTTCCCGGAATCACAGGTCTTTGTTTTTCTCTGAAAACCAAATTATCAGGGAGCAGAATATCAGAGCAAGGGCCCCTTACCTCCCCCAGTTTGTACTGAAAAGACTTTTCTAGTACACATCTCCTAGGAGGTCTCCAGGAGCCTGAGACTGGCTGAGTCAGTCCTCACTGAGGCCCAAGCAGCAGGGAAATGTGTGATGCTTCCCTCTTGTATTGTGGTTCATCCAAAGATTGAGTTTTCTTTGAAATCCCAAAATCCTGTCACTTGAAATTCGGAGGCTTGCAGAGACGTGTTCAGTGGTTCAAGTGGTGGAAAAGTCTCCAAATGGATGAGTTCCTGCATCTGTCTGCACTTTCACAAGTCTCTAATTTAGAGGTCAGGCATGCTTTGTGGAGCAGAAGCTGTAATAAAGTAGGTATAGAAGAATGTGTTAGACAAGCAAGGGAGATGGTGAGAGAGACCATGAAGGCTTCCCAATCCCCTTCACCTCTAACACACATGGTCCACATCTCCCAGGAACATACAGCTGAGGGAGCATGGACAGCAGAGACTGAGAGCTGGAAATTCCATGTTTAGAGCCACAGGTTTCTTCATCTTCCTGTTCCACCAGCAAATCTAATCCCCTTATGCACATCAGTGATAAGGTGTCCTCAGCCACCATCTGTCCCTCCATGTGACTCAGTGTCCAACAGCTATGAATGACCTTTTTCTTGAGAATCAAATTCAGATGTAGACTCAGCAGTGGACACGGTCCTCCAAACACAGGGATCAGAGTCAGCAGCATAGAATCTGCCCCGTGGGCAAAGTGTGCACGGCTCCTCTGCACACCCAGCATAGCCCTACTGTGTGGAAACAGTCCTGCTGCCAACAGTGAACACTGTCATCTTGGGGGGTACTTTTTACAAAATTCTTCACAAGTCTTGTCAAAGGATCCTGGTTTAGAAATGCTGGCTGGAGACAACTGACACTCAAATATGAGCATGAGAAGTTTGAGGATTCTTCCTGGCAACAAATTAGCAGAATCAATAGACATTCCTGGAAGACTGGAAATGTGTGACCTTGGACCAGAGAGGAGATCATTGTTAGTTAGAGAAAGAGAGATAAAGTTGAGTTGTAGCATATAGAACAGAGAAAATGGTGCTTAGTACACAATTCTTTCCATTTTTAACAGTTGTATAATTTTAAAATTAAACTGGTATTACTTTGCTTCCAGAGTATGCAATATTATTATTATGGTAAAATAAACATAACAAAATATTTTACCCTTTTAATCATTCTTAAGTATGTAATTAAGCAGTAATAAGTACAGTAAAAATATGCAAACATCACCACTATCCAACCCCAGAGCTTTCATCAACCCACATGGAACTTCTGTATCTATTAGACAGCTATTTGGAAACTTGGACATTGTGGACAAAATGACGAGTGTGTGATAAAAAGAAGATCCCAATCATGAACCAAAGATGGTGTTTCCACTTCACCTGCAGCTTCTATGAAATCTCACTACAGTAAGGAGTTATGCCTTATCCAGGAACCCAGATGAGACACAGCCCCTGGGGCCCTTTCTAGGCTGTTTCTTCCCAAGGAGCAGAGGAATTTCAACAGGACGGTGCCCTCTGAGACAACTCTATTCTCTCCTGAAGTATGTGTAATCACTTCTGGGATCCTTATTTTCAGTTTACTGGACTGATCTCTATAATAGTTGAATGATCTTGGAAGATGAATTTGGGTTTGCACAGATCCATACAGGCAATAGAGGCATTTGCAATATCTGTGCCAGATGGGGATCTCCTGGAACAGAATGCTATGTCTGCAGGTGCACAGTTACACTGTTGAAGCAAATACTGAGGTCTTGTCTATTACCCTCAGAGAATAGGATCAGAATCAGTGCGCAATCACGTGGGATGGACAACAGTATACATTCACAATTTTCTGCCCAGCCTCATTAGCTCTCCATTCCCCATCATGGTATCATCACGGGGGCTCAGACCATCTGGACATCAGAGTTGAATCACATGTACATAATGGGCATGGCCTATTGCAAGCTTTTGTGAGATCCATGCAGTTTTCAGAGTGGGAAATAAATGAAGATGTTTCCTCCCCCGTATTAGCTGAAATTGGGAGTTTAGTTGTCTGGAGCAGCTGAGAGTCTCCTACAAAATAAACAACATGTTATTACACCCTTCATTTCCCCTCAGGAAGAAAGAGGCACAAGGTCTATAAAGGTCTAGTGGTAGCATATTTTACACTTGGGGATGTGGCTCAACCCATATATCAGGAGCCATAAATATCACCCATTGTTTTCCAGGCCCAGAGCATTGAGGCTATGCAGTAGGTGCAGGCAGGGTTGTGAGTGTCCTGCTGTTGGGGCCAGAGAATCCAGCTGACTCTACTGTGGGAACTGAAACCTCCTGGACATGGCAAGCCCCATTGGAGAATCCCAATGTAGACTCCTGGGGTTTTGGAAGAAGGTCATGTCATGTTCAGTACAGCATTACTTCCCTTTCTCAAAACAGCTCCTTTTGTCTTACTGGGCCCTGGGAGAGACAGGATAACACTGGACATCAAGCGACCATGTTGCCAGAACTGCCAGATCCCCCCAGTTGTGAGCTCAGACGGGCCAGCAGTGGTCTCAAGTGAGATAGATGTGACACAACTAAGACAGAGCAGGGTCAGGGCTCCAGGACTCAGTCACCTGCATAAACAGCCGGTCCTCATTTCTCTTCCACCCATGCCTCTCCCTGGCTTCACACATATGTCCTACAGGTGGAGACGGGCCTGAAGCAGGTTACTCCAAAGCACCTGTCATCTGAAGGGGTAAGACCAGACCAGCATTGCACAGTCACAACATGATGTGAACCTCATGTGAATACTACTGTCTAGTTACCATATTAGACATAAAAAATAAAAAGGTAAACTAGTTTCAATAATGTATTTTATTTAACCCAATGTGTGAAAAATAATATTTACACATGCACACAATCTAAAATTATTTGTGAGATATTTCATAGACATTTTCATAGATACTGTTACTATTATTATTTTGGGGAGATTCTTTATGTTGAGATTGTGTGGTTGATGGAGGCTTGAAGGAGTCCAATTGCCAAGGGTGAGCTGTGCTGGCTTCATCAACGTCAACTTTGATAAGCTGAAGGAGGGGTGAAAAGAGTGATTGTGCAGGATGTGCAGGGTGGAGGTGGGCAGCGTCCATCCTACAGCTGCCCCTGTGGGAGTATCTCTGGTCCCTGTATGGGGTGAGGCAGCTCCCCTTTCCATGGATTTCTTGCAGGAGGATCTGACTCCACCTCTCCTTCAGGACTCAGAGCACCAGGTATGTCAGGCTCCCTTTTCATTTCGTAAGAACAGGAGGAACACTCAGATGTAGTTGGGCATTTGGATGCTCACAATGGAAACTGAGGGAATTCGCTGGTGCATGCCAGTGTATAGTGGCCACCTCAGGTCTATGGTGGCTCATTTTGGTGAGAGCTGGCCATCTTAGTTTGCGTTTCCTGGAAATAGACTCTGAGATAAAGATTTGCATGCACAGATGACCTAGATGGAGTGAGGAAGGCACCACTCACAGGATACCCTGACCCATCATAGGGCTGCAACTTACACCTCAGGCATCAACAATGGGAGGTTGCGAGCTGGAAAGACTTTCAGTGTCATCCTGTATTAAGGCGGGGCCTTGGGTTCTTGGTCCCAGGACATCATTCAATGAAAACTCTCAAAACTGGACCTAAATATGAGGAAGGAAGGTTTCTGGAAACAATAGCACTTTCCAGTGAGGGCACAGCCCTGAGCTCCTAGAAGCTCCCAACAGTTGAGGGTTGGTGAGCTCAGAAAAGGGTACTGAGGCAGATGCCACAGTGCCCTCTCCTCAGCTTTTCCTGTTCAAAATCCCAGGCTGCCATGGAAGACTGGAAGCTCAGGTATTGAACTGAGCTCGGCATTTGTTGGGACTGATATAGGATATTTTGAAGGAGTGACCCAGTCACCATCGTATGGAAATCTAAGGCCAAGTGATGTTTCTCTACATCTCTCTCGCCTTTCATCCAGTTCTTATGTTCCCAAGTCACTCCCAAAGCCTGAAAACACCAGTAAAGTCTGAATATAGCAGCCCTAAATCCACTCCTGATCCACCCTCTGCAGAGCCAACCTGTAGGACTGGACAAAAGGATGGCCTGGAGGTCTCAGATCCAGTAGAACTTGGCCAGATCTGCTCATGGCTTGGTCCACAGTCTTCCTGGTGCTGGAGGAAGAAGTTAGCACAGATGAAAAAGGGGTTTGTGTCTCACTTCCCCATCTGCCTGTGTCACTGTGGGATTGCCCTCATCCTCAGAAAAAGAACAATAGCCTCATCTTTGTTCAGGGCCCTGCTGATGGTCAGGATGGTCGTGTTCCCTCAGGTGGACCCAGAGAATCACTCAGGTATTCCAGAAGGCCGCTCACCATCTTGATATATCAGCAGCACGGGGGCCTGGCCTGGCTTCCACTGGTACCAGTCAGCTTAATTTTCCCTCAGTACATCTCCAGAGCAGGTGATCCTGGCTGTCTGTCCTGGAGACACTGACACACACATTTCCAGTGGTATCATCCTGGGGCTCTGCCTGGGCTGAGCTCAGAAAATGCAGAACTTTCAGGGTTCAGGGAAGGACCAGCTCAGGGCCCTGCGAGGGCTGAGCCTGGGGCAGGGTCTAGGGGCAGCACCTGTGCAGAAGCTGAGGAGGGGGAGCTGGAGAAGGGTGCAGGCCATGGTAAGACACAGAGCCCAGAGCTCTGCTTCCTGAGCCCACAGCACAGCTGGGCTCCCAGACCTCTCTTATTTCGTCTCAGGGCCAGTGGGGCACTGCACGTTTGGTGTTTATGCAAATTTACTTCTCTGGGACTCCTCATGGTGGGATGTCACTCAACCTAGATCTGGGGGACACAGTTCAGTCAAGAACTCTCTACTCTACAGACTCCAAAACTCATGTCTTTTTCACTTGTAAAGCACATTCATCCCATCCCAACAACCCAAATCCTGAACTAACTCAGCACCTAAGACCAAACTCTCATTTATATGTCATCCCACTCAAGTGTGGGTGATTCTCCAGGTCTATTGATCCTGAGGATTTAAAGAATAACAACTTTGGGGGTTTTACCTCCTCTTTCCTGTTGTCATCTGGGTGTTCAGGAAAGTCAAATTTCCCACTGTATTTGCTAAGATTAGAAGAGAAGAGCGAGTCAGCATCAGCAACATCTGTGAGGTACATGTGGGGAAATCACATCTGTCCGCTCTTGAAATAATTTACCTAAGTCAAATACTCATTACTTGAATTTATTAATCAGTAGCCTTGGGATATATTTGTCAGTGTTTAGAAAAAAACAGAAATGATACAGAAAATACAACAAAAGTATATTAAGTTAAATTGTTCTAAGAGAAGAGTATGTCCTTATTAAGAAAGATAAATCACAGACAAAAATAGTCTAAAGAAAATTGATCTCATATGCATATTAAAATAGTATTTCCAATGTTAACATTAAGCATCCATATTTTGATATGCAAATAGAGACTCTGTAATGGTTATACAAGGTGCATTATTTTTTCTATTTGATATGACATTTTGTTTAGGTTCCCTTGTGGAGTGAGGTGATCTTGACTGTAGGGAAGAAGGATGTTCCAAGGGATGTTTACTTATACACACAGACACACACACACACACACACACGCACACACACACACACACACATATATATAAAAGGATGATTTGCAGCATAAACATATTTACAACAAAAAGGTGCTGTTCTTTTCCTGACAACTTGCCTTGGGGTCTTTATAGTTTAACATCTCAAGCACTCTTCCTTATCCCACTGTTGAATTCTGTTCTAGAATTTTCATGGATTATAAAAATATTCAGCACATTTAAAACTTAAATTATTTGTTTATTTGTCATTCTCAGAACCTCTATGTTCTCTTCTGTCTTTGGGTTCAGTCAAATGCTGATATCAGGATCCTTCTCTCTGAGCCTGCCCTGGATATTCTAGCTGTGGTACAAGCTTTCTGGTCCACGTGCCACCCCCCCACTCCCTCAGACATTTGCCTTAAGGGGAGTCTATTCCTGATAAATTAAAGCTCTCCCAAAATTCAGAGCAAGCAATGCAGAAAAATGTTATGTGATTGTGACCCACGGCTGTCTTAAACCCACGATCCAGTCAAATAGATGATATGATCATGTTCTTATCCAATGAAAGACCTCAGCCTAATACAGGTGAAATACAGTGACCCTCACAGAGAGATCCCCACCTAGATCATATGCTGGTGGAATTTTCAACCTTCAGATAAACCTACAAACCAGGCCACATCCTGTGGCCATCCCTGACCTGACACCTGTTTTTGTATGGCTCAGAGATGACAGTGTTTTTTTACCATTTTAAATGTTTGCATTGTAAATAATGCTATACGAACCTATGGAATATCCCCAAGGTTGATTCTCGAGCCACAAAGACTGAAATAATTCTTTTTAAAATTTATTTTTATTTTTTTTAATGTAATAGAGATGAGAGTTCACTGTGAGGCCCAGGCTAATCTCAACTCCTGGGAGCAAGCAATTGACCTGTCCTACTCTTCTAAAGTGCTTGGGATTACAGGTGTGAGCCATCGTGCCTGGCCTCAAAGACTCAAATTCTCCTTATTTGGATATTTAAGAAAAAGTTTACCAAATCCTAAAAAAGAAAATGTACTGAACTATTTCTGAAAAGGCCCAATCTTAAGCAGAAGAGGAGACTCAAAAGTAAAACTGTAACAAGGTACCATTTTTGAGTCTGGCAGATTGGCAGAAATTTACACTTTCAACAGTGTACTCTGAACAAGTACTTTACAACTGGCATTGCAAATTGGTAGAACCCCTCTGGAGGGGAATCTGACAACAATGGTAGAAAATTACAAGCACACATCTTTCTGACCTGCAGTTTCACCTTTAGAAATGAATCCTATGATCATATTCACACAGGAACTCCAAGGAGGCTGCATAGGGATGTTCGCTGCACTGTTATTTCTAAGACCAAAGTTGTGGCGATAATCATTAGAATGTAGTTGGCTAAAATTCTACCCACAGTGTGGGAGATGGTGATGCATTTAGGGTGGAGAGACACTGAAAAAAGCAGTGACTGCACCAATCAGGCAGCTCCTTGTCACTGTCCCTGCATTTGAAGAGCTAGGAAGAGTTGCACATTCAGGGACCACAGCACACAAGCATCAGGAAGCTGTCCCTGTCCTGGATGACAAACCACAGGGCAGGTTTCCTTTTGGACTTCACGGTGGGAAAGAAGAGGAGATGAGAGAGGAGAATTCTCTAGGCCGCGCTGCGGGAAGCCCCTTGCACGGGGTGAGGGAGCATCTTCAGAGCAGAAAGGGAGCCTGAGAGCCCAGGGCAGGTTTCGGTCTCAGTTCCCCATGAACTTGGACCACTGTGGAAAGTGCTACTGGTTGTATATGAACAACGGTAATAATCAGCCTCGTCCTCAGCCTGGAGCCCAGGGATGGTCAGGGAGGCCGTGTTGCCAGACTTGGAGCCAGAGAAGCGATCAGAGACCCCTGAGGGCCGATTACTGACACCATAAATCATGAGTTTGGGGGCTGTGCCTGGGTGTTGCTGGTACCAGGAGACATAGTTATAACCACCAACGTCACTGCTGGTTCCAGTGCAGGAGATGGTGATCGACTGTCCAGGAGACCCGGACACTGAACGAGGCTGAGTCAGGGCAGACTGAGGCCAGGATCCTGGAAAGAGGGAGAAACACACTCTAGTGAGTCAGTGCTGGGCCCAGGTGAGCCTGAGGAGCAGGAGACCGAGGATCAGGCCAGAGACCCCTGTAGCCCCTTCCCTGCAGTCATCACTTGTGCCCTGAGTGAGGAGGGTGAGGAGGAGCAGAGCCCAGGCCATGGTAGAGACGTCCCGAGAGCGTTGCCTCCTGATACCCCAGCACTGGGCCTGCCCCCAACCTTGTCTTATCCCCTCTGTCCCAGAGGAGGGCAGGGCATCCATGCAAATCTGCACCCTGAACTCCTCTCCTCACCCCACCCACACCTGGGTCTGGGCTCAGAGACTTCTGCTTCCCTGGACACCGGGGCTCAGCTGAGAAGATTAAAGTCCTTGTTTGTCTATTCTGATGGCAGGAACTTATTTTTTTGTACCTGATTTGCTCAGGAGAGAAAGATCTGCTGAAATCCCTTACCTGAGTGAGCTCCTGGCCTTCAGGGTCTCTGCTGTGTGGTGCCTGTGTCTCTGTGGCCCTCCAGGTCTAGGCACACAACACAGTGCCCTCGGCTTGGCACCCACCTCCAGGTTGTTTCTACTGTCAGGAAATGGGGCTGCCCACCCCGTGGAAACCTCTGCTGGGTGTTGTTGGTCTCTGGTCTCCTCAGCTGCAGCCTCATCCCATCCCCACCCCCACACTTCGTGCTGATGCATCTACAGCATTGAATCCCTGGAGCACATCAGCCTCCCCCGGCAGTGCACCTGCATCCACACGGGCACATGTGGGAGGGACCCTGTGGAGGGAACACAGAGCACCGACCAGGTCCACAGTCCTGAGCCTGAGTCCACTGCTCCTAATCCTGCCATTCCTACTCACAAGGAGGTGACTTGTCCTTCCCAGCTTCTGGTTCTCAGCCTGAGAATTGGCTACCACAGAGTCCACTCTGCACACAGGTGATCCATGGGAATACCACCCAGTAAGGGAAAAGGAAAGTTTGGTAACATGCATTTCTGAGTGCACCAGAGTGATATTTATTGGGAATGTTTTATTGAAAGATTTTTTCCATTTTACTTTGATTTTTGTTTTGAGTGGCAGATACGTTGTGTTTTTGACTTTCTTGGTTTCCTCCATCTTAGCACATTCTTTGGGAACCATAAAACTGACCTCTCTCAACCCTGCAATGCTGAAGACACACAGACAGTCTACAAGTACATTTTTGGTTTTTTCCTTAAAACGCTTTTAATCTATTTTCACCTTTCTCATTGCCTATGACAAATCTCTCTTAACATTTCATATTAGAAAAACTACTGGGCCAGGTATAGTGGATCACCTTTATAATCCCAGCACTTTAGGAGGCTAAGACAGGTGGGTCACCTGAGGTCAAGAGCTTGAGATCAGCCTGACCAATATGGTGAAACCACATTTCTACTAAAACACAAAAATTAGCTGGGCATGGTGGTGGGGGCCTGGAATCCCAGCTGCTCAGGAGGCTGAGGCAGGAGAATCGCTTGAACCTGGGAGGTAGAGGTTGCAGTGAGCCGAGATTGCACCACTGCACTCCAGCCTGGGCAACAGAGTGAGACTCTCTCTCTCAAAAACAAAACAAAACAAAACAAACAACAAAAACAAAACAGAAAACAATGAATGGATTCAGTTTCCATTTAAATATTATAACATACACTATCCTGTCTTCCCACCTAGATTCATCTCTGAAACCATGACGAGTGCATGGAGCAGCTATTTGAGCACCAGGAAAGGAAATCGTACACAATGGTATGGGGTGCTCCCAGCAGACGAAATGCAACAGAGTCAGTGCGAGACTCCTGGATTTCCTCAGTGTCCCCTGGCTGGGAGTCCAGACAGCATCAAACCTGAAGGGGCACAAATCTGAAAACCGAAAGAAGTCCAGGAAAGTCCTCTTGTTCAGAATTGAAGACAGAAAAAAAAAGTTTATTTGGCTCTAAGTGAAGGCTCAGTCCCGTGCACAAGCAGGTGGTCCACGCTCCTGTTCTCATTTCTCTTGCACCCGTGCCTCTCCCTGTGTTCACACTGATGTCTTATGGATAGAGATGGGGCTTCCTGCACCAGGTCATTCCTCAGCCCGTTACCTGAAGGGGTGCAGACCAGCACTGTTCAATCACAATATGATGTGAGCCTCATGGGAATCCCAAGGTCTGGTCCGCCACGTTGGAAATACAAAGAGAAGAAGGAAAATGACTTCAAATAATACATTTTATTTACCTTGCATATCAAAAATAGTATCATTTTCATATGTAATCTAAGTTCAATTATTTATGTAACATTTTAGATACCTTTTCATGGCTACTGTTATTATTTTTTGAAGAATCTTTATGTGGACATTGTGTGGTTGACAGAGATGTGAGTGGGTTGTCTGTTGACAAGTGTAGGCTCTTGCGGCTTTTAAAGTGTCAACTTTGATAGGCTGAAGGAGGGGTGAAAAGAACGATTTTTTCACAGGATGTGGAGAGTGGAGGCGAGCAACATCCATCCTGCAGCTCCCCCTGTGGGTGCATCTGTGGTCCCTGCTTGGGGTGAGGCTGCTTCTCCTGACCCTGAATTCCTGGAGGAGGATCTGACTTCAACTCTCCCTCTGATCCCAGAGCACCTGGCATGTCAGGACCCTTTTCATTCCACACAAATGCAAGAAACACTCAGATCTCACTGGGCATTTGCAGACTCACAACGATCATTAGGAATAAACTGGTGCTTTCTGGTAGACTGTGGCCTCCTCAGGTTCCTGATAGCTCACGTTGGGGATGACTTGTTGTGTTATTTTGGGATGCCTAGAAGCAGACTCTGAGATGGAGATTGGCTTTCACAGCAGGTATGAAACTAAGTGAGGGAGGCAACACCGGGCACAAGGACACCCTGACCCACATTGAGGCCATCCCTATAGGGAGCTGTGGAATTGGAGGATTTTCAGATTCTCCTACATTGAAAGGGAGGCTTGAGATCTTCACCTCAGGCAGTTATGAAACCAAACCTTGCTAAGAAGGGGCATAAACCTGGAGGAGACAGTTTTCTCCACTGTCCAGCAGAAAGAAAGAGGGTCTAGTTCTAAAAGTTTAACTTGGATCTTTCTCTATGCCTTCAATTTCTCCACTTAACACATTCAATCAATCCTCTATTCTCATGAGCAAGGAGAAAAGAGTTATAATAAATTGTTGCCTACAAGGTCTATCATGCGTGCAATTTTATCGTCACTTTGGATTGATTCGTTTTTCTCTGTGTTAGAGCACATATTTTCTCTTTTCCTTGCAGGAAATATTGAGAGAATGCCAATCATTGTGAATTTTTCCTTGCTGAGTTTATAATTCTTTTGCATTTTCTTCTCTATTTTTGTCTTTTATTTTTGGATTCAGTAAAGTTACTTGGAAACTCTCTTGACTTTCCTCAGTTTGCTTCTACACTTTCTTAGTTGAAAGCAGAGTAGCCCTATGTCTGGGCAACATTTTCTCCAATACTGAGCTGAAGCTCTTCTGACGAGTCCACCTCATGCCCCGTAACTCAGGCCTTTCCTCTGTGACTGGAGTGTGTGTGTGTGTGTGTGTGTGTGTGTGTGTGTGTGTGTGTGTGTGTGTGTTTTACGTAGAGTGTTCCCTCAAGTGTCTTTCTCTTTCAGAGGGAGTTTCTTTACACACAAGTGCTCATCAGTGCATGAATATTTGCAACTTCAGAGTTTTCTCCTTGTGCAACTCTCTCCTCTTCAATACACCTCCCCCTAGACTGGCTTTTTGGTTTGTTTGTTTTTAATTTTTGAGTTCCCTGGAATCCTACTCTGAGAGGGAGGATTGCATGCAGTAGGGTGTCAGGATATATTCTCAGGAAAGAAGTGTGGGGAGCGTGACTGGGAATGTTTTACAATTGAGTCCTATGCTAGGAGGGACTTCAATGTGATATTTAGGGTCTTAAATTAAAGCACGATTAAGGCATCAGGGAGTCATTGCCCCTGAAACATATTCTGAAATGAGCAATTCTCTGAGCAAAGCTATTCTCTGCACTGCATGGCATTTTCTGGCGGGGAAGAGTTGTGAGAAACCAGGGTCTCCCTGCAGCCCTGGGTGGATGGTGGGTTTGTAAGTCCTGAAATGGGAATCTAAGGTATGTCACAGTGCTCACTATGAAAAGCTTCCATGTTCAGAACATCAGGATTCACAAAGCTGGGGCTTGAGGGTCTCAGTCAAACACGGGCAGTTTGGAGAAATAATCCAGGGTACTTGGGCCACAGAGTAGAGGTACTGCCTTGGGTTCAGTCAACACACAGGAGGAAATTCAGGGACCATGAGCACTCAGTAGCTGTCTCCCTCTTACTGTCCTTCCATGCAGGTCACCTTGAGCCAAGGTATATCCATTCCAGTAACAGCAGGACAACCTGGTTCTGCCAACACCAAATCCTATCCTGACCCACTCTCCGCAGAGCCTGCCTGGAGCTCTGGAGGGAAGGGCAGACTGAAGGGCTTCAATCCAGGTGACCCAGGCTCGCCCTGCTCATGGCTGCCTCCACAGTCCTGCTAAGCCTGGAGAAAGAGGGTGACACAGACAGCAAAGGTCTTTAGATCTCACTTCCCAATCTATCTGTCCCATTGTGAGATGAGTAGCACTGCTTTCCCGTGAGTAACAGTAATAGTCAGCTTCATGTTCAGCCTAAGCCCCAGTGATGGTCAGGATGGCTGTGTTCCTGAGTTGGAGCCAGAGAATTGATCTGGGATCCCTGGGGGCTGGTTGTTGTTTCCATGTGTGACCCACACAGGAGCCTGGCCTGGCTTCTCCTGGTGCCAGTTTGTACCATGGCTTCTTAGGTTGTCTCCCTGGCAGGTTACCGTGGCTGACTGTCCCAGGGTCACAGACACTGCTGACTCCTGAGTCAGCTTAGAGGAGGCCACAGAGCCTACAAGAGAGGACAGGAGAGGTAATTATGAGGATGAGGGTCATTCCCAGAGCCCCACATTCTGCATCACTCCTTGTGCTGAGCTGAAGCTCAGGGCCAGGCTGATCTCTGGTCCTGTGGGCACTGAGTCCTGGGAGGCAGCACAGACAATGAGGAGGGTGAGCAGGGGAGTGGTCCAGGCCATGGTGGAGATGGTCCAGAGTTCTGTCTCTGAGCCCATGGCTGGGGAGGGACCTTCAGGCCTCTCTTATCACAGGAAGGAGAGGCTTTTCATGCAAATCTACTTCTTTTATTATTGTGTCTTTTTTGGGTGGGCTCCCTGATGAGCACAGGATGCAAATCTACTCCTCATTCCCCAGTGTGCCTGTCTTAGCTCTCATCTGAGCCTTGAGCCTTAGCCCTTCATATTGGCAATTTACTAAAGTCAGAAGAAGGACCAGATGGGTGTCAGGAGTGGAGAGTAAAATTTACCCAATAGAAGGGACCTGGGAGGAAGCATCTGTGAGGTTCTTCACACTTACGCACTACCAGGGGACTTGGTGTTTTTTAGAGTCCTCAAACCAAGGTCCACAGTGACCCCTCTGCCCACAGGACCAATGCCGTCCTCTACTCATCACTAGAAAATTCAGAACAACCACTTATGAGACTGTAGTGTATGCCAGATACATTGCTGAGTGTTTTACAAGTGTGACTTCAATAAGACTTGCATCATAGGGAATAAGAGGATGAGGAACCCTATGCTCGAGGCCCGATCTTTGTTCGGGATTTACTATTGGGAGGTTAATTGTTTTTCCCCAAGTCCCCAGAGAGCAGTGAGTGGAGTCAGGATTCCACCCAGGAGATGCACCTCAGAGCCTGAACTTCCAGCCCCTCCCTGCCCCGCCTCCTGCACCCTGCTCCATCTCCTGCACCCTGCTCCATCTCCTCCTTCTCCCACATCCAAGGTCTTTGGGGTCCCTTTTGTTTTCATTTGCTAGTGCTACCTTAATGAGATACCAAAGACCTGCTGGCCTAAAGAGCAGACACTTATTTTCTCACAGTTCTGAAGCTGGGGAGTCAAGATGAAAGGGTTTATAGGTTTGGATTCCCCTGAGGCCTCTCTCCTTGGCTCGCAGGTCACTACCTCCTTGCTGTGTCCTCACATGCACTTTCCTCTACACGTTCATCTCTGGTGTCTCATTTCTGTGTGTGCAAATTTTTTCTTCTCAGAAGAACACCAGTCAGATTGAATAAGAACCCTCCCTCATTACCTCATTTTCACTTAATCACCTCTTTAAAGACTCTCTCCAAATTAACTCACACACTGTGCCTAAGAGCTTCATTGTATGAACTCAGGGGGACACAAAGCAGCCAGGAACTCTCCAACCTATGGACCCAAACACTCGAGCATTTTTCACTTGTAAAGCACATTCACCCCATCCCAACAGCCCAAATCCTGAACTAACTCAGCACCAACTCTAAGACCAAACTCTCATGTAGATATCATCCAACTCAAGTGTGGGGGATTCTCCAGGGTGATTCATCCTGAGGGTTTAAAGGAAAACAGCTTTGAGGGGTTTCACCTCCTCTCTCCTGTTGTCGTCTGGGTCTTCAGAAAAGTCAATGCTCCCACTTTATTTGCTAAGATCAGAAGAGAAGAGCGAGTCAGCATCAGCAACATCTATGAGTTAGATGTGGGGAAATCACAACTGTCCACTCTTGAAATAGTTTAAATACGCTTAACTGAATTTATTAATCATTAACCATGGGATATCTTTGCCACCGTTTGAAAAAAAAACAGAGCTGATACAGATAATAGAACAAAAAATATCACATGTTAAATTGTTCTAAGGGCAGAGAATGTCCCTATTAAGAAAGATAAACCACAGACAGAAATAGTCAGAAGAAAATTCATCTCATATGCATATTAACCTACTATTTCCAATGTTAACATTAAGCTTCCACATTTTGATATGCAAATAGAGACTCTCTTAATGGTTATACAAAAGTGCATTATGTTTTGTGTTTCATATTGACATTCCCTTTAGGTTCCCTTCTTGGGTGAGGGTGATCTTTGACTAGTGAAGAAGGATGTTCCATGAGATGTTCCCTTATACCTAAATATATATATAGACATATAGAAAATGGTAATTTGCAGCATAAACATAGCTCCACCAAAAAGGTTCTGTTCTTTTCCTGACAACTTGCCTTGGAGTCTTTATAGTTTAACATCTCAAGCTCTCTTCCTTATCCCATTGTTAAATTCCGAGTTTTAGAATTTTTGTGGATTATAAAAAGAATGAATATATTAAAACTTAAACTATGTTTTCATTTGTCACCCTCAGAACCCCTGTGTTCTCTTGTGGTTTCGGCTTCAGTCAAATGCTAATATTAGGACCCTTTCTCTGAGCCTGCCCTGGATATTCCAGCTTTGGTACAAGCTTCTTTGCCCACTTGCCCTTCCCTCTCTCTGATTTTCCACCTTGGGGAGTATATTCCTGATATACTGTCACACTCCCAAGAATCACAGTAAAAGGACGGACACAAAAGTTAGGAGTTTATGACATAGGGCTATCATGGATAGACCCAAAATCCATCCAAAAAATGATAAAAGTGTGTTCTTATCTAGAGAGAAACCTCAGGCCACTATAGGAGGTGAAATATAGTGTTACCCACAAAAAGATCTCCACCTAAAATATATGCTGGTGAAATTTTTAAACTTCAAATGACCCTACAAACCACGGACCATTAAACCACATCCTGTGGCCACTTCTGGCGTGTCACCTGTTTTGTGTGGTTCCAGAGCTGAGAGTGGTTTTTATATCTTTAAAAGGTTACATGGTAAGTGGAGTTATAAGTTCCTTCATAATATGGTCAAAGTTGACCCTTGGCCCACAGGGGCTAAAACCCTCTCATAGTTTACTAAATCCTAAAAAATAAAGAGTACCAAAATGTTTGAGAAAATGTTCAACCTCAAGCAGAATAGGAGAAATCCAAAATAACACTGTAACAAGATAACAAAATTTTAATCTACCATGTTGGCAAAAACCCAAACTTTCAACAGCATACTCACATCAAAGATTTATGGCTGGCATTGTAAATTGGTACAGCCCCCCGTGAATAGGAATCTGAGAATAATCGGTGAAAATTACAAACATACTTCTTTTTGACCCAGCAATTCAATGCCTAGAGATTTATTCTATGGTAATCTTCAGATTACCCTAAGGAGTCTCAATAGGGATGTTCATTGCAGGATTATTTGTAAGATCAAACTCTTGGTGACAACTCTAGGCTAGTTGGTTAAAATACATGTGATGGTCTTTGACATAGGCATCAGCACAAGGGTCTTACACTTTCTTAGTTGACACCAGAGATGCCTTTTGTCTAGGGCAACGTTTTCCCCAGTACTGAGGCAAAGTTCTTCTCACTGGTCAACCTCACATCCTTTAACTCAGGTCTTTCTTTATGGAGTGGAGGAACAGGCACTATTCTCATTGTGTGTGTGTGTGTGTGTGTGCGCGCACATGGGTGTGTGTGTGAGCTCTATGGAGTGTTCCCTCAAATATCTTTGAATCTTTGAATGGTTATTTTCTCTATCACAGAAGTTTTCCTCCCACGCATGCGCTCATTGGTGCTCATGAATATCTGCAGACTCCAGAGTGCACCTCCTGTGCAGCTCTCTCCTCTTGGATCCTCTTTCTTCTAGACAGTTTTGGTTTGTTAATTTGTGAATTCCCTGGAATCCTACTCTGAGAGGGAGAATTCGTTGCAGCAGGGTTTCAGGAAATTTTGTCAGAAAGAAAAGTGTGAGAGGTATGACTGGGAATGTGTTACACTGGAGAACTCAGCAGGAGACACTTTGAAGTTATTTTAAATTAAAACATGGCATAAAAATCTAGGGACCAGGCAGGCGTTGCACCTGAACCACACTGTGAAGGAGGCACATCATTGGGAGAGCAGTTCTCTGCCCTCAATGGCATTTTCCAGTGGGGAACAGCTGGGACATGTCACAGTCTCCCACACAGCCTTGTTTGGATGCTGGATGCATGAGCCCTGAAAAGGGCATCTAGACAGGCACACAGGGCCCACCGCAGTGGCCATCATCCTTCAGACCAGGATACCATGAGAGGGGGGTTGGAGCATCTCAATCAAACATGGGGAGCTCAGAGGAATAACCCAGGGCATTTGGGCCACAGAGTAGGGTCACTGCCTTAGATTCGGTCACCACACGAGGAAATACTGGGACTATCACCACTCAGTAGATGTCTCCCTCTGACTGTACTTCCATTCAAGTCATTTTTCCCAAAGTTGCACTCCAGCCCAGAAAACACCAGGACCAACTGGACCTGCCAGTCCCAAATTTATTCTTGACCCACGTTCTGGAGGGCCTGTGTGGAGATCTGGAAGGGAGGCCTCAGAATCTCAAATCGAGGTGAACTGGGCCAGACTTGCTCGTGGCTTTGTCCACAGTCCTCCTGGGGCTGGAGGAAGAAGGTGACACAGATGGCAAGGGGTTTGTGTCTCATTTCCCCATCTGCCTGTGTCACTGTGAGATTGTTGTCATCCCCAGAGTAACAGTAATAGTCAGCCTCATCCTCAGTCTGGGCCCCGCTGATGGTCAGGGTGACTGTGGTCCCTGAGCTGGAGCCAGAGAATCGCTCAGGAATCCCTGAGGGCCGCTCACTGTCTTTATAAATCACCAGCACAGGCGCCTGGCCTGGCTTCCGCTGGTACCAATAAGCATAATTGTCTGGCAATGCATCTCCAGAGCAGGTGATCCTGGCCGTCTGTCCCGGGGACACCGAAACCAAGGGTGGTTGTGTCAGCTCATAGGAGGCCACAGAGCCTGCAAGGAAGAACAAGAGAGGGGGCTTGAAGACAAAGGACCCATTGCCAGGAATCCCCCCTAGCAGCAGTGGTGGGGCTTTGCTCAGGATTCAGGTCAGGTCCAACTTGGGGTCTGTGGGGACTGAACCTAGGGGCAGCACCTGTGCAGAGAGTGAGGACGGGGAGCAGGAGAGGGATCCAGGCCATGGTGAGATGTTCAGAGCTCTGCCTCCTGAGCCCACAGTACAGCTGGGCTTCCCAGGCCACTCTTATTCCCTCTCCAGCTTTGGGGGGCAGTCAGTGTTTGGTGCTTATGCAAATTTACATCCTCTGTGACTCCTCCTGGACAAATGTCACTCAAACCAGCTGCAGGGGCAGCACAGGCAACAGGAGGAAGAAGCAGGGTCTCAGATTAGAAAATCAGCTGCAGCCTTCAAGCTCTGTGATCACAGTCACCTTTCTAGGAATTGATCTCATGACTACTGTCCCAAACCTCGCTGACCTGGGGTCTGTCCTGGACCAGGCTCAGCAGGGCTGTGGACCTTCCAGGAAGTTAGCCATGGGGCTGAGCTGGGCTCTGCTGAGAGATCATCGATGACACCTGACTCAGCAGCAGGTGGACCAGGGACCCATCATCTTCCTCCTGCTGGTCCCTCAGACTCAGTCCCCTCTTGTTCATTCCATCTAAATGCTGTGCTGTGTCATCAGGACACTTGCTAATTACTTCAGTAGGAATATTTGGGTCATTTAAGCAACCACACACCCCTGTGGAGTCAACAGGGCCTCTGGTCTCATTTCAGCCATGGTGCTGCTCCTTCTACATCACCCCTCATTGCCACAAGAGATTAGCAATTGGCACCCTCAGCTTGTCTGTTATTTATGTATGTTTTTCTCATCAATGTTTTATGTAAACTTGCAAAAAGCAGGAGAAAACCACACTGGACTGACAATCTAACTTTAGGCCCCATGGTCTCTGCAGGGGTCCCAGGGTCATGGTCTCTGCACAGCACGTGAGCTCCAGAAGGTGGGTGGTCCCTGGTTACTCCAGCCAGGCTCCTGGCCACTTCAGTCAGATGCCTGGTCAGTGTCCTGTCACTGAGCATGAACAGCCCCATGGTCAGAGCTGAGGCAAGTGAGAAGCCCTGTCCTTCTGAAGAGTGTCTCCTTAAGGAGGCTGGGGATGCCCCATGAAGGGATCAGGATCCCACATGCTTCACCCCATCCACCTGAGACTCACCTGAGCACAGGAGCTGACCCCTGAGTCAGAATCAGCCTGGAGCTTGAAGGAGAGGCAGAGAGAGCAGGGGTCAGGTGTGTCTGAAAGTGCCCAGGACAGAGGGCTTAGCTCCCCAGGATGCTCCTGGACTGGGAGAGACAAATCCCTGAGAGTGGCAGGAGACTCAGACAGCCATCCTGGGTGAAGGACTCGGGATCTGGGAGCCCCGTCACCTCACACTGTGCCCCCTCCTAGACCAGTTCCAACTCTGGATGTCTCCCAAGGAATCCCCTTCCTGAGGAAGCTGCCCACGCTGACACCTGGGCCCAGCCTCCTCTAGCTGCATTTCCCAGGTGAGGCCTTTACTGTGCCAGGCTTCTGTCGGTGTCCTTGGGTGACACTGTATGAGTCTGACCCTCAGAGCGTGGTCACCGCAACCTGAGGGGATAGGATGAGCTGCCCTCACTTTCAATCTGAAGACCGATTCTTGGACACCTGTTGAACCCCAGGCGGGCCTTCCTCTTTGCCCCAGCTGGGCAGCCCCAGCCTCTCTCCTGACTGCTCCTGGCTGCAGCTCTGCTGCCCCCAGCTGGTGGAGGAAACTCAGCTCAGGAGCTTTTTTCTTCCAGGTGACCCCACAGCACCTGTCACTTCAGAAGTTGAGGACCAGAGAGTCCAGCCCCATTCTGTGCAGGGTGACCGGATCTGCCCTGCCCAGCCCAGCACAGAGAGGTCACACAGGCAGTGCAGGGAGGTGGGGCTATAGAAATGTCTCAGGGTTGAAATGCCCTCCTCTAGTGGTTTTGTTCCATAAGGACTAATTAGAGTGAGTCAACTGAAGCTCTTCTGCAAAGCTTTCAAAGTCCGGAGAGATGCGTGTGCCATCCTACAGGGACCCAGGCTTTCCATCCACTTAGGAAGCAAACTGGTGCACCTCCCACCCAATAAGAGCAGCTATGATTCACTGTGATTTCCTGATGTTTCAGGCACTGCAGCTCATTTGCGAGCTAACATCACCGTCGTTGGCACCATGAAAACATGAAATTATGTTTATCTTTATTTTATTCAACACTTCTCAGAGTTTGTGCTGAGAAGATTTCTATACTAGCCTAGTCTGTCTTCCTGATGAAACTGGGACTCTCCTGCTTATTCTCAGCTGGGGACCGCTGCTCCCACCATACAGAAAGCAAGCTCTTTTGAGCCCCTTTCTCGGAATCCCTGCAGAGGAAAGACAAGAAGTTCTATGCCTGAAGCCTATTGAAGCCCATTAAATGATATCCCCTCATCGGGCTTTAATTCACATGACTTTCATTGTTTTTCTATCTTTTAATTTTGAATTAAGAAAAGAGCTACTGAGTTCAGTAAAAGCCTCCTTCTGCTTCACAGCAGGTAACACTGAGCCCAAAAAAGACTAAGTGGCTCAGGAGAACAGAGAGCAGTGGTGGCTAGTACAGGACCTGCCCCAGGTGTCCTGAGTAATGCACCTGGGCCCTTTGGGGCAGAGCTTAACCAGGGTGGGGAGGGAGGGGGCGTGAGGGCCAGTGAGGCAGCAGGGCTGTGTCCCATGGACACACTGCCATCCCCCGTCATGGCCTGGTCATGCTGAGAAGCCCACTTCAGCCTGCAGAAGGTGGGGACTGTACTCCTGGCTATAGCTTGAGAATCTGTTGGGATTGGGGGCTGCTTTGGATGCAGGGCCTGGCCTGGCTCCTGCTGGTTCTCTCTGCACTGTTGCCTGCTCCACTCTCTCCTGAGTAGGTGGGGGGTAGGTGTCTCATGGCCAACTCTACTGGGTGTAGCTGAGTCTAACAGACCACAGAGTCTGCAGGTTGAGGACATTTTGGGGCTCATTTCCCAGAGTTTTGTCTCTGAAATCCATAGCTGAGCCTGGTTTCCTCAGACATTCCACATACTCTGAAAAGTCCCCATGAAAATGCTCCCTCCGTCGCACTGGATTGCGGAGAACTCGGCAGGCTTCAGTGTGGACTTCATGGGTTTGGTTCATATGGAATTATTCTCTTCTCATATCTCATAGGGAAGTGATTGTTACTGCCTGTTTGAACAATCTTGAAGGAATGACAGGAATCCCAACAGCCCTGGTGTCAGGACACAAGTCAGGAATCTCAGGAGGGTTTTGATCTTACTTCCTCATCACTTGGGATGTGTGGGACAGAAATAATGATCAGTCTCACTGGTGGGATCCCAGGGAGTCTCAAAGAAGCTCACTTGCCAGACTTGAAGCCCGAGAATCAATCTTATGTCCACTGTGGAAAGTGATGCTGCCTGCATATGAGCAGCAGTAATAATCAGCCTTGTCCTCAGCCTGGAGCCCAGAGATGGTCATGGAGGCCGTGTTGCCAGACTTGGAGCCAGAGAAGCGATCAGAGACCCCTGAGGGCCACTTACTGACACCATAAATCATGTGCCTGGGGGTAGATGGCACCAGGAGACAGTTATAATGCCCAACGTCACTGCTGGTTCCAGTGCAGGAGATGGTGACCGACTGTCCAGGAGACCCGGACACTGAGCGAGGCTGAGTCAGGGCAGACTGAGCCCAGGATCCTGGAAAGAGGGAGAAACACACTCCAGTGAGTCAGTGCTGGGCCCAGGTGAGCCTGAGGAGCAGGAGACCAAGAATCAGCCCAGAGGTCCCCGAGGCCCCTTCCCTGGAGGCGTCACCTGTGTCCTGAGCGAGGAGGATGAGGAGAAGCAGAGTCCAGGCCACGGTGGAGACATGCCCAGAGCGCTGCCTTCTGAGACCCCAGCACTGGGCCTGCCCCAGCCCTCTATTATCCCCTCTGCCTCAGAGGAGGGCGGGGCCTCCATGCAAATCTGTGTCCTCGCTCATCTTCTCACCCCACCCTCACCCGGGCTTGGGCTCAGAGGCCGCTTCCCTGGACAATGGGGTTCAGCTGAGGAGATTAAAGTCCTTGTTTGTCTATTCTGATGATAAGAACTTGATTTCTTTGTACCTGATTTACTCAGGAGAGAAAGATCTGCTGAAGTCCCTCATCTGAGTGAGCTCGTGACCTTCAGTGTCTCTGCTGTGTGGTGCCTGTGTCTCTGTGACCCTCCAGATCTGGGCCACCCCACAGATATCTCTGCCTGGCACCTACCTTTAGGCTCGCTCTACTGTCAGGAAACATAATTAAGTAACTACTGTAGGTATTTTGGGCAATTGGTGAAATGGAATTATGGAGTGGACAGAAAATTATTGCTGATTTTCGAAGATGGAGTAGAGAGAGTAAGAGAGACTGTCCCCTGGATAGGACTTAATGTACCCCTTGTTGCATCCAGGGAGGGAATATACAGGGTCTTATTACTCAATTCTAACTTTTTTTTTTTAAGTTGAATTATTTCCAAATTAAACTTGCTGCTATAGTTTGAATGTGTCCTCTTCAAAATTCAGATGTTGCCAGCGTGGTAGTATTAAAAGGGATGGCCTTTAAGAGGCAATTAGGGCATAACAGCTCTTCACTCTTGAAAGGATTAAGGCCCTTAGGAAAGAGGCTTCATGCAGCCTTTAGCTTTCTCCTTCCAGCCCTCCTGCCTTTGCCACATGAGAATGCAGTATAAAACCCTCACCAGGACCTTGGACTGCCCAGCCTCCAGAACTGTGAGAAATAACTGTCTGTTCTTTGTAAATCACTCAATCTCAAGTATTCTGTTATGGCAGCACAAATGGGCTAAGACACTGTACTTTATTTACAGAATGTAAATTTTTATGGTGACAAAATATGCGTAACATATGTAATTTTAATGATGGTAATGGTAAGTTTTATGGGTCAAATGGACTAGGCCATGAGGTGCCCAGATTGAACATTATTTCTGAATGTGTCTGTGGGGGTGTTTCCAGATGAGATTCGCATTTGAATGTCTGAACTCAGTTAGTACATTGCCCTCCTCTGTGTGGTTGGGATCATCAAATCCATCGAAGGCCTGGATACAACAAAAGGCACCACGAGGGAGAATTCCTCCTTTGTGTGTGACTGCATGAGTGAGATCTTGATCTTCTCCTGCCCTTGAACTGAGTCTTAGACCAGCAGCTCCCCCGGTTCTCAAGCCTTGGGGCTTGGACTAATCCACAACTCCGTCTCTCCTGGGTCTTCAGCTTGCAATGGACAGATCAGGAGACTTCTCAGTCTCCATAAAAATGACAGCTGATTTTTTATAACAAATGGCACATAGGAGAGGCTAACAACTTAATGGTAGAATAAAGGAATAAAAGCCACAGATAATCTGTAAGAACTTTTATTTGTTTGTTTGTTTGTTTGTTTTGAGGCGAAGTCTTGCTCTGTTACCCAGGCAGGAGTGCCGTGGCGTGATCTCGGCTCACTGCAACCTCCGCCTCCCAGGTTCAAGCGATTCTCCTGTTTCAGCCTCCCAAGTAGCTGGGACTACACGCACATGCCACCGTGCCCTGCTAATTTTTGTATTTTTAGTAGAAATGGGGTTTCACCTTATTGGTCAGGCTGGTCTCAAACTCCTGACTTCAGGTGATTCACCCTCCTCGGCCTCCCAAAGTGCTAGAATTACAGGCATGAGCCACTGCATCTGGCTTTTAACATGAGAGTTATATTTACAGTCAGGATGCTTTCTTTACCTCACACAGAGACATACACTGATAGATTATTACATGAATTTTTAATTGATTCAATGAATGTTTATTAATATCCATGGGAAATGGGGCTGAATGAGACATGGTCTCTCTGCTCATGTGAGACAATTGAGCAGACAGGACCAGGTGATAGGGATAATAGCAGAGCAAACAGGACCTGTAGCCAAGCATGTAAGATGAGTGTCTTCTGCGGAGAATGGAGGTGGGGGAGGCTTCTTCGTGGAGCTAATTTTGGGGTGCCCCATAGGGATAGGCAGGCTCTCACTAGACATGCAGGCAGTGGGTGTGGAATTAGGCAGCGTCTTCCCCACAGCTGTCCACGTCACCGGTTATCAGCCTTCAGGACAGAAGGTGTCACGCCCCTGCTGCTGTGGGACTGAATCACCCTGAGACTTTTTGAGGATAGATCCTGGGCAAGAGAGAGTCAATGTAGGGCCACCTGTGTCCAATAACCAGTCAATGCTGACTTTCAAAAAATTGGCCCCTCCCCATCATATATAGAAACTCTGATGGAAGTTCCCAGCCTTGACATCATCAAAGTCCTAAATCACCCTTTCCCAGCCTCATTTTTGTTTTCCCTTTTGCAGTTGCACAGATGACTGTGTTCTATGGGAGGGCCTGAAGGACATTCTGTTTAGCAAATCCCTGAAGCACATTCAGGTGACAGGGCACTAGCACCCCTGAGAAGCTCCATAGGCTAGTGCAGATGGTAGGAGCCTCTTCTAGAAGGGACTGCCTGGCAGTAATGAGATAACACTATCTGGAATTAACCAGCCAGTGAATGTGCCCAACCATCTTAGGCAAGGTGGATACAGTGAGAATGAGTGATTCAGGGTGGCTGTCCTGTGGTCTGCCCTGCAGTGGGCAGTACAGAGGGTTCATCATTCTTGGTGCCAGGAGCTAGGCAGTCACAAAGGGCCCTGCTCATCACAGCAGTCAGAAGTCACCCAGGATGGATGAGGGCAGTAGCCAAATGACAGCACTAATCTCAACTTCAGCATCCAGACCCGAGCCAATTTTTCTCACCTAGAACCCACTGCAAAAAGGCATCCCAAAGAAAGTTCCATGGGGAAATGGAAAAGCTGGGGTCAGCAAACCATGGTGACTACCTATGTTTGTGCATAAAGTTTCATTAAACAAACCCACTTCCCTTCATTTATGTTCAGTCAATGGCTGCTTTCATGCCACAAGTGCAGATCTGAGTTGCTGCAAGACAGACCTTGTGACTCACAAACACTAAAATTTGTACGACCTGCCTTTATGCATGTGATGAATTCTGATTCTCTCCCCATTTCACCCCATCAAAAAAGGTAAATAATAATCGTGCTTCACCCTTTATTGGGAGTTGCATGTAATAGTGTTATCTTTAAAGACCAAAAGATTCTCAGGTTGTAGCAGGACTTCATTTCCATCTAATTTCTTGGACTAGTTCCTATACACATTAAATGGATTCTGGAAGGTGGAAGTAGATTTCTACAGCTCCAGTAAGGTCATGGTTCCATCTGCAATGTCAATGCCAAGTGTAGCATCAGCTACAGCAGAATAACATGGCTGCGGGTGCATAGAATGCAACCCCAGTGTGGAAACTGAGATCTTCTATATTCCTCCCAGAGAGTAGCCTCAGACACATGTGCCTTCATGTGGGATAGAAACAGTATATGTTCACATTTTATGCCCTCAGATTTATTAACTCTCCCTTCCCTGTCATGATATGGTCATGGGGTCTCGGACCACCTGGACACCCAGGAGAATATCCCAAGCATCCTCCATGTGGTAGTATTTGGATGAGATGTGTATGCAGTGGAAGGTCATTGGAAGATTTGGGACCCATGCATTCAGAGAATAGGAAAGCAAACCTAGGGAGTCATCCTTCATATGAGCAGAAATGTTTAGGGTCTTCTGGTTTGAAACAGCTGAGCACCTCCCACAGAAAAAAAGGACACATTATTACATCCTAACTTTGCATCAGGAAGAAGTATATATGGTCATAATGGATTCAGGAAGAAGCATTATTCACACTTGGGATGTTGCTCCAACCCAAATATCAAAAACAAAGAAAAGTTGAATGTCTGTAGGTTCTAGAGCAGGAAGGCTCTGCAGCAGGTCCACACAGTGGTGAGACTGACCTGCTGGTTGAGCCCTGAAATCCAGCTGGGTTTACTGCAATGCAGGAATTGATGGGAGAAGAAACCTTGCATTTATGTCAAGATCCAATAGGAGATCCCAATGTGTAACAAGGCCCTGTCATCTTAATGAAATTTGCCTCTTCTGGAAAGGTTTGTTCTGTCTTTGCTGCTCACACCTGAGAGTCATGTGTGCACTTCTTTCTCATGTGCACGTGCAAGACAACTCCTATTCTCAGACACCCAGGGAAGAAAAGACTACAGAGTTGACAGTTTTCTCTTTTAGTATTACAAAGATGTAGCTACCTGTCTTCTTGCATGCATTGTTTCTAATGAGGAGTCTGCTCTTAGCATTATATCTAACATGTCTTTTCTCTCTGGCTGCTTTTAAGAGTATCTCTTCATTATTGTTCTTTAGCAATTTGATTATGGAATGTATTGGTATTGCTATCTTAACGTATTTATATTTTAAAATGTACTTTGTCAGGGACTGGTTGAGCTTTGTGAAAATGGATGGCTTATGATGTTCACAAAATTTGGATCATTTTTGGTCATTATTTTGTTTTGTAGTTTTTCTATATACTCCCCTACCCCCACCAACTTATTTTTTTTCAGTAACTCAAATTACATTATTTTAGGCTGCATCTGCATGCAGTTGTCCCATAACTCAACGATGCTCTTTTCTTGTCATTTTCAGTAGTTTTGTGTATTTCACTTTGAATAGTTCTCATTACTATATCATCAGATTCACTAATCTCTTCTTTTGCAGCATGTAATATACCAGCAATCTCATTCAAAGTACTTTGATTTCATATATTTCTGTGGTCATTTCTAGGACTTAAATGTAGGTGTTTTTTAAACATCTTTCATGTCTCCATTTAACTTGTTCAATCAATACTTTACCCTCCAGAACAAATGGATTACAGTTATAACAACTGCTTTTTGTTCTTGTCTAGAAAGTGTATTACCTGTGCAATTTCAGGGCCATGATGGATTGACCAACTTTTTTACTTCTGACTCATATTGTCCTGCTATTGTAATAAAATGCCAGACATTGTGAATTTTTGCTTTTTAGGTGCATGATATTTTTATATTTATCTACATATTTTTATCTTCTTTGATTCAGAAGGGTTTCTTGAAGAGAGTATGATCCTTTCTGAACTTGCTCTTACACTGTCCTAGGAGGGATAGGAGCAGATTTTAGTCTGTAGTTAGGTTCCCCCATACTAAGGCAGAGCTTTTCTTGTACATTTTTTTTTTCTTTTTTGAAACTGTGTGGCAAGATCATGGCTCAATACAGCCTTCAACTCCTGGGCTCAAGCAGTCCTCATGCTTAAAACCTCCTGATTAGCTAGGACTACAGGTGCATGTCACCATGCTTAGCTATATTTTTTTAAGTTTTCTGTAGAGATGGGGTTTCACAGTGTTGCCCAGGCTGGTCTCGAACTCCTGGCCTCAAGTGATCCTCCTGCCTCAGCCTCCTAAATTGCTGGGATTACAAGCGTAAGCCACTTTGCTCAGCCAGAGCAGATAAATTCTGATTAGCCAACATGATGCCGCTGATTAAGCACATTTCCACACTGGTCATGGGAACAAACACTATTCTAATTGTGTGTGTGTGCTGACCCAAATCTTCTCCTGACCCAAATTGTCAAAACCATGACTTAAAGAGTGACATCACTACTGACCTTACAAAAGGTAGAATGGTTATAGGGAATAATGTGAACAATAAGTGCCAAAATTATGGATGACTTAAATGAAGTGGATAAATATCTGCAAATACACAAATTATCAAAATTGATTCATGAAGGAGAAAATCTGAATAGATCTATGACACATAAATATATTGAATTAGCAATTTAAAATCTTCCTGCTAAGAAAAGCTCTCCTAGTACCAAATGACTTCACTGGTAAATTCTACCAAGTTTTTATGGAAGGAATGACATCAGTCATACACAATCTCATTCAGAATATAGAGAAGAAGCAAGTATTTCTCTACCACCCATTTGAGGCCTGAATTACTCTGATACCAGAGCCGGACAAAGGCATGACAAAATATCCTGTAGACCTATGTCCTGCATGAACATGGACACCAATTCCTCGGTAATGTTTCAAACAACATCCTCATGCAGGAGCTGTCCTCATGCATGCAAGGGCATCGTGGCTTCCATTCCTTCATTGGCCTTTTACTTACATCTTGAGAATCTCCTTTCTTCACCTTGATTTAATATTTCTGTGGAATGTTTTCCCTCAGCTCTGGTATAAGGACCAAACTTTTGGAAGCCAGAGAGAGGAAAGGGTGATGGGAGAGGTGATGCTTATTTCTATAGCTGTGTGTTATTAAGAGTTCACTGTGGGCTGGGCATGGTAGTTCACACCTGTAATCCCAGCACTTTGATAGGCTAAGGCCAGTGGATCACTTGAGGTCAGAAGGTCGAGACCAGCCTGGCCAACACGTTTGAAACCCTGTCTCTACTAAAAATACAAAAATTCATCAGACATGGTGGCAGGCAATCCCAGCTACTCCAGAGGTGGAGGTAGGGGAATCACTTGAACCTGGAAGGTGGAGGTTCCAGTGAGCCAAGATCGTGCCACTGCACTTTAGCCTGGGTGACACAGTAAGACGTCAAAAAAAAAAAATTTACTATGAATCCTTCTTTGTACTGCTTTGTGAAACAGACTTGGGAGTGGGAGGAATTGTCCTTAATTTGTACTTGGATTTTTGAGGTTTTATAATTTGAAGTGGTTTCTTTTCTAGGCAGCATATATAGTTGAGTTGTGTTAATTTCAATATGACATCTCTGCCTTTAATTGTGATATTTAGACCATTTACAATTAATGTGATTAACAACATAATTCTGTTGAAATATACCAACTTGCCCTTTATTTTCTATTTATGCCATATGTTCATTGCTCCTCTTTCCCTTTCTCTGTCTCCTTTTTTTGACTGATTTTTAACAATTATTTCTTTTTATCTCCTTGCTGACTTAAGTGATGTTTAATTTTAAGTGTTAGATTGACTAGGTACAGCACCCAGTTGATTTTGTCAAATACAAGTGTAGAAGTTGACCTGAAGATAATTTTCAGATGTGATTAACATTTATATCTGTAGACTTTATGTAAGCACACTGCTCTCCACAATGCAGGTGGGCCTCATTAATGAGCTGAAGGTTTTCAGAGCAAATACTGAGGATTCCTGAAGTCACACCTTGTAGAATTCAGACTCAAAACTGCAAGATCAACTCTTACCTACATTTCCAGCCTTCAACCTGCCCAACAGATTTCATCCTAGTCAGCCACAATTGTATGAACCAATTTCTTCTCCATATATATGTACTTAGATATGTATATGCACACATATACATTATATATACACATGCATATACACATATGTACATTATACATATATACACACATATATATCCTATTGATTTTGTTTCTGTGGAGAACTCTAATATGGCTTACTAGACATAATTATTTCTGTTAAAAGGGTTTATCTTAATGATTACTTGGATTTACAGTACATATATAACTTATCAAGGTTTACCTTCAAGTGTTATTATATATTCACATATAGTATAAGACCATTATAACATGTTGTTCGTCCTTCAGCTTTTGTGCTTTGTCATATAATTTACTTTCATTTTCATTACAAATCACAATGTATTTATGTTAGCTTTTCTTGGAAGCACTAATTATCTTTTTTAGACATTAACACAATTCAGAGGTTTCTATGTTTATGCTTGTGGTTACCATATCTGATGTTTTCATTTTTCGGTATAAATTCACATTTCATGGTGGTATCATTTTCCTTCTGTCTAGGGGTGTCCTTGACCATTTCTAATTGTAAGAGTCTGATAGCGACCAATTCTGTAATTTTGCATATGTCTGGAAAGGGTTTGTTTTGTCTCCTTTTTTGAAAGTTTTTTTTTTTTTTTTTGATAAAAAATTCAAGGTTGGCCAGCCCAGTGGCTCACACCTGTAGTCCCAGCACTTCGGGAAGTTGAGGCGGGCAGATTGCTTTAGTGCACAAGTTTGAGATCGGCCTGGGCAACATGGTAAAACCTCGTCTCTACGAAAAATACAAAATTAGCTGGGCATAGTGTTGCACGTCTGTCATGCCAGCTGAAAAAAAAAGAAAAAAGAAAAGAAAAATAATTCAAGGTTCACAGGTTTCTTTTAGTGTTTTCAAGACATTTCTCCACTGTCTACTGTCTTCTTTCTTGCATTGCTTTTAATGAGAACTGCTCTTAGCATTATTATTTAGGTGACTCTTTATCACTGGATTTTATTAATCTGATTATGATTTATGTTGGAGTTGTTTCCTTCATGTCTTCCTATACTTTAATTTTGTTGAGCTTCTTGGATATTTCAGTTTATGGTTTTCACCAAAGGTGAAAACTATCTGGCCATTATTTATGCAAATACTTTTTTTTTTTGAGACGGAGTCTCACTGTGTCGCCCAGGCTGGAGTGCAGTGGCGCGATCTCGGCTCACTGCAAGCTCTGCCTCCCGGGTTTACGCCATTCTCCCGCCTCAGCCTCCGAGTAGCTGGGACTACAGGTGCCCGCCACCGCGCCCGGCTAGTTTTTTGTATTTTTAGTAGAGACGGGGTTTCACCGTGTTAGCCAGGAGGGTCTCGATCTCCTGACCTGGTGATCCGCCCGCCTCGGCCTCCCAAAGTGCTGGGATTACAGGCTTGAGCCACCGCGCCCGGCCGCAAATACTTTTTTCTATTTCTCCTGCACCCATTTCTATTTCAAAGACTAATTACACACACTTTAAGCTGTTTGAAGTTGTCCTACAACTCACTGATAGTCTGTTCCTTTCTATCATTAATTTCCATCATTATTTTTCCCTTATGTGTTTCATTTTGAACAGTTTCTACTGCTGTATTATACAATTTGCTGATCTTTCTGCTTGCAGCTAATCTTTTTTCTGTTGTCAATCTCACCCAGTGTATTTTCTAAATTTCAGAAATTGTAGTTTTCATCTCTACAAGTTCAATATTTCCTCTTTTTTGGTATTTCATGTTTTCAGTTTAGATGTTCAATTATTCCTCTACTTCTTCTTCAAACAAGAATAAAATTATAATAATTGTTTGTGTATTGACTCCAGATTCACCCTTTTCATAGCCTACCTGGAGGCCTGGAGGGAAGGGCAGCCTCAAGGTCTCATATCTGGGTGAACAGGGCAAGACCTGCTCATCAATTTGTCCACAGTTTTTTCCTGAGGCTGGAGAAAGAGTGTGACCGATAGAGAAAAGGTTTTTGTCTCACTTCCCCTTCTGCCTGTGTCACCGCAGGATGAGTGCCACTGCTGTCCCATGACTGACAGTAATAGCCTCGTCTTCAACCTGAGTCCCAGTGACGGTCAGGGTGGCCATGTTTCCTGAGCTGGAGCCAGAGAATTTCTCAGGAATCCCTGAAGGCTGGACACTGTTAAGATAGATGACCAGCACAGGGGCCTGGCCTGGCTTCTGCTGGTGCCAGTTTACAATGGAGTCTTCTATGCTGTCTTCCTGGCAGGTGATCCTGCCAAATTAATTCATTTGTAAGTGCCGCTGCAGTGTAATTTACAATGTCACATGAAGCCCTGTAGTGGCCATGTGCACAAACTTAAACCTCCATGTGCTGACTCCTTGGGATTTGGTCTAAAGAGGTAACTGACCTAAGATTAGGCCATAGGCCACCAATACGCCCGCTCCTGTCCTTGATGAGTGTGTGGCACACAGCTTCTCCACGCCCTTCCCACCTGATGCACGTCCACTCCTCATCTCATTGGGCTCCTCCAGGTCTCCCTTGGTGCCCTGCTGGCCGCTTATGTGGTCAGTTCTGACACCTTTGCTTGTGGGTCCTGATACAGCATTGGATATAACTTGCTAAGACCACCCTGGGAGAATGTACCTTCATAAAAGTGATCAGCGCTTGTGGGATAGGCAAAAATAGCAATTTGTGAAAAATAGCAATACACTAAGCTTCAATAAAATATTCTTCATCATGAGCCCTTTTTATTCTAGATCTATGTATAAAAAATAGAAAAAATAGCTTTCTTGCTTGTTATTGGGTTTATCACAAGGATCTTCCCACTGAAAGGGATCCTTGGAGCACAGTTTACAGGGACCATTGCCATTCATTCCATTGGAAAGAGACCAATAGAAAACATGCCTTTGATGGCCCAGGTTCATCTTTAAAATTGAAGTTATATTCAATTTTATTCAAAGACATTAGTCTTTGAGAAGGGAAGGAGTGTGAAACACACTGTAAAAATTCCCTTGTTTCTTAGTGCCCTCAATATTCCTGCTTTGGGTGGAAAGTAGAGCTGCCATTCCTCCCTCAGGAGGCCCTTTGGGTCATGGAACTCTCCATTCTTCCCAGGTGGCTGTCAGTATGTACTGCAGGGGCTGTGACCCAAATGGACCTTTATCCATCTGGACTTGCTGTGTCTAATTCGGCGACCATGAGTCCCAGGGAGCTACTGAGCCCTGGAAACATGGGTAGTCTGAGGTAAGATGTGCTGTAGGAGTAAAACACACCAGATTTCAAAGAATTAGTACAAAAATAAAATAAATATCTCATATTTTAATACTGAATGCATGTTGAAATAATATTTTGGCTAAGCTCATTTAAACACAATATATTATGAAAATGAATTCCACCTGTTTCTTTTATCTTTTAAATGTGGCTACTAAAAATTGTATATTACATATATTATTAAAATTATATTTCTAAGAGACCAACACTAGAGCACTGCTGGTGCACTCAGAGTCATAATATGATACTTTTAAAGAGTAAAGCTTGGGCACAGTGGCTCATGACTATAATTGCAGAACTTTGGAAGGCTCAGGCAGGATGATTGTCTGAGCCCAGGAGTTTGAGAACAGCCTAGGCAACACAGTAAGACCCCATCAGTACAAAAAAACTTTAAAATTATCTGGGCACAGTAGTATTCACCTGTAGTCCCAGCTACTTGGGAGGCTGAGGTGAGAGGATCTCTTCAGCCCAGAAGGTTGAGGCTTCAGTGACCTGTGATGGTGCCACTGCACTCCAGCCTTGGTGACAGAGTGAGACTCTGTCTCAAAAACAAAACAAAATAAATACAAAGTAGAAAGAACTTTCTGGAGCCTTAAAGACACACCAATGCCTTACCTTATAGATGCAATGACAGGATGATGCCTAAAAACAGGTTTTCTGGGGCCAGAAGCATAAGCCAGGGAACAGCTAATACTGCCACATCACCAGGAGATTCTACTCCTGGGTCAGCCACTTTCTAGTTCTGACGTCAGGCATGTTTTTCTTCTTTTCTCTGCCTTAGTTTTCCCATTTCTCAAAATCTATGTATTATAGATTTCCCAGCCATAAAATGGAGGGATAATGAACAACTCATAGAATTATTGAGATGAAAGGAATTAATAAATATGAAATACTTGAAAGACTGCTTGATATGTATTAAACACATAGGAATGTTTACTCCTCCTGCTACTATTACTACCCTAATCTTCATCCTTATTTTTAATATAGAGCAAAGGCACTAGAGATAGAAGACGCAGGTAAGTTAGGAAAACAGAAAATATTTGAATTTGAAACATTTGACAGTAGGAACACTTCCTTGCAACACCGACATGGACATGTACACACATGGACACAGATATACACACATATATAGATACTCACACACAGCCCGCACACGGCACTGATTTGTGTACAAGTCAAAAGGCAGCACATCCTCCCGGCTGCTTTCCTGTTCAATGGGCCTTAAGCTGCAGGGACCTGAACCAGTTCTTACTGATGTCACCATGATGTGTCCCAGCAAAAATACAGCAAAGCCACCTTGTCGTGTCCAGACTCTGTGATACATTTATCTCCCTGGAGCTGGCATAGCTTGTGAACTCCTAGATCTAGGATGAGGCACCCAGATCTGCAGAAACTATTAGCATGATTCGCATAAGGCTGATGAGCAGTTTGGGTTCTGTGACCATCCACAGTTGGCAGTGTGGAGGCCTAGATTGGCAGGTATGAATGAACCGTCATGAGGACTGTACTGGTACCACTGAGGGAGAGAGATGCCAGGGGTGGAAAGAGCCAGGATACCTCACATTGTTTCCTCCAGGCCAGTCCACTGAGGCACAAGGGAGAGTTGATAATGTTTTTAGGATGCAAAGTCCACAGCAGTGCTGAGTTGGGCTAAGAACAACCAGACCTGTAGTTGAAAGAGAGAAGCTGACAAGCTTAGTATCCCAGGGAGACTGTCAGGGAGGCAGCTGCACTGAACTGCATGCACTGAAGGAAGGGGTTCTGGTCTCACTTACAGCCTGACTGGGAGCCCATGGAAGAAACTCTTATCCACATGTCAGAGATGTGCTCACTCTGGTGATGGTCAGAGAGCATGGATGGATGCCGGGCATTCAGAGAATATTGATAGCTGGTGGCTGATATAACTCATAATCCACCCTGGTTTGATTTCTCTGAAACCAGCCTAGGCATCTACTCAGGATGATTAGGAGGGTAAGGAAGCTTTTGCTTAAAAAGCAGAGGATAAAATCTCCTACATCAGCATGAAAAGGACAAGAACAGAATGAAAAGCTGCCCCTCAAGGTGCACAAGAGATCACGCACTTTGCAGAGGGCCAGGAGTCCTTTTGGGCTGTCGGGTAATGCCCCACCTGAGAGCTTGGTGGTGCACATCCCACCAGCAGAGCCCCGATGGGCAGCTTAAGCCAGGTCTGAGACATTGTTGGGAATTTGTTTTTTGTTTTGAGATGAAGTCACACTCTTGCTCAGGCTGGAGTGCAGTGGCACGATCTCAGCTCACTGCAACCTCCACCTCCCAGGTTCAAGCGATTCTTCTGCCTCAGCCTCCCGAGTAGCTGGGACTACAGGCACGCACCGCCACACCCAGCTAATTTTTGTGTTTTTACTAGAGACAGGGTTTCACCAGTTGGCCAGGCTGGTCTCAAACTCCTGAACTCATGTGATCCGCCCACCTTGGCCTCCCAAAGTGCTGGGATTACAGGCGTGAGCAACCACGCCAGGCACATTGTTGGGAATGTGAATTGTGTGCCCCCTTGAACTAACATGGTGAAGTGCTATCCATCGGGACTTCAGAATGGGAACTTACGTAGGAAAAGGGTGGTTGCAGATGTGATTAGTTAACATCAGGTCATACTGGAATAGAGTGATTCCCAAATCCAATAGGACTGGTCTTTTTATAAAAAGAAAAAACTTGCCAGGTGCGGTGGCTCACACCTCTAATCCCAGCACTTTGGGAGGCCGAGGCCGGCAGATCACGAGGTCAGGAGATCAAGACCATCCTGGCTAGAACCCCGTCTCTACTAAAAATTAAAAAAATTAGCCAGGCGTGGTGGCGGGTGTCTGTAGTCCCAGCTACTCGGGAGGCTGAGGCAGGAGAAAGGCGTGCACAGGAGAAAGGCGTGCACCTGGGAGGCGGAGCTTGCAGTGAACCGAGATTGTGCCACTGCACTCCAGCCTGAGCGACAGAGCGAGACTCCACCTCAAAAAAAAAAAAAGAAAAGAAAAGAAAAGAAAAGAAAAAGAAAAAACTTGGACACAGACGTGAGCGTAGGGAACATGTCAATATGAACATGGAGGCAGAGATTGGGGTGATTCACCTATAAGCCAGGGAACAGCTAATACTGCCACACCACCAAAAACCAGGGGAGAGGCACGAAACAGATGCTCCCTCAGCCTCAGAAGGAGCCAAACCTGCCAACACCTTGATCTCATTCTACCATCACCGTCAGATTAGTGAGAGAATAAATTTCTGTTCTTTGAGTCATCCAGTCTGTGTTACTCTCTCATGGCACCCCAGACAAAATGATACAGACAGCTCTAGGAACTCTGGGCTCAGGGAACCTCCTACAGGACTGGGCTTCTTGAAGATGCTTTGGTCTCTAACACCACAATCCCCTGGGGAGGGGTCTTCCTCTCCTGTGTTTTCTCCTCCCCTACAGCATCTGAATTTCCTTTCCAGGAACCTGCCCCAACACCACAGGCAGAAAACTGTTTTCTGTGATGCCTCTCACCCATGTCTTCCCCTCTGGGCCCTGGTGGGGCCACTCTCCAGCTCTGGGCTGTCAGGTGTGGGGTGAGACCCTGGGCAGGGAGGAATGCTCCAGGACCTGGAAGCCAGAAAACCTTAGACCCCCTTCAGATGAGCTCAGCCACCTCTTCCCAATCCCCTGACTACACTTCCTTTTCATGGATGAAGTTGCAACCCTTGGTTCTACAAACTCTTCTGCTTCCCTCTCTGGCTGACTTCATCACCTTGAAACAGTTTCTGAGATGCTGAGAGAATTGGCAGGAGAACACCCAGGGATACTCTCCTCATCTCCTATGCCTCAATGTTAAATTATTTAAGTCTCTCTTGTCCCAAACCCTCTCAAACTCTCTGCTCTCCCTTTCCTCCATCCCAGGTCCAATTTTCATGTGCAACGACAGTAATAATTGCTGCCAATTCAGGAGCACCTGGGGTGTGTCAGGCTCTATGTCAAACACTTTATAAATATGATTAAATTATATCCCTGCAGCCTTGTTAGGAAAAAATTTGTTTCCTCTCTCCCATTGGTCTCTGCACGCACTGGCTCCCCTTCATCTTCCCATTGGTCCTCTGCACGCACTGGCTCACCTTCATTTGCACTCCACGCAAAGTGCATGATCTCTTGTGCACCTTGAGGGGTAGCTTTTCATGCTGTTCTTGTCCTTTTCATGCTGATGTAGGAGATTTTATCCTCTGCTTTTTAAGTAGAGGCTTCCTTACCATGAGTGGAAGCAACTTGAGGCCCTCACCAGATGCAGATGCCCACTCTTGGAACTTTCCAGCCATCAGAAGCTTAAGCCAACACAACCTTTTTTTAAATTTATAAATTTTTCTGCCTCAGATATTCCTTTATAGCAATAGAAAATGGACTAAAACACCAGAGGAGGAAGGAGAGAAGGTCACCTTTGCTTCTCACACAGTGCCTTCCTTGGCAGAGTCTCACCTGTGCTTGAGTGAGAAAGGTGGATGGGAGGTAAGCCACTCAAAGTGAGGTCCTTGGAGGACCAGCAGCATCAGCCTCACCTGGGAGCTGCTGGACATAGAGACTCTGGGGCCCCACGCAGACCTGCTGAGGCTGCATCTGCATCTTAAACAGACTCCACAGGGGATTTGTTTGCTCACTGAAATTTCAGAAGCTCTGGTCTAAGCCATAGTGGAAAATCTCATTTCCTCTGCTTTAGACAACAAACCCCTGTCTCCCCAAAGTATTTCATAGGCCACCTGGGTCGGGTGACTAACTGCCCTGTCCTCATCAACCTAAGCTTGATTCCAGTGCTAGGCCCTGTCATATATGCAAGAAACGTTTCAGGAACAAACAATTTTATATCTAGCTGGGCATAGCCCTGCAGAGCACAATATCTCAATGAGATGTCCAGAGAGAAATAGAGGGTTCATGCCATTTTTCTTTTGTTATCACTCAGCTCCAATTAGTTTGGACTTTCCTTATTTCACAGACATGTTTTCCTCTATGTTCTAGTCTCTAAATTTTTCTCTTTGACTGAATCCTTTCCTGTATGTGACCCCACTCCTAACCCCCAGAACATTTGGACGCACAATATTGCAATGTTTTAGCGTTTATCAGTAAGTATCTTCACAGTTGGGTATAGGATGTCCAGGTTTTTTGCATGGAATAACACCCCCTCCAATATCGGCACCACGAATCTTGCCTTTTATGATGCTCTAGCAAGTCTGGAAAATCACAAACAGTAATGTTTCCCTATATGAAAACATCTGATGTGATTGATGAGATGATCACATGGTTTTGTCCTCTGCTTTCTCTGTATCTTCACTGGCATTTGTTATTTTTTGTGTTTTTGATGACAGTCTTTCCAGCTGGGGTAAGATGATATCTCATTGTGGCTTTGATTTGCATTCCCCTGATGATTAGTGATGTTGAGCATTTTTTCATATGCCTGTTGGCCAGCTGTATATCTTCTTTTGAGAAAAGTCTATTCTGGTCCTTTGCCCCCTTTTCAATGAAACTACTTGTTTTTTTTGTTGGTTTGCTTGCTTTTGAGACAGTGTTTTACTCTGTTGCCCAGGCTAGAGTGCAAGTGGTAAAATCATGACTCACTGCAACCTCCACCTCCTGGGCTCAAGTGATCCTCCCACTTTAGCCTCCAAAGTAACTGGAACCACAGGCTCACGACACCCTATCTGGCTAATTAAAAAGAAATTTTTTTTGTGGAGATGGGGGTCTCATTATATTGCCCAGGGTGGTCTCAAACTCGTGTGCTCAAGCAATCTCCCACCTTGGCCTTCCTAACTGCTGGGATTACAGGTGTGAGCCATCACATCTGGTCTGTTATTTAATTTTTATGCTGATGAGTTATTTGAGTTCTTTGTTGTATTTTCTTATAATGGATTATTAGGCCCTTTTCAGGTGAATAATTTGCAAACATTTTCTCCCATTCTAGAAATTGTCTTCACTCTGTTGTTTCCTTTGCTTTGTAGAAGCTTTTTAGATTAGTAAAGTCCCATTTGTCTAGTTTTGTTTTTGTTGCTTGTGCTTTTGAAGTCTTAGCCATAAAATTTTTGTCTAGACCACTGTCCTGAGGAATTTCCCCTGTGTTCCCTATGTACCTTTCTGGTAGGTTTGTAGTTTCAGGTCTTACATTTAGGTTTTTAATCCATTACGACCCAGTTTTCATAAATGAAGAGAGACGGGTCTAGTTTCATTGTTCTGTGTATGGGTATCCAGTTTTCTCAGCACTGTTTATTGAAAACTGTGTCCTTTTCGCTCTCTCTCTCTCTCTCTCTCTCTCTCTTTTTTTTTTTTTTTAGAGACTGAGTCTCGCTCTGTCACCCGGGCTGGAGTGCAGTGGCCCGATCTCAGCTCACTGCAAGCTCCGCCTCCTGGGTTCACGCCATTCTCCTGCCTCAGCCTCCCAAGTAGCTGGGACTACAGGCGGCCGCCACCTCGCCCGGCTAGTTTTTTGTATTTTTTAGTAGAGACGGGGTTTCACCATGTTAGCCAGGATGGTCTTGATCTCCTGACCTCGTGATCCGCCCGTCTCGGCCTCCCAAAGTGCTGGGATTACAGGCTTGAGCCACCGCGCCCGGCCAACTGTGTCCTTTTCTCAATGTATGTTCTTGATATCTTTGTTGAAAATCAATTGGTTACAAATATATGGATTTATATTTCCATACATACTTTACTATATATACTATATTTTTAAATTTATACTTCTATATATACTTTACTTCTGGGTTCTCTATTCTGTTTTGTTGGCCTAGGTATCTGATTTTATGCCAATACCATGCTCTTTTTGTTACTATTGTTTGTAGCATATTTTGAATCAGGTAATGTGAAGCCTCCAGTTTTGTTTTTTGTTCAGTATCACTTTGGCTATACAGGGTCTTTCGTGGTTCCATACCAATTGTAGAATTGTGGGGTTTTTTTCTATTTCTGTGAGGTATGTCGTTGGTATTTTGGTAGGGATCGTGGTGAGGCTGTAGATTGCTTTGGGTTATAAGTTTTTTCTTTTCATATTTTATAAACATAGCTCCACTGCTTCCTGCTTACATTGCACAATAACATTCTGCTCTTATCATTGTGTTCATCTGTATCTAACATGTCTTTTCTCTCTGGTTTTTTTTTTTTTTTTTGAGACTGAGTCTTGCTATGTTGCCCAGGCTGGAATGCAGTGGTGCGATCTCGACTCACTGCAACCTCTACCCGCCAGGTTCAAGCAATTCTCCCTGCCTCAGCTTCAACAGTAGCTGGGATTACAGATGCCCTCCACCACATCCCGCTAACTTTTTTGTATTTTTAGTATAGACAGGGTTTCACCATGTTGGTCAGGCTGGTCTCAAACTCCTGACCTCAGGTGATCCACCTGCCTCGACCTCCCAAGGTACTTGGATCACAGGCGTGAGCCACCACGTCTGTCCGGCTACTTTTAAGAGTATTTCTTCATTACATTTCTTCATCATCATTTTAGCATCAAATTGCTAAAATAACCTCTTCCCGAGGTTATTTCCTCCCACACATGTGCTCATCGGTATTCACGAACATTTGCAGACTCCAGAGTCCTCTCTCTGTGCAACTCTCTCCTCTTTCTTACTGTTCCCTCTGGACTGTTTTGGTTTGTTTTTAAATCTTTTAATTCCCTGGACTCCTAACTGTGAGAGGGGGAATTCCATGCAGCGAGGTTTAGGGATATATTCTCAGGAAAGAAGTGTGGGAGGCATGAGTAGGAATATGTTACAATTGAGCACTCAGCTGCAACACACTTCAAGACCATCCTAAATTAATGCTGGACTTTGGGATTGAGGCATCAAGCAGTCATTGCACCTGAACCACGCTCTGACATGGGCAAATTTTGCGGGGAGGCCATTCTTTGCAGTCAATGGCATTTTCCAGTGGGGAACAGTTGTGAGAAGCCAGGGCCTCCCAGCAGCCTTGGGTGGATGGTGGATGGGTGGGCCCTGAAAGGGGAATCTTGATGGACACTACACTGCACATTGTGATGGCCCTCCCTATTCAGAATATGAGCATGTCATGGAGCTGGGGCTTGAGGGTTTCAGCTAAGCATGAGAAGTTCAGAAGAATGATCTGGGGCATTTGGGCCACAGAAAAGAAGCACTGCCTTAGGTTCAGTCACCATACAAGAGGAAATCCAGGGACCATTACCACCCTCTGACTATCCTTACACTCAGGTCATCTTAAGCCAAGACACAGCCAGTCTAGACAACACCAGGACAGTCTGGTCCCGCCAGCCCCAAGTCCTCTCTTGACCTAACCCACTCTTTGCAGAGCCTGCCTGGAGGGCTTCAAGGCCAGGGCACTCTGGGGTCTCAGAGCCAGGAAAACTGGGCCAGACCTGCTCATGGCTGTGTCCACAGTCCTGCTGGGGCTGGAGGAAGTGAGTGACGCAGACAAAGGGTTTGTGTCTCACTTCCCCACTGCCTATGTCACTGTAAGTTGAGTAGCATGGTTGTCTATCGACTGATAGTAATAATCAGCCTCATCCTCAGCCTGGGCTCCAGTGATAGTCAGGGTTGTGTTGCCTGATTTGGAGCCAGAGAATCACTCAGGGATCCCTGAGGGCCAGTCACTGCTATCATAGATGACCAGCACGGGGGCTTGGCCTGGTTCCTGCTGGTACCAGTGTGCGTAAGAGCCTTCTATGCTGTCTCCCTGGCAGATGATCCTGGCCATCTGTCCAAAGGCCACAGACACTGCAGACAACTGAGTCAGCCCAGAGGAAACCACAGAGCCTACAAGAGAGGACAGGAGAGGTGAATCTGAGGATGAGGGTCTCATTCCCAGAACCCCACACCCTGCATCACTCCCTGTGCCGAGTTTAAGGTCAGGGCGAGGCTGATCTTGATCCCAATGGGGGCTGAGCCCTGGGAGGCAGCACCTGTGCAGAGAGTGAGGACGAGCAGGGGAGGGCCCAGGCCATAATGGAAATGCCCCAAAGCTCTGCCTCTGAGTTCACAGTTGGGAAGGGACCTCCAGGCCTTTATCATAGAAAGGGGAGTCTCTTCATGCAAATCTACTTCCTTTATTCTTAATTCTTTGTTAGTTGGTTCCCTATTCAGCAGCGGATGTAAATCTGCCCTCCATTCTTTAAAATGTATGTCGAAGTTCTTGTCCAACCCTGTGTCTGAGAACCTTCTCTGGGTAATTTTTCAAGATGAGAGGTGGGTTTCAGGATTCTATTCAATAGAAGGGGCCAGAAAGGAAAAGACTTGAGTACAGCCAGGAACTTGGAGTCATAAGTGCCCCAAACCAAGAGCCACAGTGCCCCCTGGTGCCCACAGGACAAATGTCATCCTGTATATATCAATAGATAATACAGCAGAATGACTACCTTGTTTTGAGGGGTTTTTTGTTTGTTTGTTTGTTTTGTGTGTGTGTGTGTGTGGTGGAGTCTCGCTCTGTCATCCAGGCTGGAGTGCAATGGCACGATCTGGGCTGTAAAATGACTACCTTTTTTTTTTCTTTTTGTGATGGAGTCTCATTCTATCATATAGGCTGAAGTACAATGGCACAATCTCGTCTAACTGCAACCTCTGCCTCCCAGGCTCAAGCGATTCTCCTGCCTCAGCCCCCCGAACAGCTGGGATTACAGGCAATGACCACCATGCCTAGCTATTTTTTTGTATTTGTAGTAGACATGGCGTTTCACCATGTTGGCCTGGCTGGTCTGGAACGCCTGGCCTCCAGTGATCCCCCACCTCAGCCTCCCAAAGTACTGGGACTACAGGCATAAGCCACCATGCCTGGCCTACTTTTGAGCCCTTAATATATGCCAGATGCATTGGTGAGTGTTTTACAAGCATAACTCCAAGAAAACTTTCATCATATGGAAAAGGAAGATGAGGAGCCCTATGCTCAAGGCCCAGATTTTGTTAGGGAATCAATATTGGGAGGTGAATTTTTTTCCCCAAGTTCCCCAGACAGTAGTGAGTAGAGTCCCTATTCCATCCAGGAGACGAACCTTAGCCCCTCCCTGCCCTGCCTCCTGCACCCTGCTCCCCCTACCCAAGGTCTTTGGGGTCCCTCTTGTTTCCATTTGCCAGTGCTGCCGTCACAAGATACCAAAGAACTAGTGGCCTCAACAGTAAAACTTATTTTCTCAGTGCTGAAGCTGGGAAGTCCAGGCTGAAGGTGTTGGTAGGATTGATTTTCCCGGAGGCCTCTCTCCTTGGCTTGCAGGTCGCTACCTCCTTGCTGTGTCCTCATATGGTCTTTCCTCTGCCTGCTCATCTCTGGTGTCTGATTTCTGTGTGTGCAAATTTTCTCTTCTTAGGAGAACACCAGTCAGATTGGATAAGAACCCACCCTCATCACCTCATTTTCACTTAATCACCTCTGTAAAGACCCTATCTCCAAATTGACTCACACACTGTGATTAGAGCTTCATTGCATGGATTTTGGGGGACACAATTTAGCCAATAACCCTCCACCCTATGGACTCCAAAGCTTACTTCTTTCTCACTTGTAAAACACATTCACCTCAACCCAGCAGCCCAAATCATTAACTAACTCAGCACAAACTCTAACACCTAAATATCTCCAAACAAAGGGTGGGTGAGACTCCAGGTGTGATTCTTCCTGAGGCTTTAAAAAAATAACAGCTTTAGGGAAATTTTCCTCCTCTTTCCTGTCATCTAGGTGTTCAAAAAAGTCAAAGCTCCCACTTTATTTGCTAAGATTGGAAGAGGCTTTTTTCCTGTTTCTTTCTTTCTTCTGCCCTCCCTTCCTGAGACTGAGGGGCAGTCACAGCTGCTGGCTGGTGAGCCCTTACGGAAAACACAAACGGGTCAGTTGAAAAGATTGGCAGCTGGGCCGAGGTCCCCAGAGAGAAGGGATCCCATACCACTTGCTGCTGCATGCGCATCCAAGAGTCTCTTTCCCCAAAGAGACTTTGGGCCTCATAGATTTATCTTTGAGTCTCTGGCTGATTTCCTCTTAAACAAACCTCAGTTATTTCTCAAGAACTTTCAAATAATGGAAATTGTCCATTTCAAATCCATATTGCCCTCTCTTTTGACAGGGCATGGTGACACACACCTATAGTCCCAGCAACTCAGGAGGTTGAGGTAGGAGGATGGAGTCATTGCACTCCAGCCTGGGCTACAGATTGAGAACCTGTTTTTTTTCTTTTTTTTTTTGTTTTTTTGTTTGTTTGGTTTTTTAGATTGCCCACTCTGAGTCTACTTAAGCTTAGAAGTCCTAGATCCAGGTAGCACCTGTGTGTCAAATGCCATGTTTATCTCCTGGTGCATTATGACCAAGGGAGAATGCACATGGGCGTTTGGACATGTCTTTCTCTGATGCACTCAGAAGCCCTGTTGGTGGTGGACACCAGGTATCAGCAGAAATAGGATTCATTGGTCTGTGTTGAGTGTCTAGTTACTCAATTTTTTCCAGTCCTCTTGGGAACAACTGAGGGAGAAGAATGGGATACTGCATGTATCCCCATTCTTTGGTACAGGGCTGAATATTTTAGATACTCAGTACTCTTTGATTTGAATAGACTGGGATCCCTGCATAATAAAATGGCTCAGTCAGCTGCAGGGATTTGAGACCCAGAAAACTGAGACACCAAAAAGTCTCTGGAGATTAATTGCCTTCCAGAGATTCAAGCCCTAAGTGGGGCCTGAGCATTCCCTGAGAAGTGATAGTGACTTCCAAATAAAATCTTAAAATCCAATCCAATTCTAATAAAAATTCAAACCAGATTTCTAAATTGTGTTAGAAAATTTAGGTGATAAAAGGTTAATTCAAGAAATGAAGGGAAAATTTCACTGGTGTTTGGTGAAAGCACTTTCATTTGAAAGCCAAGACTTGTAGAAGGCTTGGTTTTAAGCTCACAATATGAGGGGAAATATTACCAAATGCATACTTTGGCAATCATTGTAATAAGGGATCAAAAACGAAAAGACTCAGAAGTAGATGGAGTTGTTTCCTGTGGTGTGGAACATGGGACAAGATGGATGACTTAAGCTAGAAACACAGGCCCTGCGGACCATGAGGAGGACTTTATGATTTCCTCCTAGTGGGATTAATTGTCAATAAAGGTTTTAAGCAAGTGGCTGGGTGTCAACCTCTGGTTACTGGTTTCAGAGATGACTGTGGGGACCGTGGATTCTGAGTCCAGATTGGAGGTGTCCTCGGGGGGGCTGAGCTGCGGATGATGGAGCCCTGGGGGAGGCTGGAGACCATGTGCATGGACAGGGATCACTGCAGCAAGAATTCACAGGACTTGGGGGTGGGCAGGAAAACCAAAGGAAGAGAACAATGTAGAATGACTCCTAGCTTCATGACAAGGAAAGGGGGAGTAGTGACATGAGGACCAACAGAGGACTAACTCTGGAGAAAATTCAAGAGTTTATTCTAAGTGTGAAGCACGTGTGTCATATCAAGGGAGATGCTTAATTGGAAGTGAGCTACTGGGCAGTTGGACTGTGGGTATGAATTTGGGAGCTGGTGACATAATAAAGATGTTGAATTCATGGGACCAGCTGAGCTCATCAGACCTGGATAGGAGACAAGAGCTGAAAACCAATAGTTCTCCAACTCTAACCTGCAGACATCTGGGAGAAGTGGAGAAGCCAGCAAAGGCAGAGGGTGGAGAGGCAGGAGGGAGAGGAGAAGGAGATTGAAGGAACTCAAGTGTTTATCCCAGAGGAACTCTGCACCCATCTCTGATCCCTTCCCCTGCTATTCCCCAGCACCAGGTTTTTTGCCTTCTCAGCACACATTTATTTGTTTGCTCATTTATTGTGTATTCCCCAACCCCAGTTCCTCTTCACATAGAAAGAATTTAGGTACCTTGAGGGCAGGGGCCTTGTGCACTTTCATTACCAAAGTACCTCTTAGAACCTAGTGCATGCCTCGCACCATAAATCTTTCTGGATGAACAAGTGAGTATCAAGGAGTGAAGTTGAGGCCGTGGTGAAGTATTGGGCTAAGCAGGGTTGCACGGCTGGGCAGAGTTACCCAAGAGCTAAAAGAGGACAGACACTTCCCTTATCACGCTGGGCTGGTCCTGGAGCCTCTCTACCTCCATGCCATGAAAATTCTCCTTTATTCACCATGGGTCTCGGAAGATAGTGTGGAGCTGATCGAAGGGAAATAGCCAAGGGTGAGAATGTCCCAGGAAGTCCCACTCTCTCAACAGTGGGACAGGCACCTCTGAATAGGGAGCTGACAGTTAATGCATCTTTTTGGAGCTGTGCCTACAGGAAGCAAAATCCCAGTGAGTCCATAAACTCCATGCCTCCCATGCTAGAAAGTAGCCAGTTTCATTCCGTTGGCAGGTGCTTCAGAAGAAAATAGGCCAGGGCTGCTGCAAGCCCTCCTGGTGAGTCAGCGAGAATATGCAGTGGGTGTGTGCTACATGGGAACAAACAGGCACAGAACACATGCTGCTGTTCCTGCTCCAGGACAGCTCAGACAACTAAAGAAACTGTCTTCAACTGGTGGCTGCCCACCCTGTAAGCAGTATCCAGATGGCGTTTGGGCAACATAGTTGATGGTGAATGAAAAGCAAAAGACACTTGGGACTTGAGTCTATTTCTTTATAATCTGAGATTTTCATTTCATTGTGATTTAGAGAACCAAAATAGCATCTCTCTCAGAACAGAATCATTTGTCACAAGCTATTGTCAAATACGCCCTTCAAATTGTGTCCAAACGTGTCCAGATGTTTTCAAATTATGCTTAACAAGCGAATTAAGATACCATTAATATTGTGTGTATCACCAACGTGCTCTTAAACCGTCACTCATGTAATGCTCCAGGGCCATATATTTGAGACTGAATGTGAGGATGGGGGCAGGGAGGGATCTGTGCATGAGCACAGGAGTGACCCTTGCTCATCTTCTCATCCACAGACATACGAATCTGTCCACAGGTAGCAGGGGCTGAATTGCTTCAACTGCAAGCTCCAGGTTACTGTAATCAGAGGCCACATTTGATATTGCACTCCAGTAAGTATGCAGTTGTGACTTCTGATCTTCTTTAGAGCTATTTTAGGTCATTCTTTACGAAAAAAAATTCTCATCTTCTCAGAATGCAAGATAGGTTACAAACACAGTTGCATATTCAATAGGAAAAACAGGGAGACAGCAGGAGAGACAGGTGGAGAGAAAGCACAGCTGTTTTTATACTGGCAGAAAGGATAGGCATACTATAGAGGCTACGTCAAGACAGTAAAAACTCTCCTAATCCTGCATGGCCCAGATGAAACAGCTGCTATAAGGCCAATGAAAACAGAGTCTAGAAAAGCGTTTGGTAAAGATCCTCTACGCCATACCTAAGCTTTGACTAATTACCCATAGAAAGATCAAGGAATCTGTTCAAATTTAAAATGCTCTGATAAGAAATGCAAATCAAAACCACAATGAGATACCATCTCACACCAGTTAGAATAGCGAGCCTTAAAAAGTCAGGAAACAACAGGTGCTGGAGAGAATGTGGAGAAATAGGAACACTTTTACACTTTTGGTGGGACTCTAAATTAGTTCAACCATTGTGGAAGACAGTGTGGCAATTCCTCAAGGATCTAGAACTAGAAATACCATGTGACCCAGCCATCCCATTACTGGGTATATACCCAAAGTATTATAAATCATGCTGCTGTAAAGACACATGTACATGTACGTTTATTGTGGCACTAGTCACAATAGCAAAGACTTGGAACCAACCCAAATGACTATCAATGATGGACTGGATTAAGAAAATGTGGCACATATACACCATGGAATACTATGCAGCCATTTAAAAAGTTATGAGTTTATGTCCTTTGTAGGGAAATGCATGAAGCTGGAAACCATCATTCTGAGCAAACTGTTGCAAGAACAGAAAACCAAACACCGCATGTTCTCACTCATAGGTGGGAACTGAACAATGAGAACACTTGGACACAGGAAGGGGCACATCACACACTGGAACCTGTCATGGGGTTGGGGGAGGCGGGAGGGAGAGTATTAGGAGATATACCGAGTTAACGGGTGCAGCACACCAACATAGCACATGTATAAACATGTAACCAAAATAAAATGTTCTGATAAAAGTAGTTAATTGCTCAGTTTCACACTAGTAAGACATTTGGAAGCTATGTAGCTAAACTAGGCTGGGGTTTAAAAAAATTAAATCACAGTTATTAAGAAGTCAATGTGGAAAGAAAAAGTTTGAAAACACTTCTAGTTCAAATTGTACCCATTTTCAGTGGTAAAACTCAGGATAGGGTTTACCTCCGATTTGCCTGAGAACCAATGTGACTGAGCTGCCAAGACAGCTCAGGACCCTGGACAGAGGCCCTTTATCAGTCCCTGCTGCGAATACCCCTTCCCACCATCCCTCCAGGTAGGTCTGAGTGCACCCCCAGGGCCCTGTGCTGGGCCCTCTGCTCCATGGTGCCTTCCCTCTGACACTGGGATTCTACCCGCTGTGGGGAGCTCCCCTTTTCCCTGAACTCATCTACATCTGCCAAAGAGGTTAGGGACAGTGGAAGCCCCCTGAGGCTGGGCCTAGCCACATGCTCTGGCCTCTGAATGCAGCCCCTCGATGCAATTCTATGAGGAGCCCGGAATCAGAACCACCAAACTACGCAGCTCTCAAATTCCTTATGCAGCAAAACCACAAGATCACAAATACGTTGATAGGGTTTGACTCTGTGTCTCTACCCAAATCTCATCTCAAATTCTAATCCTCATGTATTGAAGGAGGGATCTGTAATCCCTACATGTTGAGGGAAGGAAGGGATTGGATCATGGGGGCAGTTTCCCCCTTGCTGTTCTCGTACTGGTTAGGGAGTTATCGTGAGAGCTGATGGTTTTAAAAGTGTTTGGGGCCAGGCACAATGGCTTGCACCTGTAATCCCAGCATTTTGGGAGGCCTAGGTGCACAGATCACTTGAGGTCAGGAGTTCGAGACCAGCCTGGCCAACATGGTGAAACCCCATCTCTACTAAAAATATAAAAATTAATCGGTCTTGTTGACGCATGCCTGTAATCCCAGCTACTCGGAGGCTGAGGTGGGAGGATCACTTGCACCTAGGAGCAGAAGCTGCAGTCAGCCAAGATCACGCCACTGCACTGTAGCCTGGGCAACACAGTGAGACTCCATCTCAAAAAAAAAAAAAGTATTTGGAAGTTCACCCTCCCCAGCTCTTCTCACCTGCCACCTTGAATAAAGTTCTTGCTTCCCCTTTGCCTTCCACCGTGATTGTAAGTTTCCTGAGGCCTCCCCAGCCATGTGGAACTATGAGCCAGTTAAGCCTCTTTCTTTTATAAATAAGGTATTTCTTTATAGCAGTGTGAAAACAGATTAATGCATATGTGTTCTCATTAAGAATATGTTAATTTTAGGAGTAATTTTTATGCAACAATAGACAACTAAAGCACTTTGTGTTTAACAGAATCTATTTAATTGAGGTTCATGAACTCTAAACTATAATAATGACTATGTTTAAAAATTGGCTCACAAAATTCCAGAGAATTTAAATACTGGACTCTGGATATGTCTGAATCTTTTTTAAATTTTTAATTCTCACAGTCTGTCAATTAATCAGGATTCCAGCCCGAAATTTATTGATTTCCCCAGAGAAATTAGATATATTTGATGCCTATGAGGAAGGGTGGGTGTGTTCAGCTCAACTCTTCCCTTTGGAGCCATTTGGAAACTTCCATACAATGGGGAGATCCTCCACCTGTTGAGTGTTTCCAGGACAGGGGATCAGTGATATGAGAGGAAGGGGATCCTGAGAGGGCACCAAGTCTGTCACTCAAATACTCTCTAGCTCAGCAACCTGAGGTGTTAGGGCAAAGAGGATGGACCCCACACACACACACACACACACACACACACACCTTCCTCTTTGTTTTCATTGCTTTAAAACATCTTCAGAGCTTTACACAGTGGTTACTGCTTCCACAAAAGACGTACATGAATAACCCAGCAAGGTGGGCTATCTTCACTAGAGTTGGGTGTTCATAGAGCAGTGGTCCTTTATCATAGAAGAGGACAACATCATTTCTGAATCCAGGCTGTGCTGCACAATGTGGGAAGTAGAGGCATTTAATGCAAGGATTTACACTGACAGACTTTAGTGCATACAAAAATAAAAATAAATAATCAAGGGAGGATCATCCGGAGAAGTATGAGGACTGCACTAGGCAGGCATTTCCCTGCCAGTATGTACTTCCTGTCAAAGAGCTGGAAGTAGTTTCCAATTCAGAGAGGACATCCATTATATGAGTAAAGAGGAAGCTGTCATATCCCAGAGAGTAAACAAGAGAGGAGGTTTCTTTGGGGAATTCATGATGGAAAAGGAGAGGAGCTGACAGAGAAGTGAATTCTCAAGGCCCTGTTGCAGGAAGCCCCTTGTACAGGGTGAGGAAGCATCTTCAGAGCAAAGATGGAGCCTGAGAGCCCAGGGCAGGTTTTGGTCTCAGTTCCCCAGGAACTTGGACCACTGTGGAAAGCGTAACTGCTTGAATATAAGCTGCAGTGATAATTAGCCTCATCCTCGGACTTGAGCCCAGAGATGGTCAGGGAAGCCGTGTTGCCAGACTTGGAGCCTGAGAAGTGGTCAGAGATCCCTGAGGGCCGAGCATGACACTGTAAATCAGGAGCCTGGAGGTCGTGCCGAGACGCTGTTGGTACCCCAGCGTCACTGCTGGTTCCAGTGCAGGAGATGGTGACTAACCGTCCAGGAGCCCAGGACACAAAAGGAGGCTCAGTCAGGGCAGACCGGGCCCAGGACCCTGGAAAGAAGGAGAAATACACTCTACTGGGTCAGTGCTGGGCCCGGTGACCTTGAGGAGCAGGAGCAGAAGAGCAAGCATCAGCCCAGAGGTCCCTGAGGCCACTTCCCTGAAGGTGTCACCTGTGCCCTGAGTGAGGAGAGTGAGGAGGAGTAGAACCCAGGCCATGGTGGAGACTGAGAGTGCTGCCTCCTGAGACCCCAGCACTGGGCCTGCCCACAGCCCTCTCTTATCCCAGCTGCCCCAGAGGAGGGCGGGGCCTCCGTGCAAATCTGCGTCCTAAGCTCCTCTCCCCACCACACCCTCACCTGGGCCTGGGCTCAGAGACTTCTGCTTCTCTGTGAGGCTCAGCCGAGGGGATTAATCCAACCTAGGCATGGATTTCCTGAGACTGAACCCATGAGAGTGCCCAGTACATCAGGCCAGTCCAGAGGTATCCGAACCCTCGCTATTGCAGGAGCTTCAGGCTGAGGAAATCAGGACTTCTCCTTTGTGCTGTGAAGGATGAATGTGAGGACAGGTTCCCAGGCTGGACGGGAAAGTTCAATCACTCCTCCTCCCAGAGACTTCAGACAGTGATGGGACTTCTCATTTCCTCATCCTCTGCCCAACCATCTTGGCCCTCTCAGCGAGGGTGGGTTCTAAGCACCGCTGCATCCCCTGCCCCTGCAGTGGTTTAAAGCTGGGGGCTGACATGTTGAACTAGGACCATTAATGGTGCTTCTAAAAAGGAATTCACTGGGCCACAAGAGATTTGGAACACTGCTTCCCGGTACCTTTAGAGATATTCAAGGGTAAATAGCTCCTGAGATTTCCTTTTTTTTTTTTTTTGTAACTTTAATGGCTTTTTATGAATGAGCAGCTGACTGTTCATAGTTAACTATAAAATCACATTCCTTTTTTTTTTTTTTAGATTCAGGGACTTCTTTTTTTTTTAGATGGAGTCTTGCTCTGTCGCCAGGCTGGAGCACAGTGGCACAATCTTGGCTCACTACAACCTCCAACTCCTTGGTTCAAGTGGTTCTCCTGCCTCAGGCTCCTGAGTAGCTAGGATTACAGGCACAGGCCACCATGCCCAGCTAATTTTTGTGTTTTTAGTAGGAGACGGCGTTTCCCCATGTTGGCCAGGATGGTCTCGATCTCCTGACCTTGTGATCCGCCCGCCTTGGCCTCCCAAAGTGCTGGGATTATAGGCGTGAGCCACCGCGCCCAGCAGATTCAGGGACTTTTTAAAGGTCAGGATAAACTGTATCAATCATCATCCCCAACCTAGTCCCCTGCTGCCCCCTGGTGGCCTCAGATAGTTCATCTCAAGTACCAGGACACAGTTCTAAGTGCGAGACAGGAATACCTGCTTTGTTCCCACTCCAATCTGCCTTTTTCTCCCCCTAGCTCAGGACCAGGCCCCCGACCCATGCTAATCCTGACCCTTTTCCTCTGACTTTTTCCATGATGAATGTGTCCTCTGCCATACCAAGTCGCTAAGATACTCGTTCTCAGGACCGTTTTGCTTGTGCCAGAATAGCTTTGTCAGAGGTGCATGAGGTGTCTTAGCTCCAGGCTGAGAAAACGTTAGATGTAAAATGAATTAACCTCAGTATAAGCACTAGGTGAGAAAAATGGTGTGAGGAAAAGACTACTCGACTTCTCAATATGTCTTCTTACATGCACAGGGTATATTCTCCAGGAGAGAGCACACGTTTGGTCACAGAACAAGTCTCAAGAAACTTAAGGAAAATTAAATCATTCCAAAAATATTTTTTACAACAAGAAATGAACTTAGAAATTAATAACAGTAAAAAAATGGAAAAATTCCCAAATAGGCAGAAATCAGACACCACATGTTGAGCAACCATTGGGTCAAAAAGGAAAACCAAAGGGAATTTAAAAAATATCTTCAGACAAATGAAAATTAAAACACAGCACACCAAACCTATAGGATGCAGTAAAAGCATTACTAAGTAGGAAGTTTATGGAGATAAGCAAACATTAAAAAAGAAGAAAGATCTCAAATAAGCAACCTAAAAGTATAACTCAATGAACTAAAAAAAGAGGAACAAACTAAGCCCAAACTTAGCAGAAAAAAAATGAAATAATAAAGATTACAGCAGAAATAAATCAGACAGATAATAGAAAAACAATAGAAAAAATAAAACTAGGAGCTGGTTTTTTTGAAACATTAAACAAAGTTGACAAATCCTTAGCTACACTATGAAAAAAGAGAGAAGACTCAAATAAATAAAATCCAAAATGAAAAAAGGAGCTATTACAACAGATGTGTCAGAAATAAAAAGGCTGACACCTGTAATCCCAATGCTTGGGAGGACAAAGCAGATGGATCTCTTGAGCCCAGGAATTCAAGACCAGCCTGAGCAACACAGTGAGACCCCGTCTACAAAGAAAGAAAAGAAAAGAAAGGGAAAAGAAAGAAAGAAAAGAAAGGAAAGAAAGAAAGGAGGGAAGGAAGGAGGGAGGGAAGGAAGAAGGGAAGGAGGGAAGGAGGGAGGGAAGGAAGGAAGGAAGGCAGGCAGGAAGGAAGGAAGAAGGAAGGAAGGAAGGAAGGAAGGAAGGAAGGAAGGAAGGAAGGAAGGAAGGAAGGAAGGAATTATCCAGGCATGGTAGTGCATGCCTGTAGTCCCAGCTACTCATAAAGCTGAGGTGGGAGGATTACTTGAGCCTGGGAGGTTGAAGCTGCAGTGAGTTATGATCAAGCCTCTGCAATCTAGCCTAGGTGACAGAGAAAGACCATGTCTCAGATAAATAAGATCATAAGGGAATATTTTGAATAATTATACACCAATAAGCTACATAAATTAAAAGACAAAAATAAATAAATTCCTAGAAACATTCAACCTAAAAAAAAAAAAACCCAAATCAAGAAAAAATAGAAAGCCTGAACATACCAATAACAAAGAAGGAGATTGACTCAATAATCAAAAATCTCTCAAAAAAGAAAAGCCCAGGACCAGATGGCTTCATAGCTGAATGTTCTACCAAACATTCAAAGATGATTTAATATGAATTCTTCTTCAGGTCTTCCAAAAAATAGAAAAGGGAACATTTTCAAAATTGTTTTGTGAGGTCAGCATCACCCTGATACCAAAGCAAAGCAAAGCAAAGACAACACCAGAAAAGAAAAGAAACTACAAGCCAGTCTACCTCTGATAAACATTAACAGATACTAAATGAAAAATTCTTAGTAAAATACTAGCAAACCACATTCAACAGCATGTAAAGAAGATCATACATCAGGAACAGGTGGGGTTTGCCCCTGGATACAAGGATGATTCTGCATGTGCAAGGATGGTACAGCACATCCACAGGCTGAAAGATTCACACACACACACACACACACATGATTATGTCCACAGATGTACAAAAGGCATGTGACCAAATTCAACATCCATTCATGATTTTAAATGAAGATGAAGAAGGAGGAGGAGAAGGAGAAGGAGAAGGAAGAGAAGAAGAAAGAAGAAGAAGGAGGAGGAGGAAAGAAAAAAGAAGAGGAAGAGGAGGAGAAGAGAAATGAAAGGAAAAGAAAAGACAAGAAATGAATAGGGGAAAAAAGGAAAAGAAAAGAACTCTCAACAAAATAGGTATAGGCTGGGCACAGTGGCTCATGTCTATAATCCCAGTATTTTGAGAGGCTGAGACAGGAGGATCGCTTGAGCCCAGGAATTCAAGACCTGCCTGGGCAACATAGCAAAATTCATCTCTATTATAAAATAAATTGTAAAATATAAAATAAAATAGGTATAGAAGAAACTTACCATAACACAATAAAAACCATATGTGAAAAGCCCACAACTAATGTCATAATCAATGGGGAAAAAAAAAAAAAAAACAGAAGCTTTTCCCCTAAGATCCCATGCAAGGCAAGATGCCCCCTCTCCACTTTTACTCAACATTGCACTGGAATCCCTAACCAAAGCAATTAGACAAGAAAAAGAAATGAACTGCATCCAAATTGGGAAAGAAGAATTAAAATCCTATTCTCTATGTGCAGATGACATAAACATACGTGTAGAAAACCTAAAGACTCCACAATAACAAAAAGTCTGTTAAAACTAATAAATGAATTAAGTAAATTTGAAGGATAAAAAATCAACATACAAAAATCAATGATGTTTCTACACACAGACAATAAATAAATGAAAATAAAATTAAGAAAGCAATCACATTTACAAAAGGAATAAGTATGTGGGAATAAACTTAACGAAGGAGGTGAAATACTTTTACATTGGAAATTATAAAATACTGATGAAGAATGTTAAAGAAGATACAGATAAATATCAAGACATCTCATGTTTATAAATCGGAAGAGCTAATATTCTTAAAATGTTCATACTACCCAAAGTGATCTCCAGATTCAATACTAGGCCTATCAATACCCAAATGTCATTCTTTACAGAAATAGAAAAAATAGGCTAGGCGTAGTGGCTCACATCTGTAATCCCGGCACTTTGAGAGGCCGAGGCAGGTGGATCACTTGAGTTCAGGAGTTCGAAACCAGCCTGGCCAACATGGTGAAACCCCGTCTCTACCAAAAATATAAAAAATTATCCAGGTGTGTTGGCGTGCACCTGCAATATAGCAAAAAGATAAAAAATAACACATGTTGGCAAGGATGTGGACAAAAGAAACTCTTGTACACTGTTGGAGGAAATGTAAACTAATACAGCCATTGTAGAACATGTATTGGGATTCCTCAAAAAATTAAAATAGAACTACCATATAATGCAGCAATACCAATTGTGGATATATCTCGAAAGAAAATGAAATCAGAATCTTGGATAGATATCTGCTATATAGCCAACACATGGAAACAACCAAAATTTCTGATGACGAATGGATAAAGAAAATGTGATGCACACACACATACACACACACACACACACACACACACACAAATATTGTCAGGTTTTAAAAAATAAAGGAAATCCTGTCCTTTGCAACAACGTGAATGAAGCTGGAAGACATTATGTTAACTGATATAAGCCAGAAACAGAAGGATAAATACTGCATGATCTTATTTGCATGTGGAATCTAAAATATTCAAACTCATAGAACCAGAGAGTAAAACAGTGGGTGTCAGGACTAGGGAGGGAAAAGAGAAATGGGAAGATGTTTATCAAAGGGTACAAAAGAGTACAGTTGTACAAGATGAATAAGTTCTAGATAGTTAATATACAGCAGTGTGACTATGGTTAACAATATTGTATTATTTACTTTAAATTTGTTAATTTGGTAGATTGTAAGTGTTCTCACCAAAGAAAAAAAAAGAATTAAGATGATAATTATGTAAGGTTATTTTATGTGAATTACCTTGATTGTGACTTCACACAATTATTGCCATAATTTTACAACAAATATATGTGTCAATATATCAAGTTGTATACCATAAATATATAGAACTTTTATTTGCCAATTATATAGCAATAAAGCTGAAAGTAATACTGAAAGAAAATATTACATGAAGGAGATACAGCTCACTAGATTTAAGAATGACCTGATAGAATGCAGAACAGGAATTCTAGTGTTCAAGGGTCTGAAAGAAGAGGACCAGAGTCAGGATTAGACTAAGGGCATCAGCTCTGGAGACCGCTCATCAGTTCCTGTCTGTCTATCACACAGGACATGGGACTTTTCTTTGTCTTGCTCCATCGTGCACATTGAGGCCACCTCAGCTCAGAGCTGTGTGCCTTCATGAGGCTCCCCCATCCACAGAGAGATGCTTAACCTAGTGTGTTTTTCTAGAAAGAGATGGATATGAGTTAAAAACACGAATCAGGGCTGATTGGTCTTTGCCAGATTAAAAATGGAAACGTCCACTCAGGAAGCAGGATAGGGATTCTATGGAGGTGAATGTTCTTGGGGGACTATTTGGTGTTCTTGTTTGTAACACACGACAGATACTTGCAAAAGCACCAGAAAGTGAAGCCAAAGGAGCAATGAGCTAAGTGGCGGCATTGGGGCTTGGTGGACAAGGAGATGGGTGATTGGGGAAATGATAGTTTTGAATATAAGACCCTTGTTTCAGTATGCATGCTTTAAACATTTATGTGCTATATTATATTAAACAATATTGAGATAATGTCTATAATTTGAGATAATATTAAAATGGTAATGGTCAATGACCAGCTCAGAAATCCATCCGGGTGGGTGTATTGGAGCCAGTAGCCCAGATCACTGTGAAGAGAGATTTTCCTGCAAGAAACAGACATCTGATCTTTACCAGAAGCTGCTTTGCCCTCAGTTCCAAGGACACAATGAGAAAATGGCCTTTATGAGGAAGTAGACAGTCATTAGACACCAAATCTGCCAGCACATTGATCTTAACACTTTGCAGCCTCCACGAGTGTAAGAAATACATTTCTGTTTTTATAAGCCACCAATTTAAGGTATTGTGTTATAGCAGCCCAAAGGTACTTGGATAATAACCAATGTACTTTTTAAAAATATGTGATCGGTCTCGATGGCTCACGCCTGTAATCCTAGCACTTTGGGAGGCCGAGGCGGGTGGATCACGAGGTCAGGAGTTCAAGACCAGCCTGATCAACATGGTGAAACCCAGTCTCTACTAAAAATGCAAAAATTAGCTAGGCGTGATGGCACATGCCTGTAATCTCAGCTACTCGGCAGGCTGAGGCATGAAAATCACTTGAACCCAGGAGTCAGAGGTTGCAGTGTGCCGAGATCGTGACACTGCACTCCAGCCTGGGCAACAGAGCGCGACTCTGTCTCCAAAAATAAAATAAAATATATAATCTGCTTAATTGAAGTTTATATGTTTTAAGGTTTAATGATGATTATAATTTAAAAGTGGCTCACAAAATCAAAGAAAATAAAATGGCTAGAGAACACCTTGCATGTTTAAAAAATTAATTCTCATGGTTATGAGATTAAACGGGATTCCAGCTAGAAACAGAATTGGCTCACCTTGAAAATAAACTACCCATAGAGTCTTTGAGGAGCAGGAGGCTCATCCATCGAATAAGCTTCCCTGTGGATCATTTAGGAAAGAGCCCATCCTAACAGGAAGACAGTCTATGTTCAGGGCTGTTTCCAGGACAGAGGTTCAGTGATCTGCTAGGAGGGGCCATTCTCACAGAGAACAGAGACAGTCATTCAAATGTGCCCTGGCTAAGCCCCCATAGCTAGATATTGGGTCAAAGACAAAGGAACCTAAAAAATAAAAACAAGGCTGGGCACGGTATCTCATGTCTGTAATCCCAGCACTTTGGGAGGCCGACGTGGGTGGATCACCTGAGGTCAGGAGTTCAAGACCAGCCTGACCAGCATGGTGAAACCCCATCTCTAGATTAGCCGGGCATGGTGGCACATGTCTGTAATCCCAGCTACTCAGGAGGCTGAGGCAGGAGAATCGCTCAAACCCGGGAGGCAGAGGTTGCAGTGAGCTGAGATTGCGCCACTGCACTCCGACCTGGGCAACAAGAACAAAACTCTGTATCAAAATAAATAAATAAATAAACAAATAAATAAATACAAAATTTAAAAAAGAAAACAAATCAATAAAATCCTTTACTTTTGTGCTCAGTCTCCCAACATCTTCGGCTCTTCTCTCAGTTGCTGTTGCTTTAGGAAGAGACCTGCAGAGGTATAAATAACCCTGCAAAGACAGCCATCCTTATTAGAGTGTGGTGGATATAGAGTTGAGTAAGACATTATTTCTGGAGCACTGACCCAGGCCAGTCAGCACAGTGAGGGAGATGGAGGAATTTAATGTGAGGGTTTCATTGAAAACTGCAGAAATGGTACTGAGCAGCCAGTTCCTGTTGCTCTGTCCCTGCCATTGAAAAATTGGAAAGAGTCGCCATCCGGGACCACATCACACAGAAAAATAAGAAGCTGCCGTTGTCCCTAGACAATTAACCAGAGAGCATGTTTCTCTTGCATTTCACTGTGGGAAGGGAGAGGGGCTGAGAGTGGACTAAATTCTCAAGGCCATGTTGCATGAAGCCACCTTCTGCACAGAGTAAGGAAGCACCTTCATAGCGAGAGAAAGCCTGAGAGCCCAGGGCAGGTTTCCATCTCATTACCCATGAACTCGCACCACTGTGTAAAGTGTTGCAGCCTGCATATGAGCTGCAGTAATAATCAGCTTTGCTCTCAGCCTGGAGCCCAGAGATGGTCATGGGGGCCGTGTTGCCAGACTTGGAGCCAGAGAAGTGATCAGGGGCCCTTGAGGGCCAATTACTGACATGGTAAATCACGAGTCTGGGGGCTGTGCCTGGGTGCTGCTGGCACCAGGAGACAAGGTCTCTGCTTATCAGGAGACAATGTCACTACTGGTTCCAGTGCAGGAGATGGTGACCGACTGTCCAGGAGACCCAGACACTGAGTGAGGCTGAGTCAGAACAGACTGGGCCCAGGACCCTGGAAAGAGGGAGAAATACACTCTGCTGAGTCAGTGCTGGGCCCAGATGAGTCTGAGGAGCAGAAGACCAAGGATCAGCCCAGAGGTCCCCAAGGCCCCTTCCATGGAGGTGTCACCTGTGCTCTGAATGAGGAGGGTGAGGAGGAGCAGAGCCCAGGCCATGGTGGAGATGTCCTGAGAGCGCTGCCTGCTGAGACCTCAGCACTGGGCCTGCCACCAGCCCTGTCTTATCCCCTCTGCCTCAGAGCAGGGCAGGGCCTCCTTGCAAATCTGAGCTCCTCTCCTCACCCCACCCTCACCTGGTCCTGGGCTCAGGGACTTCTGCTTCCCTGGACAGCGGGGCTCAGCCGAGGAGATTAAAACTTGTTTTCTATTCTGATGGTAGGAACTTGATTCCTTTGCACCTGATTTCCTCAAGAGAGAAAGATCTGCTGAAGTCCCTCATCTGAGTGAGCTCCCAGCCCTCAGTGTCTCTGCTGTGTGGTGCCTGTGTCTCTGTGACCCTACCTGCCTGGGCCACTCCATGGTGCCCTCTGCTTGGCACGCACCTCCAGCCTCTCTACACTGTGAGGAAACGGGGCTGCTCAGCCCATGGAAACCACTGCTCTGTGTTGTTGGTCTCCCATCTCCTCAGCTGCAGCCTTTTCCCATCCCCACCCCCACCCTTCATGCCGAAGCATCTGCAGCATCAAATCCCTTGAGCACATCAGTCATTCTAGGTCATGGAGCATCCAGGGACACACGTGGGAGGGGCCCTGTGGAGGAAACAAGGAGCAATGGCCGGGGCCACAGTCCGATGCTCCCAATCCTGCCCTTCCCACTCATGAGCAGGTGACTTGTCTTTTTCAGCCTCTGGTTCTCAGCCTGAGAACTGAAGACCACAGGGTCCACCCATTGCCCATGCAGGGGATATGTAGAGAGATGAGTGTGAGGTGGAGAATGAAAGCTTCTAAAATGGGTCATTTCTAGCCAGTAAAAACCACTTATTTTTATTATAGACTTCATACTTATCTAAAGATTTCAGACCAGGCGTGGTAGCTCACTCCTGTTCTCCCAGCAGTTTGGGAGATGGAGGTAGGAGGATCGCTTGAGGCCAGGAGTTCAAGACCAGCCTGGCCAACATGGCAAAACTCCAACTATACTAAAAATACAAAAATTAGCCAGGCATGGTGGTGTGTGCCTATAATCCCAGCTACTCGGGAGCCTGAGGCAGGAGAATCACTTGAACCCAGGAGGCAGAGGTTGCAGTGAGCCAAGATTACGCCACTGTACTCCAGCCTAGGTGACAGAGAAGGACAGCAAGACTGTAAAAAACTATATATATATATATATTTCATTCAACTTTATCTTTGGTTTTTTTCCTCATATTACAAAGAAGTGTTCTTTTTGCTTTCTAGGTTTTCTTCCATCTCACTATATCCACAAGCCACAATAAAACCAGCTTTTAGGCCAGGCATTGTGGCTCACCCCTGTAATCCCAGCACTCTGGGAGGCTGAGGCAGATGGATCACCTGAGGTCAAGAGTTCCAGACCAGCCTGACCAACATGGTGAAATCCCATCTCTACTAAATACAAAAAATTAGCCAGGCGTGGTGGTGCACACCTGTAATCCCAGCTACTTGGGAGGCTGAGGCAGAAGAATCGCTTGAACCTGAGAGGCGGAGGTTGCAGTGAGCCCAAGATTGCACCATTACACTGCAGCCTGGGCAACAAGAGTGAAACTCTGTCTCAAGAAAACAAAAAACAACTTTTCTTAATCAAGGAGCACATAAGAAACACAGAGGGTGGGTGTGGTGGCTCATGACTGTAATCCTTCACCTTGGGGGACTGAGGCGGGTGGATTGCTTAAGCCCAGGACTTTGAGACCAGCCTGGCCTCACATAGTGAGATCTCATCTCTATTTTTAAATTTAAATTTAAAAAGATAAATAGAATAAACATAGAACCATTGTGAAAACATTTCTCCCTGTTTCTTTCTTCAAGTCATTTTTAAAACTCTTTCATCTTTTGACGTTTTCCACGGCCTGTGATTCAAGATTGATTTAATTTTCATGTTTAAAGTATTATTACTGTTTTCAGGTTCCATTTAGGATGCAGTGGTGTATACCACCTTTTCTCCAAACCCAGCTATAAAACCTGGGACAGAATCCTTGGAGCATCAATTGATTACTTGGAAAACCAAATCATTGGAGGCAGACTAGGGGAGATACCAGCACTTTTAGTAACATCAAACAAGCAGAGAGCTTCCCATTTTCCCCCAGTGTCCCCTGGCCTGCACTCAAGGCAGCCTGAAACCTGGAAGGGGCACCAGTGTGCGGCCACAAAAGTTCCAGAAGAAGCTCCACTGTTCTGGCTTGTAGATGAGAAAGGAGACCCCTAGTGCTCAGGGCAAATTTGAAATGTCCGCATTTCCCTTTTCTTGTGTTTGTTCTTCTCTCCATTCTACAAGATCCAGCCTCCAGGAAATTCTCCGTGGTGACAGCTGGGACAGTGGAGACTGTGGGGACTTTCTTTCCTCATCGTCGGAACTGATTTCCAAGAAAGTTGCACTTAATCCCCTTACCTTTGTTACTCTCTGTCCTCTTGGTGTTTCATTGGACACAGACTCAGTTGCAGGAAGTGCACAGCAGTGCAGGGTAACTAAAGTCACAGTTTTTTCACCAGAAGACCAAAAGGGAAGGTCCGGGGAACCATAAATAACGGGCGGACTGGAGAGAAATAAGTTTGAGGGGAAAAAATCCCTGTAAATTCCTTATGAAATCTTCGGCTCAACTCTGAGCTGCACGTGCATGGATCTGATCCAAAATAGAATAAGACTCAGGGAACAGAACCAAGGAAGAGATCTCCACCAGATCCCAGATGACCACTGTGGAGTGATCCAGGCGCTCTGTTTCCCAGGGACCAAAGGCAGAGCTGGGAACTGTTTATTCCCACTCGGTACCTTCTAGGTTCCTTCAGTTAGAATGACCCTCAAATATCTCTGTCCCCTTCCTATGCAGTGCTCTGAGGCTGGGGGCTGAGGCTATTTATTAGCCTTTCTAGAAACTAACATATTGGGACGCACTAACATATTTTGGACGCTCCACTCCCAGCTTCTCCCTTAGAAGGGTCTCAGGAGGAAGCAGTCCATGGAACTCCATACACTCCCTGGTTAAACCACAGCCATTCCCTTCCCCAAATTCAGGCCCTCGCCGCCCCCTGGTGGCCTCAGATAGAGGAGCCCAAGCCCCAGGAAGGCAGCTGAGTGGAGCTGGAAATCCCTGTCCTGCCCCTGCCCCTTCACACTCCTTCCCCTCCCAGCTCAGGACCAGGCCTCCTGGTCCCTTCTAATCCCCGCCAGGCTCCTGGCCCTTGGTCCTCTGGCTTCCTCCAGGATGGCATGCACCTTCTGCCACACCAGGGGGCCCAGACCCTCCCCAGCAGAACCTCTTAGCTTGTCCCAGGGCAGCCTGGTCACAGCATTAGTGCACCTGAGGCAGCTGTAGAGGCTCAGGGTTACAGAAATATTGTTAGATGGCAAATAAAACCAACCCCAGGAGGAAGGCTGAACGAGAAAAATGGGATGAGGAGAAACTGATCAGTTCATCAAAATGGTTTGGAAGAAAGACTAGTTCATGAAGGACAAAGAGTACAGTCAGACTTGAGAACAACTGAGTGGACAGCCAGAGGTGAGTTCCTGAATCTGAGGACATGGGAGAAGGGTCAGGGATCAGGCTGGGGCTAAGGGTTCCAGCTCCAGGGGCCTCTCATTAGACATTAAAGTGATAAGCGGCCTGGCGCAGTGGCTCACGTCTGTAATCCCAGCACTTTGGGAGGCCGAGGTGGGTGGATCTCTTGAGTCCAGGAGTCTGAGACCAGCCTGGGCAACATGGCAAAACTCTGTCTCTACCAAAATTTTTTTTTAATTAGCTGGGCATGGTAGTGCATGCCTGTGGTGGTCCCAGCTACCAGGGAGGCAGAGGTTGCAGTGAGTCAAGATCATACCACTGCACTTCAGCCTCAGTGAGAGAGGGAGACCCTGTCTCAAAAAAAAAAAAAGGAAAGAAAAGAAAAAAAGATAGGTTGTAACCTCCACCCCACAACTTAGTTTTCTTTCTCTCTGTGAAGTTCTAGAACTCTCAGCATCCCTCCAATTCAGATTAACTCTTGCTTTTCCAAAATAAATATCTTGCTAATCTGCCTCCAAAAAATTTTTTTGATTGATCATAGGAAAAATTTTAAGTGTACATAAAAGTTGAGTAGAAATATCACCTAAATTCTCACAAACCTATGAAACTATTGTTTCATTTTGGGAACCATCCCTCTAGATTTCTTGCCATACTTAAATGTGATGTTTACAAATATGAATTATAAATCTTCCATAAGGATGAACACATAGTAAGTTTTGTTCATTTTTCTATCTCTAGCCATAAAAGATTATTTGGCATATAGTAGACCTTTGGTTTATATTACTGGAAACAATTAGTGATGTATAAATTGAATTAAGGTAACTAAACATATATGATTTTACATAAATAGGATCACATTATACATTCAGGTTTATGAATTGCATTTTGTACCCAAATGTTACAGACATCATCATCTTGTTACTTGTATCTTGTCTGTCTTCTCCAAAAAATCCTCATGAGTCCAAACAAAGCACTTTATGTTTTTCCCTCAAACCTGTTGCTCTCCCATCTGTCTCTGTCTCAATAAAAGAAAGTAGTAGCCACGCTGTTGACCAAGTCAAACTTCCAGGAGTCAACAACTCTTTCTTTCCTTCATGCTCCAGATTCAATCCAAGAGCCAACCTGCCAACTCTAATGGTGAATCTCCCAATCACTCTCCATGACTCTACCTGGGACAAGCTTCACTCTCTTGTGCCCAGACAAAGGCCATAAAATGCTCGGCCTACTTCAATTTTTCTTCCATAAATTTCACGCAACATGAATGCTAAATTTCATTCATTTAACCCATCAATCACTTCATGTAAAAATGATGGAAGATCTTCGAATAAAGTCTCTTTTCACTTACAAAAACATCCAGCCATTTGCCTCTGCTTTCAAGTGATCTGTCTGCACATGATCTGTTGGCTGCCTATAACTCCCCTCTCATCTCCTTCCTCTCTTTCCCCAGTTCCACTGGATTTCTTTCTGTTCTTTCAATTATCAAGGTTCTCTCTACCTCAGTGCCTTTGCACAGGCTCTTCCTCTGACTGGAATTATCATATCTTCATTTTTTGCATGCCTAGATCCTACTGAGGACACACAAATGTACCCAACAATCGACTCAATAACACCTGCTTGTTGAATGAATGAATGAATGGAGACAACTTAAGTAGGGAGGCTAAGCTATTAGCCTCACCCAAAGAGTCTCCAAGCCACATTTAGGCATGTTAGAAAAAAAGATTCCCAGAAAGGTCTGATAGTGGATCCCAATTAGACAATTAGATAAATGTGGTTTTTTGTTTTGTTTCTTAGAGATGAGCTCTCACTATGCTACCCACGCTGGTCTTGAACTCCCAGCCTCAAGCAATCCTCCAGCCTCAGCCTCCTTAGTAGCTGGGATTAAAGGCACACACCACAACTTTGCTAGAAATAGGTTTTGATGCAATTATCTGTTCCTCTGCAAACGTCACAATCAGTGCTGTGTTTTTACCCTCTTGCTCACTCTCTGCAGTCATCCCATGACTTAGAGGAGGAAGAGCCATGGGATGTGATCTTTCCCACTTTATCCCTCCCTGAAAAACACAGTTGTGGTTGTGGAGAAAGCGGAGGACTTACTCATCCCTGCTCTGAGTGGGGAGGGTGAGGAGAGGATTCCAGCCTACCTGGGAAATACCCAACATCTCCCTTCACAAGGACCAAAGGCGGGGCTGGGGACCTCTCATTCCTATTCAACCTCTCTGAAGGGTGGATGCTTACACATCCATCTCACTGTCCTCAGCCCCTACAGTGGCCTGAGACTGAGGCCTGGGGATGTTTATTGACCTGTTCAGAGAAGGCACTGAGTGGAGACAAAAGACTTGTAAGTTCATCCCCTTTGGAGTCCCTGTAGAAAACAAAGCTCTTGGGACCTCCCACAAGTAGGATAAACCCCAGTAGTACCTTGGGGCTATTAGAGTCCTCAAACTCATACCCTCGCTGTCCCCTGGTGGCTTAGATAGGAGGGTCTAGTCACAAGAACAACTGAAGGAGGCCCAGTCATCCGTGTTCTGCTTCCTCTGCACCCTTCCCCCTTTCCCTCCCAAATCTAAGTTTGCTCCTTCTCCCTCCCCTCATTTACCCTTGTGATCTATGCAGTGCTCCCTCCCTGGTTCCTCCACCCAGAATGGAATGTGTCACCTGCCATGCCTGCTGACCCAGGTTCTCCAGGCTAAAGGCCACTCGCTTGCCCCAGGGACCCCAGTCCACAGGTCGCTGCTTGGGAGGTGGGTCTCAGTTCTAGGTCAGAGAAATATTGGATATAAATTGAAGACAACCCTGGTAGTAGGACTGGAGGAGAGAAATGAGACAAAGAAACCCTTTTAGAGTCTCAAGATGTTTGAAATAAAACATCAGGAGGGAAGAGAAAGAGATAAGCCTGAGCTGGGGCTATTCCAGGGCCCACATAAAGAATCTTCCTTCTCAGCAAGTGGGAAAAAGTTGGACAATGCTCAGAGGAAGCTTGACCCAAGGGTCTAGATCCAAGGACCTCTCATGAGAGTGGAGTTCTGTTTGAATACACGAGATTCTGGGTCCTCCTTTTGCTGTCACCAGTGTCCATCTTTGGAGTCACAAATCAGAGTAGTTCACTAACCTAGAGTGAGGTCTTCCGCCCATGGGATGATGCATGATTTTTGTATTCTACAAAGACTTGGAAGCAATGTATAGTAGATTGAATGGCTCCTCCAAAGATATTAGGTATAATCATTCAGAGGTCTTTGTTTTTAGCCACTCAGTTTATGGTTTGTTCATTTATCACAGCAACTACAGGGAATTAATCCTTGGGGTAAAAATCCTACTCTGGAATGACTGGACATTGCAAGTTGGACTCTTTCAGAAACTTGTTAATGGGGTTTGGCCCTCTTCCTTACTTCCCTCTGAAATATAGATTAAAAGCTAGGCCAGAGGCTATGGCTCACACCTGTAATCCCAGCAATTTGGGAGGCTGAGGCAGGAGGATCACTTGAGGCCAGGAGTTCAAGACCACCCTGGATAGCCTAGTGAGACCCTCATCTCGACAAAAAAAATAAATAAATAATAAGCTAAAAAGATTAGAAGCCATCCCTTTCTTGGTGGCTCGTGCATCTTGCCGTGAGAGGTGCCATGCTATACTGACTGACTCCATCATTCAATGTCAGGGGCTTTGGCTGCCACTTCATCTTTTGCCACACACCTGCCTCCTATGCTTAAGCCCTGACAATGTGACACTATGACGGCATGGTCCTTCCATCCCTATTGCTATCAACTTCCTTACCAGCCTCCCCTACTGGCCTGGTCTAGAGAAGAACTACCCACTGAGTTTCTCAAGGATGCTAGGTTTCTCTCACCAGTGCACCGCTGATCAATCAGTTACAGACTACAGCCCCCAGGCTCTCCTGAGAATTCCCTCACCTGGGGAGGTGTCCATGAGTACCTGGTATTGCCTTTCCAGCTAAGCACTCTCAGAACCCTTCTCTCTCCTTCCTTCCTTCCTTTCTGTTTCCTTATTTCTTTCCTTCCTTCTCTCTTTCTCTCTCTCCCCTTCTTTTTTTTTTTTTTTCACAGTCTCACTGTGTTGCCCAGGCTGGAACAGCTCGCTGCAGTCTTAAACTCCCCAGGCTGCAGCAATCCTCCTACCTCAGACTCCCTAGTAGTTGGGACTACAGGAATGTGCCACCATGCCTGACTAATATTTTTTAATCTTTTGTACAGACAGGGTCTCACTATATTGCCCAGGCTGGTCTTGAACTCCTACTCTCAAGCCATTCTGCCATGGTGGCCTCCCAAGGTGCCAGGATTACAGCCGTGAGCCACCACACCTGGCCTCCCAGGACCTTTTGATTCCTCTCCCACCATCTGCCACAGCAAGTCTGGCATTATGACCTTGCTTGGTATGGACCATTGCTTTTTCTGTCCTTCTAAGGGCCATCCTTACAGCGGGCTTGCAGAATGCCTCAGTGTCTTTGCTAGGAGGGTAAAGCCTGCATCCCAGGAGAGTGCTTCCAGCAGATAAACCTTCCCCAGTCGAATCTTAGGTTTTGCACTTTGATCTTGCACCCCCAGAATCCAGCCCTGTACACACTTGCCTGAGGCCCACTGCACATGTTGGCTGGTTCTGGAGCTCCTTAATTCTGCAGCAAGTCTATCACATTCCTTGTCAGGTTTCTTGGTGACTCAATTCTGGTTATTGGTCCACTGGTCTTAATGGGAGGAGGTGGCATATTTCGGGGGACACTTATGCTGGTGAATATAATCTCACAGGTCAGAGGCCTCAGCGTCATCTTCAAGCAAAAGGAAGGGAGACATGGGCTTCAATGAGTAAGGGAGGGCCACTTCTGCAGGCTTAGAAAATTCAAGGACATCAAGATTTTCATATACATAACTCCAGATGGCCTCATCCTGTGACTCAGTACCCCAATGTTACCCTGTCAGGGTCCTGATTGTCTGTTACACTTAGGATTAAGCCCTGGGCCTCAGTCTCCCCTGCCCTCTGTCCAAGCAGAAGAGAAGGTAGGGATGGCTCATGCCCAGAGAAAGAGTGCAAGCCAAAAAGCTTTTTCAGCCCAAAAGGAAGCTTTTTTTTCAGCCCAACAGGAAGCTTTTTGGCTTGCACTCTGATGGAATTAAAAATATACCAGTCTAGCAAATTGACTATTTAAGTAAAAGGCACTTGAAAACACCAATTGCAAAAAGATCATTCTGCCCTCTTTTCTGCTTCTTAAAAGCAGAAGACAAAAGTCCCATGTGAAAAACGCTGTCCCTCCCTATGCTAGAAGGAAAAGCAACATTCTTATCCTCAAGGATGAGAAATCAAAACTGAGATACTTCTGAACAGACCTTATTATAATAACTTTTATCTTTTAAGCAAAATCAGTGTGGACTGGGAAAATTCCAGAAGCCTCAAAAAGATTTTTTCTTCTCAGCAGCTGGGAAGAAGTTGGATGGGGCTCAAAGGAACCTTGGCCCAAGAAACCTGTCATCAGAGTGGAGTCCTATCCAGATACACCAGATTCTGGAGCTTTTTTTTTTCACATATTTTAGTTGCTTCTTCACAACTGACTATTCTTTGACCAATTCATTATATACATAACTGACTCTAACTGCTTCTTTGGGTCTTCATTTCCTTGTGAGGGCTCCTGTGCCATGTGAAACTTGTATTAAGTAAATTCTTATGCTTTTTCTCCTGCGAATCTGTTTTATGTCAATTAATTCTTGAGCCCAGCTGGTACCATAAGAGGATGGAGCTGGAGCCTTGTTTCCCCACAACTTCTAGTTTTTCATTGCTAATTAATCATTCCAGCCCTTTATCTTTTGCAAATCATCAATCACACTTAGTGTCAGTGCTACCACGCTGTTCTAACAGAGGAAGCTGTGGAATTGGTTCCTTTAATATTCTGTTTTCTGGCCGGGCACAGTGGCTCAAGCCTGTAATCCCAGCACTTTGGGAGGCCGAGTCGGGTGGATCATGAGGTCAGGAGATCGAGACTATCCTGGCTAACACAGTGAAACCCCGGCTCTACTAAAAAAAATACAAAAAAACTAGCCGGGCGATGTGGTGGGCGCCTGTAGTCCCAGTTACTCGGGAGAATGGCGTAAACCTGGGAGGCGGAGCTTGCAGTGAGCTGAGATCCGGCCACTGCACTCCAGCCCAGGCTACAGAGCGAGATTCCATCTCAAAAAAAAAAAAAAAAAAAATTCTGTTTTCTTCACATCTCTCTGTTGTGGGAAGTTAGGGACCCCGAACAGAGGGACTCGCCTGAAGCCATGGCAGAAGAACACAAATTGTGAAGATTTCATGGACATTTATTAGTTCCTCAAATTAATACTTTTATAATTTCTTACGTCTGTCTTTACTGCAATCTCTGAACATAAATTGTGAAGATTTAATGGACACTTATCACTTCCCCAATCAACACCCTTGTGATTTCCTATGCCTGTCTTTAATCTCTTAATCCCGTTATCTTCGTAAACTGAGGAGGATATATGTTGTCTCAGGACCCTGTGATGATTGTGTTAACTGCACAAATTTCATATTGTTCAAACATGTGTTTGAACAATATGAAATCTGGGCACCTTGAAAAAAGAACAGGATAACAGCAATCTTCAGGGAACAAGGGAGATAAGACTTTGGAATCTGATTGCCAGTGAGCCGGACGGAACAGAGCCATATTTTTCTTCTTTCAAAGGCAAATAGGAGAAATATCGCTGAATTCTTTTTCTCAGCAAGGAACATCCCTGAGAAAGAGAATGCACCCTGAGGGTAGGTCTACAGATGGCCCCCTTGAGGTGGCCGCCTTTTACGGTGGAAGCCAAAGGGATGAAATAAGCCCCAGTTTCCTGTAGCACTCCCAGGTTTAATAGGACAAGGAAATTCCCACCTAACAAATTTTGGTCAGACAGGATGTCTGCTCTCAAACGCTGTCTCCTGAAAAGATGTTATCAATGACAATGCGTGCCCGAAACTTCAATAGCAATTTTAATTTTGCCCCATCCTGTGGTCTTGTGATCTCACCCTGCCTCCACTTGCTTTGTGATGTTTTATCATCTTGTGAAGTATGTGATCTCTGTGACCCACACCCTATTCGTGCACTCCCTCCCATTTTGAAAATCGCTAATAAAAACGTGCTGGTTTTACGGCTCAGGGAGCATCATGGAACCTACCAACATGTGATGTCTCCCCCGGAAACCCAACTTTAAATTTCTCTCTCTTGTACTCTTTCCCTTTATTTCTCAAACCAGCCAAGATGCTTAGGGAATAGAAAAGAACCCACGTTAACCATCGGGGGCAGGTTCCCTCGATATCTCTCAAATGTCTGACTCATGGCCCTGCTTTTTCATTTCCTCCTATAGGTAAATCATCCCTATTCACCACTAGTAAAAAGTTTACACACTGCATTGTTCCACCATGGTAGGGGCTATACGCATATCTACCCCCGCGCCCCTACCTCTGACTCCCGCATATTGGGGTCTCCATTGCTCCAGAATCCCATCTCTCAGTGTCTCCTTTCTCAGACATTCCTGGTCCTAGGATAACTCAGGACTGTCCTGGTTTTAGCACTGAAAGATCTATGTCCTGGGAAAACCTTCAGTCCAGGGCAAATAGAGACAATTGGTAATCTTCCTGGAAACAATGGTCACAAGCTGGGTCTCCTGGAAACAGATGTTAAGGTGGAGATGAGCACACAGAATTTTATTAGAGAATGCTTTGAGCATCACCTGGAATCTGCCTGGTGAGCAGATCCCTCCAGAGTAGGCAAGTTCAGGACAGCATTTGCAGGTGAGGGCTGACTTCTGGCTGCATCACACTTTTGTCCTGACAGGTGATCTAGGACATTGGCCTTGACATTGGCCCATCAGCAAATGGCAGATCTCACTTTCTTCAATCAATGAGCTGGGAGTAAAGTCCTGTGGAGTGTGAGGCACATAAAGCATTTCCAATAAAATGCCTAACACATTTAAAAATGACAAGCATGCGAACTGCTGCTCAATTGGGGAAAAGCCTCAGATATTTGGGGGAAGGGACTTCAAAGATCCCATGTCAGTTTTAGGCATGCTTTGAAATCAGCGTGTCATCAGAGGAAGAATAACATCAATAAAATACCTGTAGGTACATAACTGGACCAGAAGCCCACCAGACTAGAGGTGTGTGCTGGATTAGGGCCCAGCCTCCATCATCTGTGGCCCACAAGGGAAAGCACTAGAAGGTGCCAGGTATTTCCTAAAGGAAGTAAACAGATGGTTTCTCCTATGTAATCAGTTTACATAATGTACAAAAATAATTTCCTGTATACCAAGGTTTACCAGTTAGAGGGCAAGGAATCCTTGCACAGTACAAATCAGAAAGGTACCATATGTAGAGAAGATGTCAAAATGTATGGTACCTTAGCTATATTAGATTCCCATTGTTGCTGTAACAAGTTGTCAAAAACTTAGGGGCTTAGAATAACAGCAATTAGTTTTCTTACAGTTCTGAGAATCTAAAGTGTAAAAGAAGGCTTACAGAACTGAAACAAAATTATCAGCAGGACTGGTTCCTTCTGGAGGTCCCAGGGGAGAATCTGTTTCCTTGACTCTTCCAGTTGCTAGATACTGCTGGCATTCCTTGGCTTGTAACTGCATCATCCAACAGCTGTTCGTGTCTCCTTCTTTTCTGTCCTCAAATCTCCTTCTGCTTCCCTCTTTTTTTTTTTTTTTTTGAGACGGAGTCTCGCTGTGTCACCCAGGCTGGAGTGCAGTGGCCGGATCTCGGCTCACTGCAAGCTCTGCCTCCTGGGTTCACGCCATTCTCCTGCCTCAGCCTCCCGAGTAGCTGGGACTACAGGCTCCCGCCACCTCACCCAGCTAGTTTTTTTTTTTTTTTTGCATTTTTTAGTAGAGACGGGGTTTCACTGTGTTAGCCAGGATGGTCTCGATCTCCTGACCTCGTGATCCACCCGTCTCGGCCTCCCAAAGTGCTGGGATTACAGGCTTGAGCCACCGCACCCAGCCCTGCTTCCCTTTTAAAAGGACACCCATGATTACATTTAGGGCCCATTGGATAATCCACTATAATGTCTCCCTCAAGATCCTTAATTACATCTGCAAAACCCCTTTTGTCATATAAGGTAATGATATAGCTTGGATATTTGTCCCCTCCAAATCCTATGTTGTGTTCTGTGCTCCCAGAGGTTGAGAAAAAGAAAAAGAAGGTGGGAAGTTTTGGAGCCATGGGGGTAAATCCCTCATGAATAGCTTGGTGCCCTCCCTGTGGAGATCAGAGAGTTCGTCTATGAGAGAAATGGTTGTTTAAAGAAAGTGGCACCTCTCCTCTCCCTCTTGTCCTGCCTCTTGCCATGTGATGCCTCCTCCCCCTTCCACCAAATTGAAAGCTTTCTGAGGTCCTTACCAGAAGTAGATGTGGGCACCATGCTTCTTGTACAGTCTGCAGAACCCTCAGCCAAATAAACCTTTCTTTATAAATTACCCAGTCTCAGTTATTCCTTTACAGCAACGCGAAATGGACGAAGACAGGCAGTATTCACAGGTCCCAGGAATTAGCACGTGAATGTCACTGAAGGCCATGACTCAGGTTTCCCTACCAGCCTTCAAGTTTTACTGAGGCACAGACAGGAAACATTCTGAGGTGTTGTTCCCAGGATGCTTTGCACAACAGTACACTGACATATTCCAAAAACAAGAGCTGTCCACGTCTAATTTTTAAAAGCCACTATCATGTGACCTCTCTGTCCTCCTTTTCTTAAAATAGTATTCTAGACTGAATATTCGTGTCCCCCCAAAATTCATATGTTGAAACCTAACCCCTAATGTAATGGTATTTGGAGGTAGGGCCTCTGGAAGATGATTAGGTCATGAGACCAAAAGGTTTGAGAACCACTGATCTAGGAAAGATATTTACCAAAAAAGAAAAAAGAGGAGAGGCAGGAGGAGGAGGAGGAGGAGGAGGAGGAGGAGGAGGAGGAGGAGGAGGAGGAGGCCATCCTAGCTCCCCTGGTATCTCACACTAGTAATGGTTAGTATGCAGCAACCACCTCTTTCTCTCTGTACTCATTCTCAGTTGGTTCTCTTAGATTTAACAGCTAAATCAACTATAAGTGCAAATATTCATTTCTGTCTCTTCCATTGTAAAACTGTCTTTTCTTTTTACTGTCGTATTTTTGAATTTGCTGGAATAATTTTTGATATCAGCATGCAGTATGCTGTCCACTGCAAATAGACAAAGAGTGTAGAGGAACACAAGACAGGTATCATTACTGAAGTGTATTTTTAGTAGGATAGGCCAGACCAACCAGAGACCATGGGGCCAGGCAGGGAGTGAGAAGAAATAGGGGTGGTAGGTTTTCCCAAGGGGCCTCTCCACAGTGGAGACCAAGAGATACTACTCTATCCCTTGGCTCTAAACCCAGATCTGCATACCCATCTAATAGCATCTGAACTGTCATCAGCTCTGTCATTTTATTATTGTGGTTTACGCTTGGAAAATCTACTTTCTAGAACACCACTAAAAATCAATGAATAAAATAACAGTGTCTTAAAAAGTAAAGGATGTCTTCTTAACTTCTGAACAGAAAGCACAAGTCTTCTCTGTATAATTAGAGTCTCCTCCCCTAGACCTCACTGCACACAATTACTGAGGATATACCCTATGGTTACCCCAAATAAGTCATATCCTTGCACAATCTCTTCACTTGAATTCAAGAAGAACCTGTGACTGGCTTCTAACCAATAAATACGGCAAAGGTGATGAAATATCTCTCTTTTCATTAGGTTACATGAAATGGTAAATGAGCTACGAGTGACTTCTAGGAGCTCTAGGAACTAACGGCACTGACGGCAAATAGCCCCCCAAAACCCTGGCTTCAGTCATATAGCAGCAAGGAAGTGAGTCCTGCCAATAAGTTTGGAAACAGATTCTTCCTCAGTTGAGCCTCCAGATGAAAATGTAGCCAAGCCAATGCCCCAATTTCAGGTTGGGAAGACCCTGAACAGATGGCTCAGCTAAGCTGATCCCATACTTCTGATCCAGGAAAGCTGGGAGATCATAAATGGGTGTTCTTTTAAGGTGCTAGGTTTATGGAAATTTGTTACACAGCAAGAGAAAACTAAAACCTGAATCATCTTGGTCACTTTGGTCAGACAGATGGAGACGAGGTAAAGAGCGAGACCTCAATCATTGAGTACAGGAATACCTGGGCTCACACTGATGGACATCTTCAGATGAGGTGGCCCCTGAGCTGTCTAAGTGCAATAAGAAGCTGTTGTTCTTCCTCCAACCTTGCCACTGAAGAGGGAGACCAAGTCTGCATTCAAAGGTCATTTACTGCACAGAGGAAAGAGGGAGTTTTTATTTTCATTTTTGCAAAGCCAAGTACCCTGGGAGATGGTTTCTCTTTCCCATATCATTATAAAGAGCAATGAGAGTTGCATAGGGTCCCATTCCTGAAGTGTCCACACCCTTGGGATGATGAGCAGAAATGAAAGCAAACACCACCATCTGACTGCCTGACTGGTGTGAAGCCCCGTAACACTGGTCACTCATGGCAGATTTGGTCTCTGTTCCCCACGGACTTGGAACACATCTGGGTAAAATGCTATGGCTGTCCCAGAACAAACAGTGACTGTCAGGCCCATCTTCAGTCTAGAGGACAAAGATGGCCAGGAAAACTGTGTTGCCAGACCTAGAGACTGAAAATCAAGCCCTAAGGGTTGAGACTGGACATAATAAATCAGGAGTGTGGGGGCAGTTCCTGGGGATTGTAGGTACCAAGAGATATGGTTAGAACCCTCAAGGTCACTGCTGTTTCCAGTGCAGAAGATGGTGACTGTTTATCCCAAAGTCTCAGACACTGAGGGAGGCTAAGTCGAGGCTGAGCTCAGGCCCCTGAGAGAAGAAAGAAATACAGATGGGGATTAGGTCAGAGCATGACCCCAGGTGAACCAGCAGAGGAGAGAGGAAGAGTCAACCCAGGTGCCCAGGTGCTCTTCCTTGAGGACTCTTGCCCTGAGGGTGAAAAGTTTGAGGCAGCAGAAGTCAGACCATGGTGGAGATGCCCCAGAGCTGCCTTCTGAGACCCCAGCATTGGGACAGGACACTCAAGGCTCTCTTAACTCCTCCCATGTCCTGAGATGCAAGAGGATCCTCCCTGAAAATCTGCCTCCTGAGCACTGACAATTCTTAGCTCTTCCTTTGCTCCAAGCCCTGGAGGCCTACACCCAGGGGAGTGTGCAGATGCCCTGGCCCAGGCTGGAAGGGTGTGGAGGGCATAAATCCTCTTCCAAAGTTGCTTTGAGGCTGGATTGGTAGAACACAGGGATGCTAAGCACCATCCATCAGTGAGCATCTGGATTTCTAGTGTGTTCCCTGACCCAAACGCCTCATCTTCCCTTCCTCTCACATACCTGGGGAGGATCCTCCTGCCCTTTGTACACCCAGGAGGCCTGAATCTGGGATGGAATCATGCTGCTCCCTACCTGAAGGCTCCTGCCTTTCCCTCTGAGCTCATTCACAGCTACCCACAAAAGAATTTTTCTCAGCCGGGCGCGGTGGCTCAAGCCTATAATCCCAGCACTTTGGGAGGCCGAGACGGGCGGATCACGAGGTCAGGAGATTGAGACCATCCTGGCTAACACGGTGAAACCCCGTCTCTACTAAAAAATACAAAAAACTAGCCGGGCGAGGTGGCGGGGCGCCTGTAGTCCCAGCTACTCGGGAGGCTGAGGCAGGAGAATGGCGTGAACCCGGGAGGCGGAGCTTGCAGTGAGCTGAGATCCGGCCACTGCACTCCAGCCTGGGTGACAGAGCGAGACTCCGCCTCAAAAAAAAAAAAAAAAAAAAAGAATTTTTCTCTTTTTTTTTTTTGAGACAGAGTCTCGCTCTGTCGCCCAGGCTGGAGTGCAGTGGTGCAGTCTCGGCTCACTGCAACCTCTGCCTCCCAGGTTCAAGCAATTCTCTTGCCTCAGTCTACCAGGTAGCTGGGACTACAGGTGTGTACCACCACACCAGGCTAATTTTTGTATTCTTATTAGAGATGGGGTTTCACTATGTTGCCCAGGCTGGTCTCGAACTCCTGACCTCAGGTGATCTGCCTGCCTTAGCCTCCCAAAGCACTGAGATTACAGGCATGAGCCACCATGCCTGGCCTCCAAAAGAATTTTCCAAAGTGGTGATTCTCCCATTAGGACACATGGTGATGGGAACATAGGCAAGCCATTCTGAATTCTCTCCAAGACCTTCCACTGTGGCCTCTTGTGCATCTGCTGAATCCTGCAACAGATTGGGAATCAGGGGCCATTTCAGGCACATGTTATTAAGTCAGGAGGCCAGTGTGCACTAAGTGTCATGGGAGCACAGCCAGCCAGAGTGGCCCCACGCTGGAGCCTTGCACCAGGACTACACAGCCTGAGTTTCTTCTTGACTTGACCACTCTGTCTTGGACCCGTGGTTTGTCTTTTCGGTCAGTGTCTTCACCTGAAGAAAACTAAAACAGCAGTAAAGTTCACAAACTCCTTGCATTCGCCTGCTTAGAAAATCGAAAGGCAAAGTGTTTCCATTAATCAGCAAGGTCTCTATGATTTTTATTCCCAGAATGGTTAGGTTGAGACTTCTGGCCCCTTCAACTCCAGGTTTATTTTAGGTGGTCATAGAAAAATACATATTTTTCTCTCTCAGTTCTCTATGTCACCCGTGCAAAGGTTAGTCCCGACTCAGCCTCTTTCAGTTCCAGGAGCAGAGCAGAACAGACTGTCAAATGCATACCCCTCCCATGCTTCCCTCATTGCAGTCTTTTAAAGTATCTCTTGTCATTACTTTAATTCAGCACAGGTTGACTCTCACTTTCCAAAATGAAGATACCTCTATTTTAATTGCTGGTCAAGGAAAAAAAATTATGATATGTTTATGAACTGAATGTGCCCATCCCCCCGCCACAAATTCGTATGTTGAAGCCCTAACCCCCATTGTGGCTGTATGTGGAGATGGGGCCTCTAAGGAAGTAATTAAGATTAAGTGAAGTCACAAGGGTTGGGTTCTCATCAGATACTATCAGCATCCTTATAAGAAGAAACACCTACACTGTCTCTCCACACATGCGCACAAAGGGGTCATATGAGCACAACGCCAAATGGCCTCAGCCTATAAGCTAAGAGAAGATGCCTCAGAATGACACCTACCTTGCTGGCACCTTGATCTTGGACTTCCCCGCCTCCAGAACTGTGAGAAATAAATTTCTGTTGTTTAATCCATCCAGTCTGTGATATTTTGTTATGGCAACTGAAGCAGACAAATAAATGATAAAAAAAGAAAAAAAAGTTCAAGAGAATATAGAAAAGTATTTTATAATAAACAGTGTTATCATTTTAGTAACCATTTTCCGTACATGTTAACCCACTTATCTAAGACGTTCACAAATACGAATCACTGATATCCCAGGAACCTTGTAACTCCTACTCCCCATTCCAGGCCTAGTAGAGCCCCAGGAATACGGCATACGACTGTAAAGAACGTGAAGCAATGAATGAGTGAATGTTATGGTCATACACGATTTTACAGGAATAGAATTACATTAGACAAGGCCGGGCGCGGTGGCTCAAGCCTGTAATCCCAGCACTTTGGGAGGCCGAGACGGGCGGATCACGAGGTCAGGAGATCGAGACCATCCTGGCTAACACGGTGAAACCCCGTCTCTACTAAAAAATATACAAAAAATTAGCCGGGCATCGTGGCGGGCGCCTGTAGTCCCAGCTGCTCGGGAGGCTGAGGCAGGAGAATGGCGTAAACCCGGGAGGTGAAGCTTGCAGTGAGCCGGGATCCGGTCACTGCACTCCAGCCTGGGTGACAGAGCGAGACTCCGTCTCAAAAAAAAAAGAATTACATTAGGCAATCATTCATATGATCTGCATTTTTTTTTCAAATATTGCAGACAGACATCATCAATCATTAAATAGAAGGGAATCTTGCCATTTGCAACAATACAAATGAACCTGGAGGAAATTATGCTAAGTGAAATAAGCCAGATGCAGAAAGACAAATACTGTATGAGCTAATAATATGTGGAATCTAAAAAGTGGAACTCTTTTGACATTGTTTGGTAATACAATAAATGCAAAAAAAAATTAAAGGAAAGGGAAAAAATAAACACAAAAAGTGGAACACATAGAGGCAGAGTACAATGGTAGTTCCCAGGGGCTGTGGGTGGGAGGAATGAGAGATGGTGGTCAAAGGCTACAAAATTTTAGTTATAAGATGGTAAGTCCCGAGGCTCTAATACACAGCATAGTAACTATAGTTAATAATGCCGTATTATTAATTGAAATTTGCTAAGAGAGCATATCTTAAGTGTACACACACACGCACACACACACACGTTGACTACTGTGGTGAAAGATGTGTTAACTAATTTGATTAATCATCAAACAAGGTATATGTGGATCAATGTATATGAATTGTACACCTCGAATCCACACACTTTTTATTTGTCAATTATACCTCAAGAAACCTGGAAAAAAATCAAACATTACAGACATCTTATTGTATTTTGTGTGTCTTATCCAAAAAAACTACCCAGAGCTCAGCAAAGCACCTGTTTGCCCTCACACTGTTCCTCTCCCATTCCGACTGTTGACCAAAAGGAACCATCAGACAAAAAACACCTCCACATTTGTTGAATTTATTCAGGAATCAGAATACAGAATTATAGGCTGGGCACCGTGGCTCATGCCTATAATCCCAGCACTTTGGGAGGTTGAAGTGGGAGGAACACTCGAGGCCTGGAGTTCAAGACCAGCCTGGGCAACACAGTGAGACTCTCCCTACAAAAAAAAAAAAAATTTAATAAAGTAAATACATACATTAGCTGGGCACAGTGGCACTTGCCTGCTGTCTTAGCTACTCAGGAGGCTGAGGTGGGAGGATTGTTTGAGCCCAAGAGTTGGAGGCAGTGGTGAACTACGATTATGTACTACACTCCAGCCTGGGTGGCAAAGCAAGACCCTGTCTCAAAAAATAAATAAATATAAAAATAAAAATAAATTTACAAAAAAAGAAAAAAGCATTATAACCTAAGATGCACAGCTACAGCAAGCCGCATATGCATCTCAAGAGGGGAGGACAAAGGGAAGGTTGTATTGGCAAAAAAAAAAGGTTTAAGTAAGTTGCTTGGAAACAGTTCACTGGTTATGGAGACTCAAAACCACAGGTGGCGTCAGTTCATTGGTGGAGATGCTGTTCCTGGGCAGATGTTCCTTCAAAAGCATCTTATCTGAATTGTTGTGGTCCTAAAACTGGAATATCTTGCAGGGCTATTTCAGAAAGTCCTGAGACAGCCATCCCTTTTTAAAAATATAGATGGGGTCTTGCTATATCGCTCAGGCTAGTCTTGAATTCCTGACCTCAGGGGATCCTCCAACCTTGGCCTCCCAAAGTGCTGGGCTTACAAGGTTGAGCCACCATGTCCGGTTTCCTGAAACAGCTTTTATCTCAGCCTTGTAAGCATGAGCCCTTCCCTTTCATACCCTCAGGGTTTTACTTTGGGTCAACAAAAAGCGAGTGTATTTTAGTATCTGCAACTTTCACACACCTGTTGCCATAAAAGAAAGAACCAGCCTTGACTGACAGTCAGCACTCTGCAGGTATCCTCCACAATCCTCTCTCCTCTCTCCCTCTTGCTCTGCAACCTGGCCATGCCATGATTCCTCCCTATCTGTCCTCCTCTGTGGACTTCCATGGCCACACTCTGTCCTATGAGGCTGGATCAAGGTCATACTCACTCACTTCTCTCCCCTCCCTGACATTTGCTCCACTCCCCAACTTGTTCTCCATGCATGGATCTCAGTAGAGCAACAGCAATCAGAAGATAAAAATAAATAATGGTGACCGGTCTTCAAATGGATCCCCTTTTCAATCTCGCACTATCCATCTGCTGCCTTCTCATCAGCCCTCTGCCCCAGTTTCTTTCCCTTCTCAAACCAGACAAACACCTTACTCTGTGAAGATGTGTGCAGTCCGTTCCCATGCCCTGAACTCCATCCCTTCAATCTCCTCTGGCTGCTCCCTGCTTAGGTCTCAGAAAAGGAGTCCTGGGCAACCCTCCCAGGGAGCCGCCTGCCTGTGTAACTTTCAGTAACAGTCTGTTTGCTTTCTTGAGATAATTAGTTACAACGGCCACTTTAAAACAATGGTCTTTTTGTTTTGTTTTTTGTTTTCACCCTATTTATAAAGTCAGAAATCATAAGTCCTTGAACATCCACAGCCACTCAAGGACAAACCTTTGCTGAATGCCTCAAGCAGAGAGGGGGAGGCTGAGTATTTCCAAGGTGAAAGAAAACACGAAGGTTTTTATCAGCCCTGTTTTATGCGACAATCCCAGGCCGAATCTGGATCAATGTAATGACTTCCTTTGTATGGACCTAAGTTTTGTTCGTGCATTCATCAGTGCAGCTGGGAACCTGCAGCTCTGTTCACTGGCATGGCGATACCTCGGGGAACGGCAGGACAGAGCCACGAAAAGACAGTCAGCCTCACCACACTGCCTGTTGCTCTTAGCCACCATGGCCATCATAGCCTGTGGCAGGAGATTTGGGGTTCCCCCGACCCCTTTCAGGAAAACACAGTTTGTGGAGGCTGAGTACTTTCCAGGCCTGACCCAGAAAACAATTCAAAAGACCCAAAGAGATTCCTCGCCTGTCCTGTCCCTTGAATGGCCTTGAACAGGGGGTCCTTCCGCTTGACTCCTAGCCCCTCCGTCTCCCCTCACCAGGAAAGGATCCTCCCCATCTCTGCAGAAGCTTGACCGTCCCCCTAGAGGGCCTGGGAGGAAGTGGGTTTTGCAAACAGTCCCTGTTGACTCCAGTGCCCCCTGCTGGTCCCGGAGGCGAGATTCCAGCGAGGCTTCAGGGCACGGCTACCCGGCAGTCAAAAGCTGGGCCTGCCGCCTCCACACCGCTCCAGGACACCCCACCCACTTCCCAGGCGTGACCCGTCAACAGGTCTGTATTGGCGACTGGCGACAAAAGGAGCAGCCCTGGATGTAGGGAAAGCAGGGCTGAGTCCTCTGCAGGCTCTCGGGAGGGGAGGGGCGTGAATGTGTGGATTTCCGTGGAGAGCGGAAACACGGGGAGTTGGGCGGAGCATGCGCGGGCCTCAGAAAGTTGCGGGAAAACTGACTCCCGGGAACAGGGAGGAACGTGCTCTCCAGACAGACAGTAAGTTAATAGAATCCCGGGGCAGTGGGTCTCTTCAGCCCAGGGGGTTACAGAAGCAGGTAAATCCAGAGATTTGCCCAGCCAAGGGCAGGGGCGTCTTTTCTAGACAAGCGGGGCGGGGTGGGGTGAGGACCTGAGCTCAGGGGACCCTGGAACCGGCCCCTGCACCCCGCATCCAACTGAGGAAAAGGGAGGTCGCCAGAAGCACAGGTTCAGGACAGAGTCCAGACTTGGCCGTCTCCGTTATCCCAGAATACCGCATCCCACACTCCCAGCCAGTCCCCCACCTCCCCACTGCCTCTCCATTTGCCCACGGGCCCCCCTTTTTCCACCCTGCCCCCACCCTACTGTCGGGAGGGAAGGGACGCAGGCGTCACCTATTCACCCACCCCCACTCCCCCACCATCCCTTCCCCCCTATACCTTCTCCCCCTTCTTTCTTCCCACATCCCCACCCATCCCCCACTCTCTGCCTCTGTTCCCTCCCCCATCCCCCACTCTCTTCCTCTCTTTCCTCCCCCTCCCCAACCCTTCGTTTCTCTTCCTCATCCCCACCCCTCCCACAACCTATCTTCCTCATCCCCACCCCCACCCGGTCTCCCTTCTCCCATCCCAACCCCAGCCCACCTTCTGTCTCCCTTCCCAATCCCCCCTCCACCTTCTGTCTCCCTTCCCCCATTCCCTCCCACACCCTCTGTCTCCCTCCCCCATCCCCACCCCTCCCACACCCTGTCTCCGTTCCAATCCCCACGGGCCTTTGCCACTGTTTCCCTTCCCTCATCCGACCCCTCCCCCACCCCGTTCCATCCCCCACCCCACACTGTCTTTGTTCTCGGATCCCCACCCCGTCTCCCCTCCCCCAGGCCCACCCCTCCCCGACTCTGTCTCCTTCCCCAGTGCCCACCCCTCCCCCACCGTCTCCTTTCCCCCATGCCCACCCCTCCCCCAGCCTCCCTCCCCCATGCCCACCCCTCCCCCACCCTGTCTCCTTCCCCCATGCCCACCCCTCCCCCACCGTCTCCTTTCTCCCATGCCCACCCCTCCCCCACCCTGTCTCCTTTCTCCCATGCCCACCCCTCCCCCACCCTGTCTCCTTTCCCCCATGCCCACCCCTCCCCCACCCTGTCTCCTTTCTCCATGTCCACCCCTCCCCCACCCTGTCTCCTTTCCCCGTGCTGACGCCTCCGCCACTCCTTGTTTTTCTCCCATCCCGACCCCTCCCCCACCCTGTGTTCCTTCCGCACCCCACCCCTCCTCCACCTTGTCTCCCCCATTCCTAACCCTCCCCCGCCCCCTCCTTCCCCACCCCCATCTCCCCCAACCCTGTCTCCCCTTTTCCCCTCCTGCTCCCTTCTTCTCTGCCCCTCCCCCCACTGCTCCTCCTCCTCCTAGTCCTTGAAAATGGGTGACCTCGCTGGATCTCGTGAGATTTTGCCCTGGAAGGACTGAGAGACAGGGATTGGTCAGGCCAGGCTGCTTGCCCCCCCCCCGCCCCCCACAGCCGCTAGGGCGCTTGCTGCGCGCCATCGTCTCATTCTTTCCTTCCAGCGACTTCGCGGCGTGGTGCACTCTCTGAGGAAAAACGTAAGTTCGAGCTGTGATTCCTCCCCTTCCGCACAGGGTGACCTTGGGCTTGTGCCCCGGCACCACCCCTGTCCCGGGTCCCCGTTTTCTCTCCAGAAATGGGTTGAAGACCAAAGAAAATAAAGTGCGCCATTTGAGTCACCCCGGGCCGCATGCCCCGGAAAATTGGCCACAGTTGAGGAGTTGTGGCTGTCACGAAGCCTTGAACCGAGTTGGCGGTGCTCGTGTTTGGAGCTCCTCAGGGCGGGTGCGCATTTGTAATGCGGTGGACGCTCTGGGACTCGGCCCCTCTGAAGGTGCTGGGGGTTGGGGACGGCCCAGGGAGGGGCGGAAGCGTCCTAGGAAGGCGGGAACAGAGGCAGAAATGTGGCTAGAGGACGGTAGTCAGGGTCCTTGACCACAGGGGTCACTTGTGACCGACCACATGGTCTGTTGTTCCTCCTGCCCCCTGGTTCAGCCCAGGAGACACTGGTGCTCAGGTTTGGAGCTAGAGATTTGCAATGAAAGGGCGAGATTGAGTCGCCAGTTGTCAGTTTCCTCAGCAGTATTTGCGGAGGTTTTTACAGGAGACCATTGCTTCCTAAATATTATACATGTGTCCTTCCTTTTGGAGCATTTTGATTATTACTCTCAGACGTGCGTGGAAACAAGTGACTGAGACCTAGAAATCCAAACGTTGGAGGTCCTGAGGCCAGCCTAAATCACTTCAAAATGGAACAAAGACGTTTGCGGGTAAGAAGGTCCCCTGAGCTGTCTGAGGTGCTCAGAGAAGCCCTGTTCCCTCTGTCCTTGTCCCTCGAGCCAGATGGGAGCTGCATCCTGAGGTCCTTCACAGTAGAGGAAGAGGCTGGAGCCGCTTTTATTGTTTCCGGTCATTTCCCCAAAAGAGCATTTCACTCCTTCTGCTGTCTTTGTCTAAGAATCAACCCTGGTGGCTCGTGCCTGTAATCCCAGCACTTTGGGAGGCCGAGGCAGGCAGATCACGAGATCAGGAGATTGAGACCATTCCTGTCTAGCACAGTGAAACCCTGTCTCTACTAAAGTACAAAAAATTAGCCGGGCGTGGTGGAATGCGCCTGTAGTCCCAGCTGCTCAAGAGGCTGAGGCAGGAGAATCGCTTGAACCCAGGAGGCGAAGGTTGCAGTGAGCCAAGATCATGGCACTGCACTCCAGCCTGGGCGACAGAGCTAGACTCCCTCTCTTAAAAAAAAAAAGAACCCGGCCGGGCGCGGTGGCTCAAGCCTGTAATCCCAGCACTTTGGGAGGCCGAGACGGGCGGATCACGAGGTCAGGAGATCGAGACCATCCTGGCTAATACGGTGAAACCCTGTCTCTACTTAAAAATACAAAAAACTAGCCGGGCGACGAGGCGGGCGCCTGTAATCCCAGCTACTCGGGAGGCTGAGGCAGGAGAATGGCGTAAACCCGGGAGGCGGAGCTTGCAGTGAGCTGAGATCCGGCCACTGCACTCCAGCCTGGGTGGCAGAGCAAGACTCCGTCTCAAAAAAAAAGAACCCTAGGCTGGGCATGGTGGCTCATGCCTGTAATCCCAGTACTATGGGAGGCCGAGGTGGGGGGATCACCTGAGGTCAGGAGTTTGAGACTAGCCTGGCCAAAATGGTGAAATTCTGTCTCTACTAAAAATAGAAAAAAATTAGCCAGGCGTGGAGGCCCACACCTGTACTCCCAGCTAGTCGGGAGGCTGCGACAGGAGCAGGAGAATAGCTTGAACCCAGGAGGTGGAGGTTGCAGTGAGCCAGGATGGCACCAGTAGCTTGGGCGACTAGAGTGAAATTCCTTCTCAAAAAAAAAAACAAATCTTAATGTATTGGGGACCTTATTGCCAAAGCCACGATTAGATTCAGAACCTTTGCACGGGGTAATCAGATGCCACAGCCCACACTTCCGAGTGGTGTCAGAGAGCATGAACTCAGGGAGGCTTTGATCTCACCACCCCACGGGCTTGGGCCATTAGGGGTAAGTGTTCGTCCTGGGAAGTGAACAAGAAGATTGTTGGGTGCCTCCTGGGGAGGTCAGGGAGGACATGCAACCTGACTTGAAACCTGGAGACTCGTACTGGAACCAAAGGCTCAAGGATGACCCTGTGCATTGGACTGTGGGGTCGTGCTTGGGTGCTGTTGGTATCCGCTCGCCTGTATTGGGTGCTGTTAGTATCCACACGCCTGTAATCCCAGCGCTTTGGGAGGCTGAAACGGGTGGATCACTTGAGCTCAGGAGGTCAAGACCAGCCTGGGAAATATAGCAAGACCCTGTCTCTAAAGAGTAGAAAAAGAGGCTGGGCATGGTGGCTCACGCCTGTAATCTCAACACTTTGGGAGGCCTAGGCAGGTAGATCACCTGAAGGTCAGGAGTTTGAGACCAGCCTGGCCAATGTGGCAAAACCCCGTCTCTACTAAAAATACAAAAAAATAGCCATGCGTGGGGGTGCATGCCTGTAATCCCAGCTGCTCAGGAGGCTGAGGCAGGAGAATTGTTTGAACCCAGGAGGCGGAGATTGCAGTGAGCCAAGATTGTGCCATTGCACTCCAAAAAAAAGACCTGAAGGACCTAGTGCAGATACTTTGGGGGTCCTCATTGGAATTCTGTGACTAGAGAGGAGGGTGCAGACCACCCCTATGATGAGCTCAGAGGCCACTCTGGCCTGTGCTGCCTACAAGGACCATAAGAACCTGTAGACAGGACATGCAGAAATACCTCCCCAATTCTTGCCCGGACCCTAGGAGTCATGCTGGGCCCATCTTTTCACTCCTCCCTTACACTGGGAGGAAGGACAGCACCTTTGTGCAAACGTGCTCCTGGTGCTGCTTCCTCCAGTGCCACTGGCAAACTGGCGATGTGAAGCTGGACGGAGGAGTGTCACTGCCTCACAGGGAGATTGCACAGCTCAGAGATTGCACAACTCCCACTTCATCACAGTCCCTCCTCCTCCCTTGGATCTCCTGGAAGCGGGGATCCCATAGAAACTTCCCTAACTGTTGGACTTACTCAGTTTTCCTGTTTTTCCATGGTTTATGTGAAGCTTACCGGCCCTTTCTAACACTTAGATTGTTTGATAGGGAGGGAAATGAAGATCTATCTAAACTCCTCACACAAGGGCTACCAATTCCTGCCTTCCTGGAGCTGAGCAGGTTCTTCCCCAGAAAGAGTCAAGGACTTACAAGACTAAAAACGAAAATGATGGTGAATTTTAGATTTTCTGTGAAGGCTATTTGAGGTAATGAATGAGAACTGCTGCCGCCTTTGCTGTGCCCAGTAGGTGCTTGATAATTAGGGACATTGACAATGACCTTGATTACTAATCTCAGTCCTCCGCGGCTGATGAGTAAAGATGATTGCCTGGGAATTAAAGGAAATGTAGAACCAATTGTAGTTTAACCCAATTTTCACAAAGGCCATTTGGTGTTGAGGGTGAAAAGTAGGAGAAAGTAGTCTCCAGAGAGAGAACCGAAATGGAAAACACCCTTCAACGCATTACAGCCTCCTTAACGCAGGCCAGAGCAAAGCAAGCTAGGCCCCAAGACATTCCAGCTGGACACTTGCCAGTAGAATATAAGAATTGTGGGGACGTCATAGTGCATGAGGCAGAGAATGGCCTGGAGAATTCTTTGGGTGGAGAGGTTCCGAAACTTCAAAAGCAGCAATGGGTAATCAGGCCCAGGATAGGAATCATCCCTAAGCAGATCCTTAAATGCCAAATATAACTTCGATTTTTGTGAGAGAAAATGTATTTGTGCACAGTGCCTAGCATGGAAAGAGGGAAAAATTGAGTCTTCATTGATAGGCCTGATTGCATCTCGCTGACCAGAATCTCTGTACCTGAGAAGCTTAGGGTCAAGAAGGAGTCAGCTGTTTCCTTGAAGTGTGGAAACATTAGTAATACTTAGGAAGGGACTGGCCATTGGAGATTATGTTTGGGGTAAAGGCCTGACCTGCTGCTTGTGAACAGCCCTGGTTTGGAAGAGGACACCTAACTATAAAGAGAAGGTCTTCTGAGAACTTCCTTAATGGCAGGGATGTGTGCTTTTGGCCCTTGTTTATTTCTCTCCCTGGCTCCAAGATTCCTAAGAAACCACAGGGTCTTTCAGACTTGAAAACGTTGCTGTCCTAGGTTTGGTCACCAATATTACCCTCCATCCCACCTCTCCAGCCCACATTCCTAGGTTTAATCTTGTCAAGGCTGTTTGCCGAGAGGATCCTGACTTTCTGGCAGAAAACACCCTTTCCCTCTAGGGAGGGAGGAAAATTGAACTGCCTCGCTGTCCCAGTGATTACCTTGGCTTTACTGGAACTATCTTTTGTCTTCCTTAGCCATTCCCCTTTTTAATTTCTCTACTCCATCCAGGCCAAAGTCTTTCAATTCCACCCCCCAAAAGAATATCTGTTTTTTTGGTAATCCTCTCAGTCCCATTACAAATGCCCAGCCTTACTTCTGACTAACTCCTAATCGTAGTGTAATTTTGACCCAGCTTCCTTGAAGACAGCCTTGACCTTCAAAGTCTGGAAGACCAGCCACCCCTCTGTTGTACCTCCCTTTCTCCCTGAATAGGCATGTGATTTGCTGTGTTAGGGAACCTGAAGTATAAGTGACAATTTGATACTTGGGGATTGTTTGGGAGTGGCGAGGGGTAATGACATGATGCTCTTCATAAAGCTATCTTAACTGGAGTATTTGGGTAATTTTGATGTGGCCAAAAATTCCCCCAACAGTTACACTTTCTGGGTGGTTTTGTTCACTTTTTCTTTCCGTTTTATAAATGGACATCCCATTCAATCAGTTGAACCTGAAGTAAGTAAAAAACCCCACCAGGATTCACTGGCTGGAAATCCAGGAATGTAATTAGATTTGGCTCTCCCATTGGCAGCGTGGAGTTGAAAGGGGAAGGATGCCCAGAAAGGCATATAATAGCTTCTGAGGGGCTAGAGGAGGGACCCAGAGGCCTTGAAGTCAATGTTGTGGTCCTCTCAGAGGTCTGGGCAGATGGCTTCTGCACCACACCTGGGTCTGGTGAGTCGGGAACCTCAGGCTATGGCCACTGCCGCCTTCCCACTGTCAGCTCAGGGTCTCCACGGGCCATGAGGGCCAATGCTGCCTAGATGATTTTCCTTTTTCTTTCCTTACAAAGGAACAAGCTTTGCTTTTGCCTCTAAATGTATTTTTGCCTTAATCCCAAACATTTTTCTTTGGTTATTGGATTATTTCTTAATGGATACACGATAATCGTATGTATTTGTAGGGTACATGTGAAATTTTAGTTGATGCATATATAGTGTGTAATCAAATTATGGTAATTAGTATAGCCATTACCTGGAACATTTATTATTTATATTGAATCCCAAACATTTTGATTTCTGCCATTTTGTATATGTTAAAAAATAATTTCTTAAACAGCTTTTTTGGAAAATAAAAGTTATCTAATTAGTTGGAATTTTACTTTATTACAATTTAAATAGTATGTGGCAAGAAATTATAATTTGCATCATTTATGATTCTTTAAATCTTTAGCGATTTACTAGTAAGGCTTTTTTTTTTTTTTAACTAAAAGGTTAAAAAATATTCCATAGATTTTTTTTCTTTTTTTTTGTCAGATGCTTTGGAATTCAAGACATCTTCTGTTTTCTTTTCTTTCTTTTTTTTTTTTTTTTTAAAGTAGAGATGAGGTCTCGTTGTGTTGTCCAGGCTGGTCTTGAACTCCTGGGCTCAAGCCATTATCCCACCTTGGCCTCCCAAAGTGCTGGGATTACAGACATGAGCCACTGTGCTGGAGGGTGGAGGCTTTTTCAAAACATCTAGTATACAAGATGGTAACCGTAGTTAATAATGTATTGTATACATGAAAATTGCTAAGAGTACATTTTAAGTGTTCTCACCACACATAAGTGAGATTATACATATGTTAATTAGCTTAAGGTACCCATTCTACAATGTATACATACTTCAAAGCATCATATTGTACACCATAAATATACACAATTTTTATTTCTCCAGTTAAAACTAATGTTTTGGGGAAAAAGAACCAGGCTTTGTTTTACTGTGAATTGTTTGCTCCCTTGATTTCCGTGTCAAAGTAGTAACTCTTAATATACGTAAAAGAGACACACTTAAAATACATGTCTCAGAATGTTTTTTATTTTGTTTTAATTTTACTTCCAATTGCTGTGTAATACTATTGGGCTGCTTCTGTAGTTTCTCATTTAATTTTTTTTTTTTTTTTTTTTGAGACGGAGTCTTGCTCTGTCGCCCAGGCTGGAGTGCAGTGGCCGGATCTCAGCTCACTGCAAGCTCCTCCTCCGGGTTCACGCCATTCTCCTGCCTCAGCCTCCCGGAGTAGCTGGGACTACAGGCGCCCGCTACCTCGCCCGGCTGGTTTTTGTATTTTTTAGTAGAGACGGGGTTTCACCGTGTTAGCCAGGATGGTCTCGATCTCCTGACCTCGTGATCCGCCCGTCTCGGCCTCCCAATCATTTAAAATTTTTTAGTGAAATATAATGGCACCCACTGTGCACTGTGTGTGTGTCCCTAATCTTTCCCATCTGGCTTACTTGTTGGAGCAGAGAAGGATGCTGTCCTGGGCTATGTGACACTCCCGTTTGAATTGTCTTTGAGTGATCATCAGAAGCTTTTTCCCGGAATGAGTAGGCTCAGCTCTCAGGCTCCTTAGTTCTCACTTCCCAAGGGGACTAGAATTAAATAGAGTAGTGGATAGATACAGGATGGGGCCAGTGGCCATCCTGTTTCCTCCTCTACACTTGATGAGATGCTCATCCTGATGCCAGCAGAGCTGTGTCTTTGTGGCCACCGAGTGCAGAATGGAATCGGGATAAACTGAGAACTCCTGCTGTTGCTAGCACAGTGACTTTGGCCCTGAGTTGGTCCCTCAGAAGGGCGAGGAAAAGATAGAGTTGCTTATGCTTGGGCTGAAAGGGATGCTTTGTTCCCTGTGTGTTTCCTCAGGGTTCCATTCAGAGCCCATACGTCAGCATGAGCGTGTGGACAAGCCCACGGAGACTTGTGGAGCTGGCAGGGCAGAGCCTGCTGAAGGATGAGGCCCTGGCCATTGCCGCCCTGGAGTTGCTGCCCAGGGAGCTCTTCCCGCCACTCTTCACAGCAGCCTTTGACGGGAGACACAGCCAGACCCTGAAGGCAATGGTGCAGGCCTGGCCCTTCACCTGCCTCCCTCTGGGAGTGCTGATGAAGGGACAGCAGCTTCACCTGGAGACCTTCAAGGCTGTGCTTGATGGACTTGATGTGCTGCTTGCCCAGGAGGTTCGCCCCAGGTAAGGGTGATCTAGCAGCGTCATGTGGGGCCCTGGGAACCTGAGCAGGATGCAGCTGGGGTCAGGGAGCGTGGAGCACCTAAGGCTGGACCAGAGGCTCTGATGGTGCCAGCAAGGAAGTTCAGGGAGGCCTTGGGGGCCACTGCAGGGGTCACTCTTGGAATGGCTTCTGGACATGGGGCACTCATTAAAATGCAGGTGTCTGAAGGAACATGCACCTGCTTCCTCCTGGTGGGGCAGGAAATGGGGACCAGGGAGGATCCCAGGATCCTAGTGGGAAAAGGAGCAACTGATGCCTTTCTGATGTATGGAGTAAAAGTGCAGATCTAAGGCAGATGTCTGGTTGGTTCTTACCCACATTATGAGACTCATGGTCTTATCTTGAGTTGATTTTAAAGCATCTCAGCTATTAACCTGTTTTTCCCCACAGAAGGTGGAAACTTGAAGTGCTGGATTTACGGAAGAACTCTCATCAGGACTTCTGGACTGTATGGTCTGGAAACAGGGCCAGTCTCTACTCATTTCCAGAGCCAGAAGCAGCTCAGCCCATGAGAAAGAAGCGAAAAGTAGATGGTTTGAGCACAGAGGCAGAGCAGTCCTTCACTCCAATAGAGGTGCTCGTAGACCTGTCCCTCAAGGAAGGTGCCTGTGATGAGTTGTTCTCTTACCTCATGGAGAAAGTGAAGCGACAGAAAAATGTACTACACCTGTGCTGTAAGAAGCTGAAGATTTTTGCAATGCCCATGCAGAATATCAAGATGATCCTGAAAATGGTACAGCTGGACTCTATTGAAGATTTGGAAGTGACTTGTACCTGGAAGCTACCCACCTTGGCAAAATTTTCTCCTTACCTGGGCCAGATGATTAATCTGCGTAGACTCCTCCTCTCCCACATCCATGCATCTTCCTCCATTTCCCCGGAGAAGGAAGAGCAGTATATCGCGCAGTTCACCTCTCAGTTCCGCAGTCTGCAGTGCCTCCAGGCTGTCTATGTGGACTCTTTATTTTTCCTTAGAGGCCGCCTGGATCAGTTGCTCAGGTAAGGGATGGTGAGGTTTCTCTGCAGACCAGAGCAAGCCCTTCTTTACTGTAGTAAACAATAAAGGACATCTTGTATGTGCCAGCCACTGATAATGCAAGAGTGAGCAAGTCACTACCAGTTAACATGTCTTGTTCACCACTCTATCCCCAAGCATGATATCACGTAACTACTACTCATTAGGGTTAGAGATACACATTAGGATAGATGCTATTAACAGTGACTCCTTGTTAGAAAACTCTGTAATGGGAGCTTGGGGTCTGGCAAGGGTGCCTTTAGGCATTCTTCCTTAGGAAGTGATGCCTAAGATGACCAAAAATAAGCAAGGAGGGCATTGAAGAAGGGAAAGTCCGTCAAAGGTGAGATTTGAAATTGTAAGCTGTGTACTCACCAGCTTCTCAACATGAGCTGTTCCCTCTAAACCCGACTCAAATTTCCTGTCTGTAAAGTGTGATTTAGAACTCCAGTTAAGGTAATAGGTGGGAAATGGATTCTTCTGGAGATGTGGGAGAAGGAACAAGAGTGAGGAATTGCAAAAATTAATAGGTGGTTTGCTGATGATGTGATCTAAGGTAGCCCTGCAGCCTGGGAACCCCCTTTGGATGTTGCTGACCCTGCCCAAGTTTGTCCTCTATGACTACTCCCCAGTAACTTCATCAGGCACAGAGATACAGGTGACTGGGGCCCAGGCTGTGGCAGAGGAAGCCTGAGTTGAAAAAGTATTTTCGGTTGTATCTTCAAATACTAAAATTCACTGATGCCCTTCCTTGCTTGAGACATCAAATCAGGCTCTCTCAATTCAGTTCATGCTCACACCACCTAAGAGGTCTGTGTTGGATCCTGCCTCACAGATCAGCCAAGGGAGTGTTTGAGATCTTTGTTTACTTGACCCACTTGTGCAGCAAATAATGGAGAAAGGACTGCACCTGAACTTATACTCCCTTGAATGCTCCTTTACAGCATGGCATCCTGGGGGTTAACCATCATCTGGAAGACTTTGGGTTTCGGTGAAACGGGCCTCTCTCCAGTCTGCCCACCCCAATACCACCATTCCCCAGCACTAACTGCTTTGTCTGTTTGCAGGCACGTGATGAATCCCTTGGAAACCCTCTCAGTAACTAATTGCCAGCTTTCGGAAGGCGATGTGATGCATCTGTCCCAGAGCCCCAACGTCGGTCAGCTGAGTGTCCTGAGTCTAAGTGGGGTCATGCTGACCGATATAAGTCCCGAGCCCCTCCAAGCTCTGCTGGAGAGAGCCTCTGCCACCCTCCAGGACCTGGACTTTGATGAGTGTGGGATCATGGATGATCAGCTCCTTGTCCTCCTGCCTTCCCTGAGCCACTGCACCCAGCTTATGACCTTAAGCTTCTGCGGGAATCCCATCTCCATATCTGTCCTGGAGAACCTCCTGCACCACCTCATTGGGCTGAGCAATCTGACCCATGTGCTGTATCCTGTTCCTCTGGAGAGTTACGAGGATGTCCATGGTACCCTGCACCTGGGGAGACTTGCCTATCTGCATGCCAGGCTCAAGGAGTTGCTGTGCGAATTGGGGCGGCCCAGCATGGTCTGGCTTAGTGCCAATCCCTGTCCTCACTGTGGGGACAGAACCTTCTATGACCCAGAGCCCATCCTGTGCCCCTGTTTTATGCCTAACTAGCTGGGTGCACATACCAAATGCTTCATTCTGCATACTTGGACACTGAAGCCCAGGATGTGCATGCATCTTGAAGCAGCAAAGCAGCCACAGTTTCAGACAAATGTTCAGTGTGAGTGAGGAAAAAAAGGAGAAGTTGGGGGTAGGCAGATGGTTGACTTGAGTTAACGGGATCTTTTGGGAGATGCATCCTATACAGTTAGAAATAGAATCTGAATTTCTAAAGGGGGATTCTGGCTTGGGAAGTACATGTAGAAGTTAATCCCTATTTAGACTGTTGTAAAGAAACTGTTGAAAATAAAGAGAAGCAATGTGACGCACCTGGTGTCTTCTAGTATATGAATCTCCTTTCCCCGTTAAACCCCAGGAAATCTCCAGTTGCTGGTTAAGACACTGTTCATCCATGGTACTTATACCTTTAGGCTGGACAAGGTCCCGGCCCCCAGATGTCATGGCACCGTTAATCTCTTTGAGGCATCAGTTATCTCCTTGCTTATTTGGTATTCAAAGGGTCAGAGCATGCAAGGTGCATCCTCAGGGCTGGAACATACTAAGGAAGGGGCCAATAATGAACACCACTGAGTGAAGGGTTCTTCACAGGAGCCCTCACTACTAAACCCCCTGAGACCCTGGACTCAGTCCTCCCTGTTTTCCAGTGCACTCATAAGCCTCCATCCCTGGCCGGTGGCTGTGCCAGTATTGGGCTTGACTATGTACAAGTCAGACCCCCAGTACTGGGAGGGGATGTCCAGTACTGCACTTGAGGTGGAGCCTCTGGGCCTCACCAACCCATCCCATCAGGTCCAGCCCCTTTTTGAATTTAATTGTGGCCCGTTTAAAACATCTAAATTCCTTTTGGCAAAACACTAAAACCATATTTATTTAGTATTTGTACCCACATTAAAAATAAGAGTTCATCTTGTGGTCCTATCAGAAAATGACTTCTTCAACGTAAGAGTCTCCCCATCAATGAGGTAGTAAGCTGAATCTCAGCCAGTGAGATGCCCTGGATTTGGGGTGCCAATAGTGAACAAACTCAGCGCAGGTGCTAGGGAGCACTTAGGGGGAAGTAGAGGAATGAATGTCAGATTTGGGAGTTGGGAGTAGGTGGAGGCCACCCTATAGAACAATCTATCCAAAAGGATGGGAGATGTCATACTGTGCAGGTGGACTCTACAATCCCTGGGCAGTCAGCCCACTTGCCTGCCACTGCTCCCATGCTAGTATGTCCTGCCCTTAGGCTGTGTCACCTCCCTCACTGTACAGCTTTCCAAAGAAGCACCTGGGAATAAGGTCACAAACCAAGGCCGAGGGGCAGGCTCCATCTGCATGTAGCTGTGAGTGCTCTACTAAAAATACAAAAATTAGCCGGGTGTGGTGGCAGGTGCCTGTATTTCCAACTACTCAGGTGGCTGAGACAGGAAAATCGCTTCAACCCGGGAGGCAGACGTTGCAGTGAGCCAAGATCACGCCATTCTACTCCAGCCTGGGCAACAGAGCAAGACTCCGTCTCTATTAAAAAAAAAGAAAGAAATAGGCCCATCAGCTTGTGGGCACATTTTGCCATATTTTAAAAGCTCTCCCTCTTTCTCTCTTTTTAGAGATAGGGTCCCACTCTGTCACCCAGGCTGGAGTGTAGTGGCATGATCACGACTCACTGCAGCCTCAACCTCCCAGGCTCAAGTGATCCTCCTTTCTCAGCCTCCCAAGTAGCTGGGACCACAGGCACATGCCACCATGCATGGCTATGTTTTTATTTTTTCTAGAGATGGGGATCTTCCTATGTTGTCTCGACTGGTCTCGAACTCCTGGGTTCAAGGGATATTCCCAACTCAGCCTCCCAAAGTGCTGGGATTACAGGCATGAGCCATTGTACTCTAGCCTTGGCGACAGAGTGAGACCCCACCTCAAAAAAAAAAAAAAAAAAGATTAATAATACGTACCTTGGCCGGGCGCGGTGGCTCAAGCCTGTATCCCAGCACTTTGGGAGGCCGAGGCGGGCGGATCACGAGGTCAGGAGATCGAGACCATCCTGGCTAACATGGTGAAACCCCGTCTCTACTAAAAAATACAAAAAACTAGCCGGGCGAGGTGGCGGGCGCCTGTGGTCCCAGCTGCTCGGGAGGCTGAGGCAGGAGAATGGCATGAACCCGGGAGGCGGAGCTTGCAGTGAGCTGAGATCCAGCCACTGCACTCCAGCCCGGGCCACAGAGCGAGACTCCCTCTCAAAAAAAAAAATAATAATAATAATACGTACCTTGTAATGTCACAGTGAGGTTGACTTGGGCTAACTTTTTATGTAAAGCACACATTAGAATGCATAGAACATGGATGGTCCAGCACAGGATAATGGTTATTAGCTGCCTGTTGCAAGTAAAGAAAGAAAAATGCTGCATCTTGTTTCTGAAGCAGGATGCCTGACAATAGGGACATTATTTGACCTGGAGATCTCATTTGAGAGATGAATCTGGAAAACTTTTTTCAGACTTGGGAATCGAAATATTCATAAAGTAGCTGGGTGTGGTGGCACACACCTGTAGTCCTAGTAACTTGGGAGACTGAAGAAGGAGGATCACTTAAACTCAGGACAAGGCTGCAGTGAGCTGTGATCACACCAGTGAACTCCAGCCTTGGCAATAGAGCAAGACCCTGTCTAAAAATCAAAGGCCAGGCACAGTAACTCACACCTGTAATCCTAGCATTTTGGGAAGCCAAGGCAAGAGGATCAATTGAGTCCGGGAGTTTGAGACCAGGCTGGGCAGCATAGCAAGACCGCCTATCTCTATGAAAAAATTTTTGAATGAGCTGAGCATGTCGGCGTGCACCCATAGTCCCAGCTATTCAGGAGGCTGAGGCATGAGGATCACTTGAATCCAGGAGTTCAAGGTTGCAGTGAGTTTCGATCATGCTACTACACTCCAGCCTGGGTAACAGAGTGAGCTCCTGTCTCAAAAAAAGAAAAATAAATGGCTCATGCTTGTAATCCCAGCATTTTGGGAGGCTGAGGCAGCAGGATCACTTGAGACCAGCTTGGCCAACATGGTGAAACATTGTTGCTACCAAGAAACACAAAAATTAGCTGGGTATGGTGGTACTGCCTATAATCCCAGCTACTGGGGAGGTTGAGGCAGGAAAATCACCAGAATCTGGGAGGCAGAGGTTGCAGTGAGCTATGATTGTGCTACTGCAAAAGTCCATCTCCAAACAAAGTATTTGAAGTGGCATGGTGGCGTGGTACTAATTGATGAGTTTTTTATAAGTCGAGTTTGGCTGGAGAGAGACCTCATCTCTTTGGTAAGAGTAGCCATGCAAGGGAAAAAGGGAGGTGGTGGCTACCTAAGGTAGGGAAGTCATGTATATGAAGGCCCAAGGAAGGGGTGTCCAGATGGTAGGCCATTAGGAAGTAAGCAGGGGGAGTATGGTATACACAGTAGGTTTCTGGGTATTGACATTCATGTTAGAGACACCCCATCTCTTTGGCAGACAGGCAGACTGGACTTATAGCATCTGGGCAATATGGATTTGAGAGGGAAGAATCTAAATATAAAAGAAATAGAGTGAGGTCAAGTGCACTCCCAGGGAATCATCCAGAAGCAGAAAAGAGACAGAAAGAAGGCCTGAGGCTTGGGCAGAAAGGATAACCGTCTTAGGAAACAGAGTCAGGGAAAACCCAACAATTTCTAAATGCCAGAAAGGACGGCTGACTTGACCCAAAATTCAGATCAGTATGAGGAAACTAGAGTAATCCTGCTCCTACTACTATTACTAACGGGACGTATCCAACGGGGTTCTGAGCGAAATAGCCCAGATTCTGCATCTGACATAAAGTCATTGTTAGAGATACATTTTCTTTGCTTTGCTTTTTAAATTTTTATAGAGACGGGTTCTCATTTTGTTGCTCAGGCAGGTGTCAAACTCCTGAGCTCAGGTGATCCACCTGCCTTGGCCTTCTAAAGTGCTTGGATCACAGGCATGAGCCACCATGCCTGGCAAAGACACATTTTCATCATCTGTAACATTTCATATCTAACTGGCCATCTTGTGTCTTGAAACTGAAGAGAAATTGGCCAAGCAAAGGGAGGTCTTACAGGCTGAGCTGAATTTGGATTTGGATTCATGAGCTGCACTGGAGACAGCAGAACATCAGCGTGAGGAGTCGTCAACCCTTGGGTTACTGCAGAAAGGTGTTGGTCCAGGCACCTAAGAGGGCTGCGTGGCTACAGAGAGATTATCTCAAGAAGAGAAAGAGGAAGAAAAAAAGGTTAGGTGACCTACTTTTAGACACAAGCAAAATTTAATAGAACATGAAGAGGCAAGACTTCAGCAGGCTGGAGAACAAAGCTGTTGCCCTCGGAATATTATTGGACGTTTTCTTCAATGAATCTCCTTCCAATCCAAAGAAATGTGAGACAGAGACATAGATCCTTTAGTGTGTCTGGAAGTAAACTGCAGAATGTGGAAAAGCAGCTTGTCACCCCTGTGATAATTATGAAGGTGCCAGAGGTGGGTGGCTGTGATGTGCCAGCGCCCAGTGGATCCTGCATCTGTCAGACCTCTGGAGGCTCCCACTTCCATGGTCCCAACAAGTAAATGCACAGCTTTATTCTAGTCAATGGGCTATTTGATGGTTTGAAGAGATGGCTCTATATTTTTATCATTTTACTCCTGGGTGAAGACCCATAAGCTCCACTTGCTTCTTTCTTTCTCCTAGGTCAGCTCCACCAATGTTTTAGCTGAGGGATAGAGAAGTGTTTCCACTCAATTCCTTAACAGGACCAAAATGCATCAAGACAGAGATGAAATCTGATATACATGTCATTGTTATTGCCTGTCAAATCTTCCTGCTCATGGAGTAAGGAGCCCAGGCTATGCAGTTAGGTTCCTGTCTACAGGGTGGATAATAAGCCACGGGAAGTAGAAAGATGGGTCAGGGTAGGAAGGTGTGCTGGTTTGGTCATTTACACAATAACAAATATATACAGGCTTTTTAGCCGTTAGCCAGATAAACAAAGGTTTACTAACTTTTTTTTTTTTTTTTTTTTTTGAGACCGAGTCTCACTCTGTCGCCCAGGCTGGAGTGCAGTGCCGTGATCTCGGCTGACTGCAACCTCTGCCTCCCAGGTTCAAGCAATTCTCCTGCCTCAGCCTCCCGAGTAGCTGGAATTACACGCACGTGCCACCACACCCGGCTAATTTTTGTATTTTTAGTAGAGATGGGGTTTCACCACATGGCCAGGCTGGTCTCAAACTCCTGACCTCAGGTGATCTGCCTGCCTCAGCCTCCCAAAGTACCAGGATTACAGGCATGAGCCACCGTGCCTGGTCAGTTTATTAACATTTTATATGGTCAGATGCAGTGGCTCATGCCTGTAATTCCCAAATTTTGGGAGGCTGAGGCTGGAGAACCACTTGAGGCTAGGAGTTTGAGACCCACCTGTACTACATAACAAGACTCTGTCTCTACAAAAAATTTAAAAATTTAACCAGTGCTCACCTATAGTCCTGGCTACTCAGAAGACTGTGGTGGGAGGAATTCTTGGGCCCGGGAGTTCAAGGCTGCAGTGAGCTGATTGTGCCACTGTACTCCAGCCTAGGCGACAGAGCAAGACCCTATCTCTGAAAAAAAAAAAAAAAAACACACGCAGAGAAAACAAAGCCGGGCTTGGTGGCTCATGCCTATAATCCCAGCACTTTGGGAGGCTAAGGTGTGGGGATCACCTGAGGTCAAGAGTTGGAGACCAGTTTGGCCAACATGGCGAAATCCCATCTCCACTAAACATACAAAAAGTAGCCGGGTGTGGTGGCGGGCACCTGTAATCCCAGTTACTCTAGAGGCTGAGACAGGAAAATCACTTCAACTCAGGAGGCAGAGGTTGCAGTGACCCGAGATTGTGCCATTGCATTCCAGCCTGGGCAACAGAGTGAGACTCTATCTCAATAAAAGCCAGAAAACAGAAAACAGCTGGGTGCAGTGGCTCATGCCTGTAATCCCAACACTTTGGGAGGCCAAGGCAGGTAAATTGCCTGAACTCAGGAGTTTAAGACCAGCCTGGGCAACAGGGTGAAACCCAGTCTCTACCAAAAATCCAAAAAACTAGCCAGGCATGGTGGTGTGTGCCTGTGGTCCCAGCTACTCAGGAGTCTGAGGTGGAAGGATCTTTTGAGCCTGGGAGGCAGAGGTTGTAGTGAGCCAAGATCGTACCACCACACTCCAATCTGGGTGACAGAGTGAAATCCCGTCTCGAGAAAACCCCATTTTATGTGGGCTAGCTCCTGTATTCGATGCTGAGGATACCTAGGACATAAGATAATGTGGCTGCCTCCCTTCTAGTACTTGGGAATATATGAGGGCCTTAAGAATAGACTGTAAGATTGGGCGCGGTGGCTCATGCCTGTAATCCCAGCACTTTGCGAGGCCTAGGAAGGTGGATTGCTTGAGGTCAGGAGATTGAGACCAGCCTGACCAACATGGTGAAACCCCGTCTATGCTAAAAATACAAAAATTAGCGGGGTGTGGTGGCAGGTGCCTGTAATCCAAGCTACTCAGGAGGCTGAGACAAGATAATCTCTTGAACCCAGGAGGCGGAGGTTGCAGTGAGCCAAGATCGCACCATTGCATTCCAGCCTGGGCAACAGAGCAACTCCGTCTCAAAAAAAAAAAAAAAAAAAAACACACGCAGAGAAAACAAAGCCGGGCTTGGTGGCTCATGCCTATAATCCCAGCACTTTGGGAGGCTAAGGTGTGGGGATCACCTGAGGTCAAGAGTTGGAGACCAGTTTGGCCAACATGGCGAAACCCCGTCTCCACTAAACATACAAAAAGTAGCCGGGTGTGGTGGCGGGCACCTGTAATCGCAGCTACTCTAGAGGCTGAGACAGAAAAATCGCTTCAACTCAGGAGGCAGAGGCTGCAGTGACCCGAGATTGTGCCATTGCATTCCAGCCTGGGCAACAGAGTGAGACTCTGTCTCAATAAAAGCCAGAAAACAGAAAACAGCTGGGTGCAGTGGCTCATGCCTGTAATCCCAACACTTTGGGAGGCCAAGGCAGGTAAATTGCCTGAACTCAGGAGTTCAAGACCAGCCTGGGCAACAGGGCGAAACCCAGTCTCTACCAAAAATCCAAAAAACTAGCCAGGAATGGTGGTGTGTGCCTGTGGTCCCAGCTACTCAGGAGTCTGAGGTGGAAGGATCTTTTGAGCCTGGGAGGCAGAGGTTGTAGTGAGCCAAGATCGTACCACTACACTCCAACCTGGGTGACAGAGTGAAATCCCATCTTGAGAAAACCCCATTTTATGTGGGCTAGCTCCTGTATTCGATGCTGAGGATACCTAGAACATAAGATAATGTGGCTGCCTCCCTTCTAGTACTTGGGAATGTATGAGGGCCTTAAGAATAGACTATAAGATTGGGCGCGGTGGCTCACGCCTGTAATCCCAGCACTTTGCGAGGCCGAGGAAGGTGGATTGCTTGAGGTCAGGAGATTGAGACCAGCCTGACCAACATGGTGAAACCCCGTCTATACTAAAAATACAAAAATTAGCGGGGTGTGGTGGCAGGTGCCTGTAATCCAAGCTACTCAGGAGGCTGAGACAAGATAATCTCTTGAACCCAGGAGGCGGAGGTTGCAGTGAGCCAAGATCGCACCATTGCATTCCAGCCTGGGCAACAGAGCAACTCCGTCTCAAAAAAAAAAAAAAAAAGAATAGATTATAGCAAAGGTGGATCATGTAGTATGATTATGATCCTCCATAGACTGACCCCCTGACATGAGGTTAGCTCATATCCATTTCATTTCCTGAGACCTTCCTTTGGGAACTTCTGGAAATACAATTTGTGCAGCAGAGCATAGGGAATTAGAAGACAGCCTGATATTATAGCTTACTTAATTTGTTTGTGCTGCTATAACAAAATACTTGAGACTGGGTAATTTATAAGGAACAGAAACATTTCAGCCAGGCGCAGTGGCTCCCGGCTGCAACCCCAGCACTTTGGGAGGCTGAGGCGGGCGGATTGCCTGAGTTTGAGACCAGCCTGGCCAACGTGGTGAGGCCCCATCTCTGCTAAAAGTACAAAAATTGCCCAGGCGTGGTGGCACACACATGTAATCCCAGCTACTCGGGAGGCTGAGGCAGGACAGTCCCTTGAACACAGGAGGCGGAGGTTGCAGTGAGCCAACATCACACCATTGCACTCCAGCCTGGGCAAAGAGAGCGAGACTTTGTCTCAAAAAAAAAAAAAAAAAAAGAGCAGGAACATTTCTCACAGTTCTAGAGGCTAGGAAGTTCAATATCAAGGCACCAACAGATTCAGATTTGGTGAGGGCTGCTCTCTGCTTCCAAAATGGAGCCTTGTTGCTTTGTCCTCACATGGCAGAAGGGTGGAAGGGCAAAAAGGATGAGTGTTGTGTGGAGACTCGTTTGTGTTTGTTTGTTTGTTTGTTTGTTTTCTGCCCTCAGCATGGTGGAAATTGAATCTCTTTGATAAGGACATTCATTCATTCATCATAAGGCTGGGTCTCTAATAGGCTAGTCATTTTGTAAAAGCCCCACCTCTTAATACTGTCACATTGGGTCATAAGTTCCAACATGAACTTCGGAGGGATATGTTCAGACCATAGCACTCCCCTATTCCAGAACTTTTAGTGTAAAATAACAGATACCATTTCTTCTCTCTCTCTCTCTGCCTCTCTCTCTTTGCGGTGGAGTCTTGCCCAGTCACCCAGGCTGGATTGCAGTGGCACCATCGCAGCTCACTGCAGCCTCAAGCTGCCAGGCTCAAGCAATACTCCTCCTGCCCTAGCCTCCAGGGTAGCTAGGACAATGGCATGTACCCCTGTGCCTGGCTAACATCATTTCTTGAGCGTAAACTCATTTAATCCCGAGAGTACATCTGTTGAGTACAAGTATGTGAAGGCTCTATCAGATAATTTTGGCCATTCAGATTGAATATACCCTTGTGATGGTTAATTTTAGGTATCATCTTGACTGGATTAAAGAATGCCTAAAAACCTGGTAAAGTATTATCTTTGGGTGTGTCTGTAAGTGTTTCCAGAAGAGAGTGTGAGTGGACTAGGTGGAGAAGATCTGCCCTCCATGTGGGTGGGTACCATCCAAAGGCCAGGACTGAAGATAACAAAAACAGAGGAAAGGTGAATGTGTTGCTCTACCTCTTGGAGCTGAGATACACTCTTCCTCTCCTGTACTTAGATGTCGCAACTCAAGGCTCTCTGGTCTTTGGACTCTACCACTTGCACTAGCAGTGTGCCCTCACTCCCTAGCTTCTCAGGCCTTCAGCATTGGACTGAGAATTACACCACTAGTTCTGAGGCTTTTGGACTTGGAGTAAGCCATGCTGTCAGCATCCCAGGGTCTCCAGCTTGCAGATGGCCTGCTGTGGAACTTCTCAGCCTTCATAATTGCATGAGACAGTTCTCCTAACAAAATCCCCTCACATATCTATCTATCAATCTATCTATCAATCTATCTTTCTATCTATCTATCCATCTATCTATTCATCCATTCTATTGGTTCTATCTTTCTGGAGAACACTAATATACTCCTCCAGATAATTGTTAGACTAAGTGCTCACTCAGATACCAAGGCAACAAGTATTATAGCACCACTCAGAATCTCAAAGATTGAGTGTCCCACTTGGATGGTAGTGATCCTGACTGGACAATAATGGTTTGCCATGCATTCTTTAGTGGCATTCAGTATTATAAAGTATTTTCTTGACTGGGTTCAGTGGCTTGTGCCTATAATCCCAACACTTTGGAAGGCTGAGGCAGGAAGATTGCTTAAGCCCAGGAGTTTGATTCCAGCCTGGGCAACATAGCAAGACCCCATCTCTACTAAAAATACAATAAAATAATTAGCCTGGAGTGGTAGCACATGCCTGTAGTCCCAGCTACTCAGGAGGCTGAGGTGGGAGGATTACTTGAGCCCAAGAAATGGAAGCTACAGCGAGTTATGTCATGCCAGTGCACTCCAAAAACTGCAGCCTGAGCTACAAAACAAGATCCTGTCCCCCCCCAAAAAAAGTACTTTTCTTATTCATTGTGACATGAAGACTCTGTATAGAACATACTCAGTATTTCAACATTGTTTTCATTCTCTGAGAATGAAAAAAAAATCAAGCATTTGAAGCAGCCAGAATCCTGTTGATTGAGCCAGATGCACATTCAGCCTTCTTAATAGAATCTGGTTTATTTTGATAAAAGAGGTGTTTAGACCTTCAAATGAGAAATTAGGGCAGTTTCTCCAGTTGAATGCTCCACAAGTGATGCTGGCAAGTCCTCCCAAAATTCATTTGTTGAAATTCTAACCCCCAGTAACCTCAGAATGTGACTTTATTTCCAGATAGGGCTTTTAAAGAGGCAGTTAAGGTGAAAATGACATCATACGAATGAGCCCTAATCTAAAATGACCGGTGTCCTTATAAGAAGAAAACATTAGGACACAAATGTGCACAGAGGAATGATCTTGTGAGGATATAGCAAGAAGGTGGCCATCTTGCAAGCCAAGGTCTCAGAAGAAACCAACCCTGCCAACACCTTGATCTTGGATTTCCAGCCTCCAGAATTGTGGGAAAATAAATTTCTGTTGGTTAAGCCACCCAATCTGTGGTATTTTATTATGTAACTGGCAAACAAATACATGATATTTACTGGAATCATTCAGCTAATTTTGTGTATGTTCATTGCAGCACTATTCACAACAGAAAAGACATGGAATCAACCCAAATTTCTATTAATAATAGGCTGGTTAAAGAAAATGTGGTACTGGCCGGGCGCAGTGGCTCATCCCAGCACTTTGGGAGGCTGAGGCGGGTGGATCACCTGAGGTCAGGAGATTGAGACCATCCTGGCTAATACGGTGAAACCCCGTCTCTACTAAAAATACAAAAAACTAGCTAGGCATGGTGGTACACGCCTGTAATCTCAGCTACTCAGGAAGCCGAGGCAGGAGAATCACTTGAACCTGGGAGGCGGAGGTTGCAGTGAGCAGAGATCGTGCCACTGTACTCTAGCTGGGTGACAGAATGAGAGTCCGTCTCAAAAAAGAAAAAAGAAAAAAGAAAAAAGAAAATATGGTACATACATACCATGGAATACTATGAATCCATAAAAAGAATGAGATAATGTCCTTTGCAGGGATGTGGATAAGCTGGAAGCCATTATCCTCAGCAAACTAACTCAGGAACAGAAAACCAGACATTGCGTTTTCTCACTTACAGGTGGAAAGCTTAACAATGAGAACACATGGACACAGGGAGGGGAACAACACACAATGGGGCCTTTTGTGGGAGGGAAGGAAGAGGGTAGAGCATTAGGAAAAAGAGCTAATGCATATTGGGCTTAATACTTAGGTGAGGGGTTGATAGTTGCAGCAAACCATCATGGCACATGTTTACTTATGTAACAAACCTGCACATCCTGCACATGTACCCTGGAACTTACAAAAATAAAATAGAACAGAATAGAATTTTAAAAACTTGATTACATAAAAAAGAAAAAACTCTGGTGGGCACTTTTCCCCTTGTGAGCCCAGCATAATTCAGCGGGGAAACAAAACAGTTTAATACAACAATGCACTGATGTGGTAGTGACAGTAATAAGTACCAAACATAATAAGCACAACTGTATTAGCTATCTATTACTACATAACAAATTATCCCCAAACTTAGTGGCTTAACAACAATAAATCATTATTATGTCAAAGTTACTGCAGCTTAGATGTGTGGTTCTGGCTCAGAGACTCTCATGAGGTTATGCTCAAAATGTTGGCTTGGCAAACTTGTTGAGAGCTGGAGGATCCTCTTCCAAGATGGCTCTTTCACTTGGCTGTTGGAAGGAAGCCTCAGTTCCTTACCACATGGACCTCTCCATAGGGCCGCTTGAATGCTATGACATAGTAGTTGTCTGTTTTCCACCAGAGCAAGTGATTCAACAGAGCAAGGCAAAATGTTTTGTATGACCTAGTCTTGGAAATCACACATCATTATTACCCAGTATCCTGGTGGTGCCCTGCTCATTGTGAAAGTACAAGATAAAAGTGTGGGGACACCATGAGGAAGGGATCATTGGGGGCACAAAATGTTTTGCATGCATTATTTTACAACAGTCCAGGGAGGTAGTTACCATTTGCCTTTGTGCCCTAGAAATTGGCATTATATCTGGCAAATGCTAAGTGCATGAGAATTTTTGTTGTTGTTCAGATGGGGTCTCGTTATATTGCCCAGGCTGGTCTTGAACTCCTGGCCCCAAGGAATCCTCCTCCCTTGTCCTCCCAAAGTGCTGGGATTACTGGGACACAATCACTGCACTGCTGCAGCTTTGACCTCCTGGGCTCAAGCAATCCTCCCATCTCAGTCTATCAAGTAGCTGGGTCCACAGGTGTGCACCACCATTCCCACCTCATTTTTTTTTTTTTTTTTGAGACCGAGTCTCGCTCTGTCGCCCAGGCTGGAGTGCAGTGGCCCGATCTCAGCTCACTGCAAGCTCCGCCTCCCGGGTTTACGCCATTCTCCTGCCTCAGCCTCCCGAGTAGCTGGGACTACAGGCGCCCGCCACCTCGCCCGGCTAGTTTTTTTGTATTTTTTAGTAGAGACGGGGTTTCACCATGTTAGCCAGGATGGTCTCGATCTCCTGACCTCGTGATCCGCCCGTCTCGGCCTCCCAAAGTGCTGGGATTACAGGCTTGAGCCACCGCGCCCGGCCTCCCACCTCATTTTTTAAATGTATTTTTTGTAAAGATGGAGTCTCACTATGTTGCCCAGGCTGGCTTCAAACTCCTGGCACTGTTCTAGGAGTTCTATATATTTTATTCCATTTAATTAAATCCTGAGAGAGTGTGCATTTATTATTATTATATTCCTATTACAGATTTTTTTTTAAATGGAGATGTTAATAAACTTGCCCAAAGTCACACAGTTAATAACATCCAGGATTTGGACCCAGGCAGAGTGAATATAGATCCTAAACTCTTTTTTTTGAGATGGAGTTTCACTCTTGTTGCCTGTTGCCCAGGCTGGAGTGCAATGGCACCATCTCGGCTTACCGCAATGTTCGCCTCCCGGGTTCAAGCGATTCTCCTGCCTCAGACTTCCCAAGTAGCTGGGATTACAGGCATGCGCCACCATGCCTGGCTAATTTTGTATTTTTAGTAAAGAACGGGTTTCTCCATGTTGTTCAGGCTGGTCTCGAACCCCTGACCTCAGGTAATCTGCCCGCCTTGGCCTCCCAAAGTGCTGGGATTATAGGCGTGAGCCACCCTGCCCAGCCAATCCTAAACTCTTAATCACTCAGGTACATGTCTCAAAAAATTCTTGGTGGGCTGGGTGTGGTGGCTCACACCTTCAATGCCAGTACTTTGGGAGGCTGAGGCAGGAGGATCTTTTGAGGCCAGGAGTTTGAGACCAGCCTGGGCAACATAAAAAAAAAAAAAAAAGTAGTAGCCAGTCATGGGGGCGTGTGGACCTGTAGTAGTCCCAGCTACTTGAAAAGCTAAGGTGGGAGGATCGTTTGAGCCAGGGAGGTCGAGGCAGCAGTGAGCCGTGAGAGCACCACTGCATTCCAGTCTGAGTGACAGAGTGAGACTTCATCTCAAAAGAAAAAAAAAAAGGTTTCTGACAAGAGGCTAAATAAATAAATAATAAAACAAGAATCGCATAATTAGATAACACAGTGTTTTAGTTCATTGTCTGTTGCTTACAACAACATATCTGAAACTGGGCAGTTTATAAAGAAAGTGAGTTTCTCATAGTTATGAAGGCTGGGAAGCCCAAAGTGGAGGGGGCACATCTAGTAAGAGCCTTTTTACCTGGTTGGGGGGCTCTGCAGCATCCTGATGCCGCAGACAGCATCTCATGAAGGAGGCTGAGCATGTTGGCTCAGGTCTCTCTTCTCTTCTTATAAAGCCACCAGTTCCTCTCCCATGATAACCCATTAACCCATTAATCCATGAATGGATTTATTCATTCGTGAAGGCAGAGCCCTCATGATTCAATCACCTCTTAAAGGCCCCACCTTTCAATAGTCCCACATTTGAAATTAAGTTTCCGACACATGAGATTTGGGGTTTGCATTCACACCGTAGCATACAGATATGTCAGAATAGCATCCTTTGGCATTTATTGATAAGTTGCTTTGACTTTTGGGTTTGGGGCACTCAAGGCTTTGTGTTAATGAAACATCTCATGCTTGCCTTTGCAGTATCAACCCACATCCTACTCAGAAGATAAGACGCATTACTGTTTGCTTTTGAACATTTTAAACATAAAATTATAATCATCAGTCCCCTTTATAAATTTATCTCCATTCAAATTAAAATAAGTCAGTAAAATTATGTTAATAAACCACAATTTTAATACAGAGTAGGTAAATAATAAACACCCATTTACATAAAAAGGCAGGGGAAGATGCGCCAGGCACAGTGGCTCACGCCTGTAATCCCAGCACTTTGGGAGGCCGAGGTGGGCGGATCACGAGGTCAGGAGATCAAGACCATCCTGGCTAACACGGTGAAACCCCATCTCTACTGAAAATACAAAAAAAATTAGTCAGGCGTTGTGGCAGGCGCCTGTAGTCACAGCTACTCCGGAGGGTGAGGCAGGAGAATGGTGAGCCCAGGAGGCGGAGCTTGCAGTGAGCCGAAATCATGCCACTGCACTTCAACCTGGGCGACAGAGTGAGACTCTGTCTCAAAAACAAACAAACAAAAAACAAAATGGTAGGGGAAGATGAGTCTATGTAGATGCAGAGAATGTATATTGAAGGACACATCAGAAATTCTAAACAGCCATTTATTTTGGGAATAGAGACAGGTAACCATGACCTGGGGCAGAAGGGAAATTTACTTTACAATTAATGGATGAATTTTGGCAGGGTGCAGTGGCTCACGTCTGTAATCCCAGCGCCTCTGGAGGCTGAGGCAGGGGATCACTTGAAGTCAGGAGTTCAAGACCAACCTGGGCAACACTGTGAAACTCTGTCTCTGCTAAAAACACAAAAATGAGCTGGGCGTGGTGGTGCATGACTGTAGTCTCAGCTACTCGGGAGGCAGAGGTAAGAGAATCACTTGAACCCAGGAGGTGGAGGTTGCACCATTGCACTCCAGCCTGGGTAGACAACAGAGCAAGACTCCACGTAAAAAAAAAAAAAAAAAAAAGATTATTTTTTGTGTATTTGATTTTATTTTTAGCTCTATTTAAGTATTACTTTTAATCAAAAGGCAGTGTTTTGTTTGCTTATTTATTGCAACCCAGAAAACACACTTCCAAACTAAGTTTGGGGAGGTGCTCCCAAAGGTAGTTTTTAAGAAACAATGGAATAACCCTGAATACATTGTAAAAATATGCCTTTAGACCACTAATCTCTCCTGAGTGTTTTAGTTAGTTTTGTTTTTATTATTATTATTACTTTTTAAATTTTTTTTTTTTTTGAGGGTGGGTCTCACTCTGTCACCCAGGTTGGAGTGCTATGGTGTGGTCTAGGCTCACTGAAACCTCTGCCTCCCAGGCTCAAGCAATCCTCCCACCTCAGCCTCCTGAGTAGCTGGGACCACAGGCACATGCCACCACACCTGGCTAGTTTTTCTATTTTTTGTAGACGTGGGATTTTACCATGTCGCCCAGGCTGGTTTCGAACTCCTGAGCTCAGGCAATCTACCCGTCTCAGCCTCCCAAATTACTTGGATTGCAGGTGTGAGCCACCGTGCCTGGCCTTGTTTTCTATTATTATTATTCTTATTCTTATTATATGTTAGGTTCCGGGATACATGTGCAGAATGTGCTGGTTTGTTACATAGGTATACACGTGCCATGGTGGTTTGCTGCAGCCTTGTTTTTAAATTAATAAAAACTTCTACGAAGTAAGGTATTTATTCAATAGCTGATAGAAATGCATTTCTAATCACTGAAGCGGTACTTTCAATTTCAGGATTTCAGTGTTAGATATAACTTGGAGATTTTCTCCTCTACTGCGATGATTCATTACTGTTACTTGGAGTTTTTTCCTTAATCCACCTGGTAATGACTTAGCATTTACCCAAAGCCTCAGTCTCCCCCAGTCTTGCAGTGGTGAACCTTGCAGTGGTAAGACTCAGCTAAATCACTTGACCCATCAGAGGACATTTCTGTCACCAGTTCTCCAGTCTTCTTCCTTGCAGTACCCATTAAAGTTGGGGGCTCCCGCTGACCATCCCTTTTATTTCTTGACAGAAGGAACTGGGGATAAACTGGGTCACCATAATTTGTCACCTAAGAATGTCCTATGCAGCCACAAAAAAGAATAAATTCATGTCCTTTGTAGCAACATGGATAGAGCTGGAGGCCATATCCTAAGTGAACCAACTTAGACACAGAAAACCAAATACTGCATGTTCTCACTTACAAGTTGGAGGTAAACGGTGGGTACACATGGGACTCCTCGAGGAAGAAGGAAGAGAGCAGGTAGTTTCCTCAGCCCAGCCTGCTGTCTGGGAGTATCCCCATATCGACTAGCAAGAGGTGGCTCCAAGACCCACTCCCAATTTTGGCTTTCGTAAAGTCAGAACTAGACATTCCTCTCCCTGGCTTCAGGGAGCCCACATGTCCAAGGTTCATAGTGTGGGCATTCTAGAAGTGGAGAAAACTGAGTAGCAATAGACTCCCCTTTTTAAATTCTCCCTCTACTCACATTACTGCCAACAGGCCCAAAGCGTACCTGAAAAGTTTGTCTTCTCTCCACTCAGTCTGCAGAAAGCATCTTGTCCTTCTCCATGGAAACCACCTTGGGTAAGTAGCCATCTCACCCCAGCAGACCTGCCCAGCATCTGTAGACCGCACTGAACTTACACCCTCTGCTTCTTCATAACTTCACACTGTAAGGTCTTTTTTATATTAGGCCATTAGCTTTCAGACCATTCTAATATACAGTTATCATTTGTTTTTATTATTTTCTTACCTATATCAGACAGATAGAACACAGATATTCCCCTAGCTTTTGAAACACTGTAAAAATTTATCTCTCTCTGTCCTCAAGGTTTTGTTCTTCACAGTTTAGGAAAGAAATCAAGGGAGTCGGGGCCAGAAAGAGAATTGAAAGGGAGTCCCTACCAGCACTGGTCTCTAGGAAATAGCCAAAAGTGGGAGAAGGCTGTTCCCTGGAAAATCAGGGTAGATTGATATAGTAAAAAAAAAAAACCCTTGGACAGCTGTGGGGACCTCACGCCTATAATCCCAGTACTTTCAGAGGCAGAGACAGGAAGATCAGTTGATGCCAGGAGTTTGGGACCAGCCAAAGCAAAAGAGTGAGACTTTCATCTCTGAAATTAAAAAAAAAAAAAAAGAAAGAAAGAAAAAAATTTTTGCCAGGCATAGTGGCACGTTTCTATAGTCCCAGCTACTTGGGAGGCTGAGGTGGGAGGATTGTTTGAGCTCGGAGATTGAGGCTGCAGTGAACTGTGATCATACCATGGCACTACAGCCAGGCAACACAGCAATACCCCAACTCCAAAAAAAGAAAAAAGAAAAAGAAAAAGAAACCCCCTCTAAGGGCATTTGTTTGTGTCCAGGAGGCACCTGAGCTATCCCTGCACATCCCCTACCTATGCATGAAGTGGCTCTCATTTTGCAGAGTATATTAGTTTGATATTGCTGCCATAACATACAGACTGGGCAGCTTAAGCAACAGATGTCAATTTTCTCACCACTCTGGAGGCTGGAAGTCAGACATCAAGGTGTCGGCAGGTTTGGTTTCTGGCAAGGCCTTCTCTCTCTTGCTTGCAGCTGACCTTTCCTTTATGTGTTCGCATCCCTGGTGTAAGCTTGTGTCTCCATGCTTCCTCCTCTTGTAAGGGTATTGTCAGCTGGAATCAGAGCCAACCATAATGGCCTATTTAAAGGCCTTATCTCCAAATATGGTTGCATTCTGAGGTACCATGGGTTAGCATTTCAACACAGGAATTGAGGGGAGCACAATTCAGCCCGTCATAGAGAGTGATGGAGAGGGCTTCATTCACACTGGGTGCTTTACTTGGTGACAGCTGAGCAGGGGCCAGGGCCATCAAGGGCAGTGGTTTTCCAGCCAGGCTGCTCATTAGACATCTGGGAGCTTTCATAATACATACTCCCAGGTCCCACCTCTGGAAATATTGATTTCATTTGTCTGGGTTAAGAATCAAATGAAAAGCCAGGTGTGGTGGCCCACATCTGTGATTCCCACTACTTGGGACCCTGAGGTGGGAGGATGGCTTGAGCCCAGGAGGTTGAGGCTACAGTGAGCTGTCATTGCACCCTACAGCCTGGCAATAGAGCAAGAGCCTGTCTTAAAAAAAAACAAAACATGGCTGGGAGCAGTGGCTCACGTCTGTAATCCCAGCACCTTGGGAGGCTGAGGCGGGTGGATCACGAGGTCAGGAGATTGAGACCATCTTGGCTGACACAGTGAAATCCCGTCTCTACTAAAAATACAAAAAAAATTAGTCCGGCATGGTAGCAGGCGCCTGTAGTCCCAGCTACTCGAGAGGCTGAGGCAGGAGAATGGCATGAACCCAGGAGGCAGAGTTTGCAGTGAGCCGAGATCGCACCACTGCACTCCAGCCTGGGTGACAGAGTGAGACTCCATCTCAAAACACATACACGTGCACACACACACTCACACACACACACACACTTTGGGAGGCCCAGGCAGGAGGATTGCTTGAGCCCAGGAGTTGGAGACCAGCCCAGGTAACATGGTGAAATTCCATCTCTACAAAAGATACAAAAATTAGCCGGGCATGGTGGCACATGCCTGCAGGTCCCAGCTACTGGGGAGCCCTGGAAGACTGAGGCTGCAGTGAGCTGTGATCATGCCACTGCATGGTGATAGAGTAAGACTCTGTCTCGAAAAATAAAATATAAATAAATAAAAAATAATCTGAAAACGGTGAAAGAAAAGCCTTCTCCTGTGAAGTGGGAGGTAGAAAATGTACTTCCCCTCAACCCTCATCACTAGCGTTTTCTCAGGTGGAGGGCACATGGATCCTTTCAGGATCTGAAAAGGGACTACTCTAAGTTTTAAGCTAACTGATCTGGGTTAGGGTTGGGCAATTTGAATGTGTAGCAGGATGAGAACCACAGGCTTAAGAGTCCTAGATTAGGTGCCTTGCTAAATAATATACAGCCAGTCCTCCACACCTCATGAGTTCCTCATCCGAGGATTCAACCAACTGTGGATTGAAAATATTTCAAAAAATAATAACAACAATTCAACAATTAAAAATAATACAAATTTTAAAACAAATACAATATGACAACTATTTACATAGCATTTACATTGTTATAGGTATTGCCAGGCTCAGTGGCTAGCACCTGTAATCCCAGCACTTTGGGGGGCTGAGGCCAGAGGATTGCTTGAGCCTGGGAGTTCAAGACCAGCCTGGACAACACAGTGAGAACTCATCTCTTCCAAAAAAGAGAGAGAGAGAAAAAAAAAAAAGGCTAGCAGGGCATGGTGGCTCATGCTTATAGTCCTAGATACTCAGGAGGCTGAGGTGGGAGGATCACTTGAGCTCAAGAGGTCAAGGCTGGAGTGAGCTATGATCAAGCCACTGCACTCCTGCATGGTGACAGAGTGAGACTCTGTCTCAAAACAACAGCAACTATAATACATTGTCTTAAGTATTATAAGTAATCTAGAGATGATCTAAAGTATACGGGAGGGTGGCAGGGCATGGTGGCTCACGCCTGTAATTCCAGCTACTTGGGAGGCTGAGGCAGGAGAATTGCTTGAACCCGGGAGGCGGAGGTTGCAGTGAGCTGAGATTACACCGTTGCAGTCCAGCCTGGGTGACAGAGAGAGACTCTGTCTCCAAAAATAAATGAATAGAGAAAAATAAAGTATATGGGAGGATGTGTGTCGGTTATTTGCAAATCCTAGGCCATTTTATATAAGAGATTTGAGTATCCGAGGACGCTGGTATTCAATCCCCTTCAGAGAGTGAGGGATGTCTATACTAAAATACTATACTAAAATATTTGGGATGAAGATGACTGTTGGGATAACTCTTAGATTAAGCTGCTGCAATCACTAGAGACACTTCTGTGGGTTGTTAGGGACCACATCATTCTGCATGTGCCCCTCGCCTTAGGTTCTGCATGTGCCGCTCGCCTTAAGTTCAGAAACGAGTGAAGTGTAAAATACACATCTCAATAAGCCAGATTGGGGTACAGGCAATTCACAGTTCAAATCAACACACAGATGTGCTTTATTTGGCTTCACTATGCTTTAAAACTTAAAAAAAGAAACTTTTTACATTTTAGAATGAGAGACAACATAAAAGTTTAAATTTCTAGTGTTGCTAGAAAATAGATCAGCAACATCAGCATTGCCATCAAACAGAAATCAGATAAAATTGAGTAGTAGCATTAATATCCTTGAAAGACTCCTGCATGATTCTATTTTCCAAGGGCTCATTTCTCTTTTACCCTATGCTGCAAATGTGTTTGATGCTCAGCCCTTATAAACTTTTGACTTTAAGAATTCTGTTCTTAGTTATTAAAATCCAGTATAAAAAGAAAAAAAAGGCCAGGCACGGTAGCTCACGCCTGTAATCCCAGCACTTTGGGAGGCCGAGGCGGGTGGATCACGAGGTCAGGAGATCGAGACCATCCTGGCTAACATGGTGAAACCCCGTCTCTACTGAAAACACAAAAAAATTAGCCAGGCGTGGTGGCAGGCGCCTGTAGCTACTCGGGAGGCTGAGGCAGGAGAATGGCTCGAACCTGGGAGGCAGAGCTTGCAGTGAGCCAAGATTGTGTCACTGCACTCCAGCCTGGGCGACAGAGCGAGACTCTCCGCCTCAAAAAAAAAAAAAAAAAGAAAGAAAGAAGAAAAGCTAGACACGGTGGCTCACCCCTACAATCGCAGCACTTTGGGGGCCCAATGCGAGTGGATCACCTGAGGTCGGGAGTTCCAGACCAGCCTGGCCAACATAGCAAACCCTGTCTCTATTAAAAATCCAAAAATTAGCCAGGCATGCTGGCGGCCACCTGTAATCCCACCTACTCGGGAGGTTGAGGCAGGAGAATCACTCGAACCCGGGAGGTGGAGTTTGCGGTGAGCTGAGATCGCGTCACTGCACTCTAGCCTGTGCCACAGTGAGACTTCGTCTCATCAAAAAAAAAAAAGGGCCAGGCTTGGTGACTAACGCCTATAATCCCAGCACTTTGGGAGGCTGAGGTGGGAGGATTACCTAAGGTCAGGAGTTTGAGACCAGCCTGACCAATATGGAGAAACTCTGTCTCTACTAAAAATACAAAATCAGCCGGGCATGGTGGCACATGCCTGTAATCCCAGCTACTAGGGAGGCTGAGGCAAGAGAATCGCTTGAACCTGGGAGGCGGAGGTTGCTGTGAGCCCAGATTGTGCCACTGCACTCCAGCCTGGGCAACAAGATGAAACCCTAGCTCAGAAAAAAAAAAAAAAGAAAGAAGTTAAAATACATTTTTAGAAAAAAAAAGTAGCAGAATATTTTCTAAACTCTAACTTAGAAGTGTGAAAGTTGTCAGACTCAAAACGGAGCCACTAATGTTAAAACAACAACAACAACAACAAAGCAAAACTTGACAAACAGAGCCTGGGAAGGCCGTGAAGAGAGGGTTTTCACACTTGCATAGCTGACAACAAAACAATGACAAAAGACTCTACAGAAACAACCTCGTACAAAGGCCGTCGCAACCTGAAGCAAAAAATATTTCCATAAGGGCATCTGCCCAGCAACTGCCTATCCAACCTTGGACTAGCATCACCCTTACTCTTGATCTTTGTAGTCAAGGATAATTCTCTCAAAACAATTATGTAATCCTTCTTATCTCTCCTTTAAAAACCTTTGTCTTCCTTTACCTCCCCAAATGCACACAAAGGGCATACATATTTTCATTGCAATGCTCTATTGCTAAATACACATCATTTTCTTTTAAAGAGCTTCTCTCCATTACTAGGTTGACATAAGAGTGTGCGCGTGTTTTGGCTGGGTGTAGTGTCTCACGCCTGTAAACCCAGCACTGTGGAAGGTGGGATGATCTATTGAGCCCAGAAGTTCAAGGATGCACTGAGCCATGATTATGCCACTGCACTCCAGCCTGGAAGACAAGAGGAAGACCCCCTCTCAAACAACAAACAAACAAAATGTTAGCCTCACAAAGAACCTCTCCTGGGGCAGTGTGGAGGGGAAATATGGGGTTGGAGCCAACACACAGAGTCCCCACTGGGACACTACCTAATGAAGCTGTAGTGGATCCACCCATAGCTTGCACCCTGTACCTGGAAAAGCCTCAGGCACTCAATGCCAGCCCATGAGAGTAGCAGCAGGGGCTGCACCATGCATAGCCACAAGGGTGGGGCTGAACCCTGCAAAGTCACAGGGGTGGAGCTGCCTAGGGCCTTGGGAGCCCACCCTTTGCATCAGTGTGTCCTGGATGTGGGACATGGAGTCAAAGGAGATTATTTTGGGGCTTTAAGATTTAACAACTGCTCTGCTGGGTTTCAGAATTGCATGGGGCCTGTAGCTGCTGTAGCAATCTCCCACTGGGTCCCTCGTACAACACGTGGGAATTATGAGAGCTACAATTCAAAATGAGATTTGGGTGGGGACACAGCCAAACCATATCAGAGGCCAAGGCAGTAGGATCACTTGAGTATAGTATATATAAAAATATTAAATGAAAGAAGAGGCTGGGCACAGGGGCTCACACCTGTAATCCTAGCACTTTGGGCGGCAGAGATGGGCAGATCACTTGAGGTCAGGAGTTCAAGATAAGCTTGGCCAACATGGTGAAACCCCATCTCTACTGAATATACAAAAAATTAGCCGAATGTGGTGGTATGCGCCTGTAATTTCAGCTACTGGAGAGGTTGAGGCAGGAGAATCACTTGAACACGGGAGACAGAGCTTTCAGTGAGCCGAGACTGCACCACTGCACTCCAGCCTGGACGACAGAGTGAGACCCTGTCTCAAAAAATAAAAATAAATAAAATAAAATAAAATGCAAGAAGGTAAGAATTCCTGCCATGGCACTAAATTTAAATGGAAATATGAGTACACTGTATTTTCTAGGTCTGTCTACTGAAGCAATAACAATTGAACATACTTGGCTGGGCGCGGTGGCTCAAGCCTGTAATCCCAGCACTTTGGGAGGCCGAGACGGGTGGATCATGAGGTCAGGAGATCGAGACCATCCTGGCTAACACGGTGAAATCCCGTCTCTACTAAAAAAATACAAAAAACTAGCCGGGCGAGGTGGCGGGTGCCTGTAGTCCCAGCTACTCGGGAGGCTGAGGCAGGAGAATGGCGTGAACCCGGGAGGCGGAGCTTGCAGTGAGCTGAGATCCGGCCACTGCACTCCAGTCTGGGCGACAGAGCCAGACTCCGTCTCAAAAAAAAAAAAAAAAACAATTGAACATACTTAGTGCCCAGATCTTAAATGTGTTTTTAAAAGTTTGATTGACAGATGACAATTTGGATACATTTTATGATGTACAACATGATAAATATATGTGTACACATTATGTAATGATTAAATCAAGCCAATTAACATAGCAATCAAGCCAATTAACATAGCAATCACCTCATACTTATAATTTTGTGATGAGAACATTCAAAATCTACTCACTTAGCAATTTTAAAATATACTATACACTATTATTAATTATAGTCACCATGCTGTAATACTATACATTAGGTCTCCAAAACTAATAATTCCTCCTGTTTAATTGAAACTTTTGTATTTTTATATATACTATATATATTTTTTCCCCATCCTCAACCCATCCTGACCCTAGTAACCACCATTTTACTCTCTGCTTCTGTGAGTTTAACTTTTTTAGATTCCACATATAAGTGAGACACTGTGTATTGGTCCCTCTATATCTGGCTTATTTCACTTAACATAATGTCATCCAGGTTTATCCACGTTGTTGCAAATAACAGAACTTCCTTTGATTTTAAGGCTGAGTAGTGGTAAAGCGTGGTGGCTTTTGCCTGTCATCCTAGCACTTTGGGAGGCCAAGAAGGGAGGATCACTTGAGTACAGGAGTTTGCGACCAGCCTGGGTAACAAAGTGAGACCTTGTCTCTACAGAATTTTTTTTTTTAAATTAGCCAGGTGTTGCTGGCATGCACTTGTGGTCCTGGTTACTTGGGAGGCTGAGGTGGGAGGATTGCTTGAATTCAAGAGTTCAAGGCGGCAGTGAGTTATGATGGTCATGCCACTGCACTCCAGCCTGGGTGACAGAGGAAGATCTTTTTATCTTGTTTCAAAAAAAAAAAAAAAAAAGGGCTGAATAGTATTTTATTGTGTATACATACCACATTACCTTTATCCATCTATCCATTGATGAACACTCAGGTTGATTCCACATCTTGACTGTGGTGAATAATGTTGCAGTGTACATGAGAGTAAAGATACCTCTTCAACATATTGATTTCATTTTCTTTGGATATACACCCAGAAATGGAATTGCTGAATCATATGGTAGCCCTATTTTCAATATTTTGAGGAACCACCATGCTGCTTTCCATAATAGCTATACCATGGCCAGAGCAAGAGAGAGGCGGGAGGTGCCACACACTTTAAAACAATTAGGTATCGGGAGAACCCACTCACTATCATTGAGGACAGTACCAACAGGATGGTACTAAACCATTCATGAGAAATCCACCTGCATGTTCCAATCACCTGTCACCAGACTTCATGTTCAGCATCAGGGGTTACATCCTGATGAGTACAACACCCAAACTATGTCAGGAAGCATGTCAAAAAGACATGGAGAGCAAGACTGCTAAAAGCAGAGAGCGGAAACACATTTCCACCTTTGGGCCCCTTCTCATGCTCTTGGATTCCATTTGGGCAGAGTAAGTACTAGTTCTCTGCAGACCCTGGACTAGTCCCTGTGGCTGCAATGAAAAGAACCTTAGGAGGAAACTCAGGAATAAAAACGGAGAAAGTGTGACTTAAGACTGAAATTATGAAACCAAGGAACTAAAAAACCCTCAGAATAGTTGATTAAAACATGGAGTGACTAGGAGATCCAGAGTTTCATCAAAGAACGGGAATTACTTTCCTTTTTCTTTTTTTTTTGAGATGGAGTCTCGCTCTGTCGCCCAGGCTGGAGTGCGGTGGCCGGATCTCAGCTCACTGCATGCTCCGCCTCCCGGGTTTACGCCATTCTCCTGCCTCAGCCTCCCGAGTAGCTGGGACTACAGGCGCCCGCCACCTCACCCAGCTATTTTTTTTGTATTTTTTAGTAGAGACGGGGTTCCACCGTGTTAGCCAGGATGGTCTCGATCTCCCGACCTCGTGATCCTCCCGTCTCGGCCTCCCAAAGTGCTGGGATTACAGGCTTGAGCCACCACGCCTGGCCTTTTTTTTTTTTTTTTTTTTTGAGACAGTCTTACTCTGTTACCCAGACTGGAGTGCAGTGGTGTTATCTCGGCAAACTGCAACCTCTGCCTCCTAGGTTCCAGGTGATCCTCCTACCTCAGCCCCCCAAGTAGCTGGGACTACAGGCACCCACCACTACGCTCAGCTAATTTTTCTATTTTTTTTTGTAGAGACAGGGTTTCGCCATGTTGCCCAGCCTGGCCTCCAACTTCTGGCCTCCCAAAGTGCTGGGATTACAGGCATGAGCCACCATATCTGGCCAGGAATTTCCTTATTGTGAAGAGTTGAGGAAGAAGAATCATGAATAGTCTAAAGCAAGCGACTAGCATCTGAAGCAGAGGGGCATAAAGAAGAGTTGGCCACACTGACTCCAGATGGTGATAAGTTTGCAGGACTCCTACTGGACTACTCATGAGGACAAACAGAGGCCAAGGAACCAACCTTGGCCCTGTCCTCATGGTTCTACATAGGATTCTGGGATACAGATGGAAGGACAGCAGTTTTTCAGTTTCTCCCTGTGCAAATATGGTGGTTTTTCCAACTCCCAAGTACCAGCCCCATGTTTGCCATCCCCGTTTGCTTTGAGGAAGTGCTGTCACACCCCAGTCCATGATCTCCGTGAAAGATCCTCAGGTACCCAGATGGGAGTTCTGGAGCATGAACCCTCCATGGTCAGCTCCATGCCGGTTTCCTGCTGTTCTCTCAGCAGCCCCCAGTCCCCAACAGCAACAGTTAACCTCTTTGGGCTCTGATCCAGATCCTGAACTTAAAAATAATTAGAACCTGGATCCCAATATTGTCTGAAGGATAATAGAACAGCACAATTGTATGCACTGGTGCATGACTCCTTCCTCTCTGACTGATGTAATGAGAATTAGGTGTGAAATAAATGGATGACCATGACTCTCTCTCTCAAAAAAAGGAAAAAAGGCCGGGTGTGCTCAAGCCTGTAATCCCAGCACTTTGGGAGGCCGAGACGGGTGGATCACGAGGTCAGGAGATCGAGACCATCCTGGCTAACACGGTGAAACCCCGTCTCTACTAAAACAAAAAAACTAGCCGGCGAGGTGGCGGGCACCTGTAAGCTACTCGGGAGGCTGGGCAGGAGAATGGCGTAAACCCGGAGGCGAGCTTGCAGTGAGCTGAGATCTGGCCGCTGCACTCCAGTCCGGGCGACAGAGCGAGACTCCGCCTCAAAAAAAAAAAAAAAAGATATGGGGACCATGGTAAAGGGACTCTCACTTGAAATTTGAAGCATCATAAAAATAATGACAGTATCTGTTTATAACATTTTTAAATAACGTAAATCTTCCTGATGCCACACTGATAGACAAATCCTACATTCTTCTTTACTAAAGAATTAATAAATGTTGAAGGAATGTTAGAATTTGAAAATTCTTAAAGTAGGAGATTAGACATATTGTCACTCATAGGCTAGGCATCTCTGCATCCTTCACGTAGAATTTTTTTTTTTTTTTTTTTTTTTTGTTTGAGACGGAGTCTCGCTCTGTTGCCCAGGCTGGAGTGCGGTGGCCGGATCTTGGCTCACTGCAAGCTCCGCCTCCCGAGTTCACGCCATTCTCCTGCCACAGCCTCCCGAGTAGCTGGGACTACAGGCGCCCGCCACCTCGCCCGCTAGTTTTTTGTATTTTTTAGTAGAGACGGGTTTCACCGTGTTAGCCAGATGGTCTCGATCTCCTGACCTCGTGATCCACCCCTCTCGGCCTCCCAAAGTGCTGGGAACAGGCTTGAGCCACCGCCCCGGCCACGAGGAATTTTTTTTTTTTTGAGACAGAGTTTTGCTTGGTCACCCAGGCTGGAGGGCAACGGCATGATCTTGGCTTACTGCAGCCTCTGCCTCCTGGGTTTGAGCCATTCTCCTGCCTCAGCTTCCCGAGTAGCTGGCACGACCACGCCTGGCTGATTTTTTTTTTTTTTTTTTTGAGACGGAATCTCGCTCTGTCGCCCGAGCTGGAGTGCAGTGGCGGGATCTCAGCTCACTGCAAGCTCCGCCTCCCAGGTTTACACCATTCTCCTGCCTCAGCCTCCCGAGAAGCTGGGACTACAGGCGCCCGCCACCTCGCCCGGCTAGATTTTTGTATTTTTTAGTAGAGACGGGGTTTCACCGTGTTAGCCAGGATGGTCTGGATCTGCTGACCTCGTGATCCGCCCCTCTCGGCCTCCCAAAGTGCTGGGATTACAAGCTTGAGCCACCGCGCCCGGCCTTTTTTGTGTTTTTATTAGAGACAGGGTTTCACCATGTTAATCAGGCTGGTCTCGAACTCCTGATCTCAAATGATTCGCCTGGCTTGGCCTCCCAAAGTGTTGGGATTACAGGCATGAGCCACCGTGGCAGGACCCTTCACGTGGACTTTAAGAACCTGGCCCAGATCCTTCCAGCATAGCCCTGAAGTCCCCAAGTTTAGAGGCATCAACTGACCTGTCCAGGTTCTTTCAAGGACTGCTTTACGATGCTCTATTCACTTCCAACAGTTTGAACTTAAACCAAGGCCTGGTCTTGGGCTCCCAAGGCATTGCCACCCTTCCTGGTTGGGACTGCTGCTCCATTCTCTGGTCCCCCTGTCCCTGTGTGTAAACTTCATCTTTATGTCTGCACTAAAGAAACTGCTAGGACATTTACCAGAGCTTAAAGGGTCAAGTTGGATTGTGTATCTAGCAACATTGGCATGCTGCAAAGAGCTCCCCTGCTCATTTCATCCTTTTCATGCACTTGTTTTCATTCTCTGAGAGAATTTGCCATACCAAGTTGAAAGACATATTGCAGGCAGATATACCATAGATTCCCAGAAGGGTATTGCCTTGGTAGTGGAGCAAAATCAGGCCACCTAAACTTAAAAGCAAGCCTTAAAGGATTAAATGAGCTTGAAGTAATTTAACTGCATCCCAGAAGAAGGTTCAAGCATATTTAAAGGAATACAAAAACATTCAAGTCCAGCAAGATCAAACCTGGCACCTAATAAAAAATTACCAGGCAGGCAAAGAAGCCAGGAAATACTATCCATAATAAGGAGAAAAATCAATCAACTGAATTAGCTCCAATGATGTCATAGATGATATAATTAGTGCATTAGCAGACAAGAAGATGAAACAGTTATTACAATGATATTCCACATGTTAGGGGAAAGCTGGAGAATGTTAAGCAGTGACACAGAAGATGTAAAAGTATCTCAAATTGAACTTCTACAGATGAAAACTATGCTTGAGTTGAAGAATACACTAAATGAGATTAACAGAGGATTAGACATTGCAGAAGAAAAGATTATTAAACTGGAGGATAGCAATAGAAACTCCCCAAAATGGAAAACAAATACAAAAAAAAAAAAAATGAACAGAGGGTCAGTAAACTGTGGGGACAATTTCAAGAGCTCAATAATATGTGTAATTGGAATCTCCGAGGAAGTGGAGAGAGAGGGAATATTAGTCTGTTTGGGCTGCCATAATAAAACAACACAGACTTCTCTGCCAAGATAGAATTTAAAAGAATACCATACACTGTGTGGCTTAGACAGTAGAAATGTGTTCTCTCAGTTCTGAAGGCTGGAAGTCCAAGATCAAGGTTCCAGCTGATTCAGTTTCTGATGAGGGTCTTCTTCTCAGCTTTAGATAGTCACCTTCTCATTATGTCCTCACAGGGCCTCTTCCTCAGCTTACAGAGAGTCAGCTCCCTGGTGTCACTTCTCATACAGACACTAATTTTATGGGATTAGGACCCCACCCTTATGACCTCATTTAACCTTAATTACCTTCTAAAGGCCCTATCTCCAAATACAACAACAGGAGTTAGGGCTTCAACATAACACATCAGGGGCAGTCACAGTGGTGGATGGCAGCATCTTATCTTGAGTCCATAATAGAGGAAGTAACCAAAAAAAAAAAAAAAATTGAAGATGTAATGGCAGATTTTCCAAATTTGATGAAAACTAAAATATAAACATAGCATATAACTTCCTTTTTCAAATAAATGTCCTGTAATCTCTCATCTCATTCAGTATAAATCCCAAAATCTTGACTTTGACCAACAATATCTTAACTGCTATGTCCCCTACCCAAATCAGCGACCTCATCTTTCCTCTCTGCTGGTCCTTTAACCAGCCACACTTCTTGTTGTGGCTTGGAACAGCTCTTCTTGTTCCAGACCATGAAATGCCTGTGCCTCTGTGTCTTTCTTCTGGCTGGAAAATTCTCCTGATATTCACCTTTCTTCTCTCCTTCTTTTCTTCCTTTGACGTAACTGTCTCACAAACAGCAATTCCAACTCTGAGTTCATCTGACTGGGCACCTCTTTGTGTATCCCTTACATTTAACTTCCGGCACTCTGTTTCACAAACACAGCAAGGTGGCCTGAGTGATGGTCTGTCCCTACCTGCATCCATTCCTGACGCACCATCCATTTCCTATTCTGTGCCTTAAAGCAATAAAGGATTCAAGATTTCAGCCATTTTTTCTTTTTCTTTTTTAATCTTAAGGTCTGCTTCTAACAGTCATTTGAAAAACATATTGTGACAAGCTTTAATCTCATCACTGGAATTCTTTGTTTGGAAAGTGGGGCTGGTCTGAAAGAGTTTCCCAGTGGAAACTTCCCAAAGGCAGACTGATAAAGAATCAGCTACGGCTGGGCGTGGTGGCTCACGCCTATAATCCCAATGCTTTGGGAGGCAGAGGTGGGCAGATTACCTGAGATCAGGAGTTCAAGACCAGCCTGGCCAATATGGTGAAACCCTGTCTCTACTAAAAATACAAACATTAGCCGGGCTTGTTGGGCACACGCTTGTAATCCCAGCTACTTGGGAGGCTGAGGCATGAGAATTGCTTGAACCTGGGAGATGGAGGTTGCAGTGAGCGGAGATCATGCCACTGTACTCCAGCCTGGCCAACAGAGTGCAGTCTCAAAAAAAAGAATCAGCTATGCAGGGCAGGGTGCGGGTAGTTCACGCCTGTAATCCCAGAACTTTGGGAGGCCGAGGTGGGAAGATCGCTTGAGCTCAGGAGCTTGAGACCAGTTCAGGCAACATAGTGAGACCTCATCTCTACTAAAAAATACAACTAAATTATTTAGACATGGTGGCATCTGCCTATTGTCCTGGCTACTTGGGAGGCTGAGGTGGGAGGATCGCTCAGGTCCAGGACATCAAGACTGTGTGACTGTGCCACTGCACTCCAGCCTGGGCAACAGAGCATGAGACCACGTCTCAAAAAATAAATAAATAAAAATTAAAAAAAAAAATCAACCATGAGGATGTTTCACCACATTCTGTGACCTACAGATGCATTACAGTTAGTTTTCTGCAGAAAAGGAGGATATATTTTATAAGGAAACATAAATATTTCATAGGAAAGGCATGTATCCTGATGCAAATTTGTATTCAGACCATGTGATTTTATTTTTACTAGAGTAGTGGGTTAGAATAGCTTGGTTAGAACAGCTAGATGAGGTTTTATTTGGGACTTTTAAAACTGAGCAAAAGAAAATAAGATGCCACTCCGAGCTATTTCTAGACACTCCTCTCAATTTTCTCACCTCCCACAAGCACTACTGCCACAACTTTCTGTCTCAGGGGAAGGGCCTGCTTTATACCTGAGCCGGCCCCTGACCACTGCCTAGGCTTCCTGGAATCTTCCTAGCAGGATTCTGCTTCTGGAAAAGAGGAAGGAGTGAATATCAGTTCTGCAGAATACACCTCTCCTCCCCTCCCCTCCCCTCCCCTCCCCTCCTTTCTTTTTCTTTTCCTTTCTTTTCTTTTCTTCTCTTTCTTTCTCTCTTTCTCTTCCTTTCTTTTTTCTTTTTTTTTTTGAGACAGGGTTTCACTCTGTCACCCAGGCTAATTGTTTGTATTCTCTTGTGGAAACATGGTTTTGCCAGGTTGCCCAGGCTAGTCTCAAACTCCTGGGCTCAAGCCTCCGCCTAAGCGCTGGCATTACAGGTGTGAGCCACGACGCCCTGCTCCGGAAGAATTTTACTAAGTCTTGCTTGCTTAGATTTTTAAATTTTACTTAAAATTAATTAAATTTTACTGTCTAAGTCTTCATTTCACTTTGCTTGCTTATTTATTTATTTATGAATGAATGAATGAAACAAGGTCTCTCTCTTCCACCCAGGCTAATGTATGGTGATATAATCATAGTTTACTGCAACCTCGATCTCCCTGGCTCAAGCAATCCTCCCATCTCAGCTTCCGGGGTAGCTGGGACTACAGGCACGTGCTACTGTGCCTGGCTAATTAAAAAAAAAAATGTTTTTGTAGAAACAGAGGTCTTGATATTTTGCTGAGGTTGGTCGGGATATCCTGGGGTCAAAGATCTTTCCACTTCACCCTTTAATAACTGGGACTACAGGTATACCTCAGCAGCGGGTCTCATTTCACTTTGCTTTCCAGGGGCACACCCTTGGCTACTTGCAATGCCCTCAAGCAGCCTTTCCCCAGTCCCTAGACAAGAATAAAGATCCTGTGTCACACACTTTTATACCACCTTGGGCTCCGCCTACTGGGTTCAAGGGATTATCCTGCTTCAGCCTCCCAAGTACCTGGGATTACAGGCGTACACTGCCAAGCCCAGAAATTTTTGTATTTTACTTTATAAAGAATAGAGATGGGTTTTCACCAAGTTGGCCAGGCTGGTCTGAAACTACTGGGCTCATGTGGTCTGCTGCCTCAGCCTCCAAAAGTGCTGGGATTACAGACGTGAGTCACCACGCCCGGCCCAGAAAGGTATTTTTAAAGTTGTATCAGGAGATGTTACTTTAGAACATTTTAATTTGCAACTGATTTTTGGTTTAATTTTGAGACTTGATTGCACTGCATTGGAATGGGGTGGAAATACAAATATTTCTTACCTGTCAAGGGACTCTTGCGGCTCCCCCTGCCCTGCTTTCTAATCTGTATTGCAAAGGCTGTAAAGACAGTGAAAGGGAGGGCCTGAAATTCAACTGAGAAGGTTCCAAGGAGGGACTAGTGAAGCAGGAGGGGGGAGGGAGAGATGGAGGGAAGGAAGTGAGAGGGGATGGGAGGGAACCAGGACAGACCTTTGAGCCCTGGAAACTGATTAAGAAGGGAGTAGGATGCTGCTTAGAGAAAGCTGTTGAAGACTCAGTGAGGACCCTGTTTGGACACCTGGAAACTCCTATGGGAGCCTAGTCTTCAAGGGCTGTGGGAGTGAGACACACCCTGCCCCCTGGGGCTTCTACTGGAAAGACATCTGCCTTTTAACTTCCTCATCTCTGTTTGAGCACTGTTGGAACATACATGTGGACTGCCTCCCACTCCGCACCCCATCTCTTCTGACCCCCAGTAGCTGAGGGCCCAGGCACACTGCAGAGAAGGTGGTGGAGTCTGAACAACAGAGGAGGGAGGACACCCATCACCGGCTGAGTCAACCTGGAAGGCAGCCCTCAAGCCCAACCCTCCTTCTTTCCTTTGAGTAGCAATTGGAGGAAAGGTTTTGGCAATCAAGCTGGACAACAACTGAAAATCCAATCAGGATAAACTGCTTCAGACATGTGACTGGAAAATGATTGGGTTATAATGGGCTTAAAAGGAGTGGGACCTTCTGATCTGCCCTCAGAAAGGACTTTGAAGAGCAAGCTGCATTGTTCGCCTACAGAAGCAGTGCTGCTGGTCGCTGGAGAAATTTCTCTGGGAGGTGGAGACAAGGAAGCTCCAGCTTCGCTTTCCCTCGTGGCCCAGAGTGGAACATACTGAGCTGCACTGAATCATCTGGATGCACACGCAACTTTAGGAACTGGTGAGCTGAGAAATTTAGTATCTTTCATTTTGCCTCTCTAAAACTAGACTTGGCAAACTTGTTCTGTGAAGGACTAGATGGTAAATATTTTAGGCATTGCGATTCTGTGCTTCAACTACAGTAGTCTTCCCTTATCCAGGGTTTTGCTTTTCGTGCTTTCAGTTACCTGCGGTTCCAAAATATTAATTGGAAAACTCCAGAACTAGGTAATTCATAAGTTTTAAGTCGCCAGCCCTTCTGAGTAGTGTGATAAGCTCTTGAGTCAGCCCTGCCCTGGGATGGTAATCCTCCCTTTGTCCCGAGTCCCTATGCTGTTTGCGCTTTCTGTACCTTAGTCACTTAGGAGCTATCGCAGTTACCAGAGTGACTGTCCTGGTGGTATCTCAGTGCTTGTGTTCAATTAACTCTTATGATACTCAGTAATGGCCCCAAAGCACAAGGGTAGCAAGGCTGGCGATTCAAATATGCCACAGAGAAGCTGTCAAGTGCTTCCTTTAAGTGAAAATGGGAAAGTTTTTAATGTAATAAAGAAAGAAAACACAATCATATGCTAAGGTTGCCAAGATCTACAGTACATAAAGATATTTTGTCAGCGAGAGACTGCATTCACATACCTTTAATTTAATTAATTAATTTTTTTGAGATGGAGTTTCACTCTTGCCGCCCAGGCTGGAGTACAGTGGCATGATCTCAGCTCACTGCAACCCCTGCCTCCTGGGTTCAAGTGATTCTCCTGCCTCAGCCTCCCAAGTAGCTGAGATTACAGAAGCTCACCACTACGCCCAGCTAATTGCTGTATTTTTATTATTTATTTATTTATTTATTTATTTATTATTATTTTTTTTTGAGACGGAGTCTCGCTCTATCTTCCGGCTGGAGTGCAGTGGCCGGATCTCAGCTCACTGCAAGCTCCGCCTCCCGGGTTCAAGTGATTCTCCTGCCTCAGCCTCCCAAGTAGCTGAGATTACAGAAGCTCACCACTACGCCCAGCTAATTGTTGTATTTTTGTTATTTATTTATTTATTTATTTATTTATTTATTTGAGACGGAGTCTCGCTCTATCTTCCGGGCTGGAGTGCAGTGGCCGGATCTCAGCTCACTGCAAGCTTCGCCTCCCGGGTTTACGCCATTCTCCTGCCTCAGCCTCCCGAGTAGCTGGGACTACAGGCGCCCGCCACCTCGCCCGGCTACTTTGTTTTTTTTTTTTTTTTTGTATTTTTAGTAGAGATGGGGTTTCACCGTGTTAGCCAGGATGGTCTCAATCTCCTGACCTCATGATCCACCCGTCTCGGCCTCCCAAAGTGCTGGGATTACAGGCTTGAGCCACCGTGCCCGGCCTGTTGTATTTTTAGTAGAGAAGGGGTTTCACCATGTTGGCCAGGCTGGTCTCAAACTCCTGACCTCAGGTAATCCACCCACCTCAGCCTCCCAAAGGCTTACAGGCATAAGCCACCACACCTTGCCTCATATACCTTTTATTGCAGTATATTGTTATAATTTTTTTATTCTTAACCTCTTACTGTGCCTATTTATAAATTAAACTTGATCATGTGTGTGTGTATATATATATAAACATAGTATATATTGAATTTGGTTCCATCTGCAGTTTCAGGCATCCACTTTGGGGGTCTTGGAATATATGCCCCAAAATAAGGGAGGACTACTGTATTCAACTCTGTCATAAAAGTGCGAAAGCAACCATGGACAACAGCACTAAACAAATGATCATGGCCGTGTTTCACAGCACTTTATGGTGAACACTGACATTTTGAATGTTATATAATTTTCACGTCACAAAATATTCCTTTTTCTTTTTTTTTTTTTTTTTTTTCTGAGACAGAGTCTCGCTCTGTCACCCAGGCTGGAGTGCAGTGGCGCGATCTTGGCCACTGCAACCTCCACCTCCCAGGTTCAAGAGATTCTCCTGCCTCAGCCTCCTGAGTAGCTGAGTAGCTGGGACTACAGGCATCTGCTACCATGCCTGGCTAATTTTTGTATTTGTAGTAGAGAAGGGGTTTCACCATGTTGGCCAGGCTGGTCTGGAACTCCTGAGCTGAAGTGATTCGTGCCCACCTGGGCCTCCCAAAGTGCTGGGATTACAGGTGTGAGCCACCACGCCCCGCCTCCTTTTGCTTGTTTATTCCCCCAGATTTAAAATGTAAAAGTTTGGCCAGGCGCGGTGGCTCACGCCTGTAATCCAGTACTTGGGGAGGCTGAGGCGAGCGGATCATAAGGTCAGGAGATTGAGACCATCCTGGCTAACACGGTGAAACCCTGTCTCTACCAAAAATACAAAAAATTAGCCGGGCGTGGTGGCAGGCGCCTGTGGTCCCAGCTACTCGGGAGGCTGAGGCAGGAGAATGGCGTGGGCCCAGGAGGCGGAGCTTGCAGTGAGTAGAGATCGCGCCACTGCACTACAGACTGGGCGACAGAGTAAGACTCCGTCTCAAAAAAAAAAAAAAAAAAAGAAAAGAAAAGAAAAAAATGTAATCTTAATAATAGAAAAAAGTAAGAAAACAATACCTTAAAAATGTAAGAAACAGCCGGGCGCGGTGGCTCAAGCCTGTAATCCCAGCACTTTGGGAGGCCGAGACGGGCGGATCACGAGGTCAGGAGATCGAGACCATCCTGGCTAACACGGTGAAACCCCGTCTCTACTAAAAAATACAGAAACTAGCCGGGCGAGGTGGCGGGCGCCTGTAGTCCCAGCTACTCGGGAGGCTGAGGCAGGAGAATGGCATAAACCCGAGAGGCGGAGCTTGCAGTGAGCTGAGATCTGGCCACTGCACTCCAGCCTGGGCGACAGAGCAAAACTCCGTCTCAAAAAAAAAAAAAAAAAAAAAAAATGTAAGAAACATTTTTGGCTTCCTGACTGTACAAAAACAGGGGAAAGGCCAATTTTCCAATTCCTGTCTTAAACCATTGTTTGTCAAAATGTAGTTGATATCCCATTAGTGAACTATAAAACAAGTTTAGTAGGCTGTCAGTTTATACAAAGAAATAGGATTTTTCGCTGACTGTAAGATGCCATCAATTATAAAAGTCACCCAGGCTGGATGCAGTGACATAATTATAGCTCACTGTAACCTCAAACTCCTGGGCTTGCAAGGTATATTTTACATCTAGTGTGGTAGGCAGTAATAAATGCTAAGTTGAAAAATAGCATTGAAGGTTAGAACATATGAGTTAAGGAGGTTGTGATTTTTGATATTGTGGTCAGGGAAGCCTTGCTGAGGAGGAACCACTGACATGAGGCAAACCAGGAGCCCAGATGGGGTTAATCTGGGGAAAGAGGCATGCAAGGTCCAGGAACAACAAAAGTTCTGAAAAAGAAAAAGATCTGGTGTGTTCCAGACTCATGGGGCTCAGGATGGCTGCAGCAGAGCGAGAGGAGTTAGCAAGGGCGATAATGACCTAAGGTTCTATGGGGAGCACTCTGAGATGTTCCAGCTGCACCTCCTGAAATCTTGCTTCCTTTGCCTTACAACTGCAGAAGACCAGGGTAGGAGAGAGAGGTAAATTTGAAATTATGCCATTTAAAATGTTTCAAGCCTTATTTCTGATGTGTAAAAGAGTGATGTTGATAGTTATCTCAGTGTTTTAAGGGAGGATACAATAAAGTAATGATTTTGTCTTTTGAAATAAATATTGACTATTGTCACATGATTGCACTTAGGTGGCAATTTGTAAAAAGACAGCTCTGGAAGTTGAAGGGACCAGTGGCTTCAAGCAAAAAGTAAATTGAAAATGGGAGATGTCTTTTTGTGTAAGGAAGTGGAATCACCAAAGAAGAATTTGAGAGAATCCAAAGAAAGTGACAAAGATGATGAAGATCCAGATCTGATCTTTGTTGGTGTGGAACGTGTACATAAAGACGCTGAAATTCTCTTTGTTGGGATGATTTCAAATTCAAAACCAGTCATTTCAAACATTTTGAACAGAGTCACCCCAGGCTCGAATTCAAGAAGAAGGAAAGGCCACTTCCATCAAGATCCTGCTCACATGTGGCAACCTGCAAATCATGTGACCTCTATGGCAAAAGCCATCAGGTCAGTTTCTCCATCTGAGGGGAGATCTACAGATAGTCCTGTCTCTATGAAGTCTTCACCTGAACCTGCTTATAAAATGAGCTCACCACACGTTGTTTCTCCCAATTCCTCAGATTCTCTCCCTCCAGGGAGTCAGCATCTAGTTGGAGCTATGTTCTCTGGAGGAGGCAGAAGTGAGAGTTCTCCTGATTCAAAGCGACTTTCCGCTTCAGATATAAACAGCAGAAATTCCAAAAGGGTTAAACTCGGGGATGAGATCCCAGGGGTACATTCTTTAGCTGTGGTCCCTTCAGATAGCTCTTCTATAATAAGCACAAATACACCCTCACAGGGGGTCTGCAACTCATCAAACCACGTTCAGAATGGAGCAACATTTCCTTGGGCTGATGCTAATGGAAAGGCATATTTCAATCTTAGGAATCCAGAGAGAGCAAATGGGTCAGATGGCCTGGTAATAACAGACATTTCAAGTCTAGCAAGTCAAAAGAAGACCTTTGATCCCAGGAAAGAAAATCGCATCGTGTTACTTAGCGACTTTTACTATGGACAGCATAAAGGAGATGGGCAGCCAGAACAGAAGACTCACACCACCTTTAAATGCCTCAGTTGCATGAAAGTTCTAAAAAATATTAAGTTTATGAATCACATGAAGCATCATTTGGAATTTGAGAAGCAGAGGAACGACAGTTGGGAAAACCACACCACCTGCCAGCACTGCCACCGGCAGTTTCCCACTCCCTTCCAGCTACAGTGTCACATTGACAGTGTGCACATCGCCATGGGGCCCTCTGCTGTCTGTAAGATCTGTGAATTGTCATTTGAAACAGATCAGGTCCTCTTACAACACACGAAGGACCATCATAAGCCTGGCGAAATGCCTTATGTGTGCCAGTTTGCCATTACAGATCGTCAGTCTTTGCTGATGTGGAAACACATTTTAGAACGTGCCATGAAAACACAAAGTATTTGCTTTGTCTGTTTTGTCTCAAACTTTTCAAAACTGCGATACCATACATGAATCATTGTTGGAGGCACAGCAGAAGGAGAGTCCTTCGATGTTCCAAGTGCCAACTACAGTTTTTGACGTTGAAGGAGGAAATAGAGCACGAAACCAAGAACCATCAAACATTTAAAAAGCCGGAGCAACTGCAAGGGTTGCCTCATGAAACAGAAGTTATTATTCAAACTTCAGTTCAGCCAGGATCAAGTGGTGTGGCTTCCATTATTGTGAGTGACACTGACCCTCCGCCTTCACCTGTAAAAACTAAAACGGTGGCTATGAACACTTGAGATTCCAGACTCCCTTGCAGCAAGGATTCTCGCTGAAAATACGTTTGACTCACTTCCAGGAGTTCCGAAAGGCGGAAGTGAGGCTAGGCCATGTGCGCTTTGTGGCTGTAGATGCTAGCAAGCAATGTCATCAACTGTCAGGTTTTATTTACAGTGACATCTCATCAGCTCCCTGTTGTCAAGAAGTAGCTCCAAAGTCTTCGTGCCCTTTCCCAGTCAAATGCTCCCAACAAGCCATCCCCTATTCTGACCTCAGAGGCTTTTCTTGTTTATGAACTTTAAATAAATGAAATAACACAAAGATTCTTGTCTTTGGCTTTTTAAAATAAGTGAGATGCTGGGCGTGATGGTTCACGCCTGTAATCCCATCACTTTGGGAGGCTGAGGCAGGTGGATCACTTGAGGTCAGGAGTTTGAGACCAGGATGGCCAACATAGTGAAACCCTTCTCTACATCAAATAGAAAAATTAGCCAAGTGTAGTGGTGGGTGCCTGTAGTCCCAGCTATTTGGGAGGCTGAGGCAGGAGAATCACTTGAACCTGGGTGGGGGAGTTTGCAGTGAGCTGAGATCACGCCACTGCCCTCCAGTCTGGGTGACAGAGCAAGACTCTGTCTCAAAATAAAGTAAAATAAAATAAAATAAGTGAGATGCATTTTTGCTGTGTGTAGCAGTAGCACATTCTTTTTCATTGCTGGGTAGAATTTTGTTGTGTGACTGTGGCAGTTTTATATAAACCTATTTCACTGTTGATGGACTTTGAGGCTGATTCTTCGGCAAATTTGAATAAAGCTGCTACGAGCTTGTGCATGTCTTTTGGTAAGCATGTAATCATTTCTCGTGGGTATACATGGCTATGAGAAGTGCTGGAACTGCATATACGATGTACATTCCCACCACCGATATTGTGAATTCCATTGCTACTGATCCACCACTTGGTACTGTCAGTCATTTTAGTAAGTGCCCTTCTCTTGAAATTGTAGTGGCACCTTATTGTGGCTTTAATTTGCATTTCCCTGATGAGTAATGGACCTTGAGATTATATAGTTATCAGCCACCTGAGTATTTTTATTTTAAATTAAATGTCTGTTCAAGTTTTGCCCCTTCTTACCTTTTTAAATATTGGGCTGTCGACTGGGGAGGGTACGGGAAAAGTGCTGGGGCACTGGAAATGTCCCATATTTGGATCTGAATGGTGGTTTTATGGGTGTACACACGTACATTAAGGTTTATCTTTCATATATCTTATTTAAGAAATTCTCTACCAAGGACATAAAGATATTCCTTCTATGTTTTCTTCTAGAAGCTTTATTGTTTAGATGAGACATCTCAAACTGATTTTTTGTTAATGGTGTGATAAGGCACGAAGGCTAATTTTTTCATATGCATACCCCAAATCAATCAGCACCTTCTACTAAAAAGATCACTCGTTCCCTACTGTATTGCAGTGGAAACTGTGTGAACCAGGGATGATTGTATATATGTGTTTCTGGAATCTATTTCATTTCATTTGTCCTGTTCTCTATCCTTGTGCTAAGGCTGCAGTATCTTAATTATTGCAGCTTTGCATAATCCTCCATGTGGTAGTTTCATTTCTCCAACTTTGGCGTTCAAAGTTGCATTGGCTATTCCAAATGCTTTACTAATTGAAGTGACTTTCGTTGGTGTCCTTTGCGTGGTCTCAAACTCAGGTACAGTAGTTTACTTTAATTGTGATGTTAGCTGTGGGGCTCTTTGTAGTTACCCACTGACTGTAGGGGAATTGACTTACAAATCAGTAACAGAAAGATCACTGAGAAAAACCCCAAAGTCCCTCAATTAGGCAATATAGTTCTTTTTCTTTCTTTCTTTTTTTTTTTGAGACGGAATCTTGCTCTGTCGCCCAAACTGGAGTGCAGTGGCCGGATCTCAGCTCACTGCAAGCTCCGCCTTTCGGGTTCATGCCATTCTCCTGCCTCAGCCTCCCGAGTAGCTGGGACTATAGGCGCCCGCCACCTCGCCCGGCTAGTTTTTGTTATTTTTTAATAGAGACGGGGTTTCACTGGGTTAGCCAGGATGGTCTCGATCTCCTGACCTTGTGATCTGCCCGTCTCGGCCTCCCAAAGTGCTGGGATTACAGGCTTGAGCCATCGCGCCCGGCCAGGCAATATAGTTCTAAACAGGGTTGGAACTAGGGTGAGGCATGCAGGGAACCTAAGGTGACAACGTGCCATCCCTGAAGCTGGGGGTGGGTCTCTCCTTAATGCACCCCGGCCTCCTTGCTTATCTCACCCCAGTCCTGGTCCTCATTCTAAATAACTCATAGCTCCTCTAAGAAATTGCAGTGAAAAAAGGAAAATGTTGAATTGAAAGGTATTGAAAACAACCACAAAATTCATGCAATGGAACTAATGCAGTTCCTGGGTATTTGTATTTTTAAATGCATATATTTGGAAAGAAGAAAGGTTCACTAAAGATCTAAGTCAGTGTTGTCCATAGATCTTTCTGTGATGATGACAATGCTCTACTTCTGCTCTGTCCAATATGCTACAGGTGACTACTGATCTGTTGAAATGTGGCTAGTGTGACTGAGATACTAAATTTTTAATTTTATTTATTTATGATTAATTTAAAACTAAACCTATTTTTGATTAATTTAAAACTAAAGGAAGAAGAGACGAATCTTCCTTAAAGAAGAGTTGCAAAGTAATTTGCATAGATAATTTTCCCTTCATGAGACCTCATGGCCTTCCTGCGTGTAGGCAGGATTTGGTGACTTACTCCCAAAGAATAGTGTTTGAAAGGGGAGAAAAAGTAATTTACAGTGGAGAAACCAGTAGGAAGTCATATTGACAGCATGGATTGCTGATGAGAAATTACGAGAAAGACACATCATGTCTGTGATAGTCTTCTAAAAACCATAACCCCAGTGTAACCATGAGAAAAACACCAAACCTAAATTGAGAGACACTCTGAAAAATACCTGACCTTCACTTCTTAAAATTGTCAAGGTCACGAAAAGCAAGCAAAGTTTAAGAAACTGTCACAGACCAGAGAAGGCTAAGACGACAAAATGACTAAGTACAAGTCAGTATCCTGCATGGGAATCTGGAACAAAAAGGATGGTGGGAAAAAGTAGTGACATTTGAATAAAGCCTGAATTTTAGTTGATACTAATTTACTGATGGATATTGGAATTATTATGCAGCCAAAAGAAGATCATTTCATATATATTTATTTTTCATTTTATTATTTTTTGAGACAGAGTCTCACTCTGTTGCCCAGGCTGGAGTGCAGTGGTATAATCGCAGCTCACTGCAACCTCTGCCTCCCAGGTTCAAGCAATTATCGTGCCTCACTCTCCTGAGTAGCTGGGACTATAGGCACGTGCCACCACGCCCAGCTAATTTTCGTATTTTTAGTAGAGACAGGGTTTCACCATGTTGGCCAGGCTGGTCTTCAACTCCTGACCTCAAGTGATCTGCCTGCCTTGGTCTCCAAAAATGCTGGGATTACAGGTGTGAGCCACCGCGCTTGGCTTCATATATACAGTTTAGATATTGCAAATATCTTCTTTACATCTCAGCACATATATACATTTTAGATATTGCAAATATCTTCTTTATATCTATGATCTCTTCTTTTTGACGATAGTAGACTTCACTGAACAGAAATCTTCAAGTGCAAAGGTCAGTAATATTTAGGCCATGTTATTTGATTATAATACAATTAAAAATATAGCTTTTAAAAAGCTCAGAGATTTCAAAAATAAATAGTTGTAAAAAAAATCTCATAGATTTCAAAAATAAATAACATACTATACAATCCTTGTGTGAGAATCACTATGTAAAACGTAAAAAGTAGAGGTTCCTCTTCAAAGAGAGTTTCCTCCCTGTCGAATTAGGAATAAATAGTAACTTCTCTTAGAAGTAAAATTTATTCAAAGACCTGTGCTAACATTCTTAGATATCTGCTAGCTGTAATAAATAAATTAATGTATTTTGTGTTCTTAGCTCCCACAATTTAGCCTAAATATTTGCCCTGGCACGCTTATACTGGTCCAAGCAAGCATTAGGTCATAGCCTGTTCCTCTTCCTTATTTGGAGGTGTTTTTACCTTTCTCAGCATTCCACAAGTTACTTCCTCCTTCCTTTGTTCTCCTCTGCCTTTGCCTCTGTTAGAAAGTTCTAAGTTGTTAGCCAATTGGGACAAACACAGAATGTGAGGTTCCATTTCAGCCAATGGAAAACAGACACAGCAGCAAGGTGGAAGCGTCAGGTTGTAAATAGCCCTGTATCCTTTGTTCAGGGTACTCTTGGCAAAACTGCTGGTGAGTGTACCCTTTCTGCAGAAAGTAAAAATGGCCTTGCTGAGAAAATTAAATTTATGTTCAAGTGCTATTTCTTTCTGGCACTGGGGAAGAAGAAGCACTTCTAACAACTAGGAAAATTAGGACATAACTAATTGAAGGATAATGAAAATATTACCAAGCAGCACTTGTTAAACTGGTACTTAAAGGTAAATTTATAGCATTAAATACAAGAGAAAAGAGTTTACAAGCAAATGAGGTAGGCATTTTTCTCCAAAAGTTATAAAGAGGAGTAACAGAGCAAGCCTATGAAGACAGGAAGGAAGGAAATAACAGAGTGGAAGAAATAGATGAAATAGATAAGAAAGTAACATTATAGATTAATGAAACCAAAAGTGACTTATTCGCCCTCGCCAAAAAAAGATTGCTAAAATAGACTTTTGGCAGAATTGGTCAATTTAAAGAAAATCAAAAGCTGCAAGTAAATTGAGTGGGCAAACTTTATGCAAAGGGCCAGATAGTAAATATTGTAAGCTTTTCAGACACGGTCTCTGGCAATTAATCAACTTTGCTGTTGAAGCAGGAAAACAGGCATAAATAATACCTAAAGGAATGGGCATGTTTGTTGTTCCAATAAAACTTTATTTATGGACACTGAATTTTGAATTTCATATAATTTTCACATGCCAGAAAATACTATTCTCCTTTTTTTACCCATTAAAAAAATGTGAAATCTGTTCTTAGCTTGCTGCCAGCTGTACAAAAACAGGTGGCAAGCTGGATTCGACTGGCCCCAGATGTTAACTAGAAGAGGACAGATGTAAGGCTCAGTTGTTTAGTCACAATCCCTTAAGCATGGGTAGTCAGCAAAGGGACTACACCTGAGAATTATAAACAGCTGGACTTCTGGTGGGCAGACTATCCCCCGCCCCGAGCTCTGGCTGCCCCAGCCTCAGCTCTGGAACCCTGACTGCTTGGATGCCCCTCAGCTCTGGAACCCTGACTGCCTGGAATCCTGATCCAGAACCCAAGATCCTTCCAGGGCCTCAGGGGCATTGCTACCGCCCCCCTCCCTCTCAACCTGACCCCGAGTCCAGCAGTCACCACCAGGGGCGTCAGAGCGCGCGCATGCGCCCAGCTTGGAGCCGCGCTGATCTCGCGCCGGCACCTCGCAGCCAATCGCAGGTCTCCACTGGACGCGCGCGGGTGGAGGGGTGCGCGTCGGCGGCGCCGGGGGCCTGAGGAGGCGTAGTCCCCGCCGGCTTTTCCCCGGGAGCGCCTCCGGGGCCGGTGCGTGGCCGGCAGCTCGGGAACAGCAGCTGATCCGGACCGGTAAGGACGGGGGCGTGGCGCGGCTTCAGCGTTCCCTGAGGGGAGACTTGAGGGATTTCCTGGCGAGCCGCTGCCCTGCGGGTCGCGACACCGCGCCTGGCGGTGCGCTGCCGGAGCGGCCTTTGCAATGCAGCCGCTTTCTGTGAGGGAGTGCAAGGCAGAAGCAGGTCCCACGATCCCCTCAGCACACCCCCTTCCCTAATCTCAGCAGGCGCCACTTTCACCTCAGCCTCCACTCCCTCACGCAGACGTCCCCAACCCCGGGCTGGGCCCGGGCCTCCTGGAGAAGGGGCCTTTCCTGGCTCCCAGTGCGCTCCCCTCCCCCATCGCCCCCGCGGGGTTTCTTTTCGCACTCAATGTATTTAAAAATCTGAAAACTGCTTTGTAACCCCAGTCCCTCCCACATTCTGGAGACCTGTAGGCCCAGACCCCTTAAGGCATTTGAATGTATTGGCCTTTCTCCCTTACCGCAGCGTCTTGTTTTATTTACTGCGTGGCTGCCGGGACTCTTAATGCCGCCCCTGGGACCCTAATGGAGTCCCTCCCGTGAGAGCCAGGACCTGGGGTGATTTGAAGGCTTTTTGATTTGGGCAGTTGGCGGGTGGGATGTTTCCTTTGCTAAGGTAGGGGAGATTGGAGGAACAGATCTGGGGGAAAGGAATTCAGTTCACTTTTCTGGTTAAGTGTGAGATGATTGATAAACACCCAAATGGCAATGTCAGGTAGGCAGTGGGATCGCAGATATTCTGGTAACATGTAAGTAACTAACGCTTCTCTCTGGTTACCTCAGGGATGTGACCTTCTGCCTGGAATAGCTCAAGTTCTTAAAAGTTGCATTGTAAACCTGAGGTAAGAAGAGAGAACTCTCCCTAATAAGGACCAAAGTTGTATCTTTTTTCCCTTCAGTTTCGCTCTCTTGCCCATTCCTGTGCTAAAACATAGCTGTTTAGTGTTTAATATTTTACTAAGGGAATCTGAATGTGTATGATTAGTTCAGGTCAATTGATGTAGGTAATTCGGGAACCCTCTAAATTGCTTTCTTGAGAAAGGACAGGCTGGTAGTGGCATTCTTTTACCACATCTTTTGAAAAAGAAAGTAAGAGCATCCTGGATGTTAAGTTATATAAAACTGACTTCTTTTATCATACCCTCTTTCTCAACAGCTGTATTTCATGAGGTAATTGCCTCAGGGCAAAACTTTCAGAGTTGTCCATATTTGCTATCTCCTGTTGTCATTCTTTAAACCCACTGTTGTCGAGGTCCCCAGTGAATTTCACTTAGCTTAATCCATGGCAGGACAGGGGAGGCCATCTGAAGTCATTGCATGCCAGTAGGTGAGATTATAGGTGAATTCTGTGGTCAGTAATTTGTAGTTACAGCTCAGTGAAACCCGTTGTATTAGTTACCTATTGCCGTGTAACGAATTGTCTCAAAACTTAGTAGTTTAAAAAAATTTTATTACCTCATAGTTTTTGAAGGTCTGGAATCCAGGAGTGGCTTAGCTGGCTGGTTCTGGCTCAGGGTCTCTCATGAGGTTTCAGTCAAACTTTTGGCTGGATTGTCAGTCTTTGCGGGATTGACTTGAGTTGGATCATCTGCCTCTAAGCTCACTCACTGGGCTGTTGGCAAGAGGCCTCAGTTCCTCACTCTGTGGGCCTCTCCGTGGGGCTGTTCGTGTCATAGTAGCTGGCTTACTTCAGAGCAAATGATTCAAGAGACCTTGTACCCAAGATGAAGGGCAGTCTTTATGACCTAATTTCTGAAGTGGCATGCCATCACTTTTTGCTGTATGTGCTTGACCCCACAGACCAACCCTGTTACAGTGTGGGAGAGGGCTATATCTATGTGAATTCCAGGAAATGGGGTTCATTTAGGTCCATCTTGGAGGATGGCTACCACAGCCATTTATCCACCATTTAACCCTTTTCCGTAAGATCTCAAAGCATTGTCCTGTTACTCTGGGTGAATAATTTGACTTCTTGCTAAGGCCAAAACCTCTACATGTGCACTTTTTTATTTAAGGATATTATTCTAGCAAGACTTCTCTTTGTCTAGGGTTAAATTTTCTGTCTCTTCAGATCATTAACATAGCAAACATACTGATTGTACTGTAACCTCACCTTAAAGATCTCGTTTTTGATGCCACATCTCCCATCTGCTTGTTTTTATTTTATATTTGCTTGTCCTTACAGGAAAATATCTCTAGAGTTGTCCGTATTTGCTAACTCCTGTTCTCATTCTTCTTTAAACCCACTGTTGTCGAGGTCACCAGTGAATTCCACTTTGCTTAATCCATTGGTCAGTTTTAGTTGATTTTCTTGATTTTATTTGGTCTATTGGCAGCATATATTATAGTTGTTCCTTTTCTCCTCCCCTTTGGATTCTGGGATGCTTCTCTTTCTTGATTCTCCTCCCACCGGAAAGGCTGTGAATAATTGTTTCTTTTTAATTTCCTTTACCAGCTCCTTCTCATCTCCATGACCTCTAATCAATGGAATGAGCCAGAGCTTAGATCTCAGACCTCTTTCCCTGAGTGATCTCATCCAGTCTTGTGTTTTAAATAATGCTGCATACCGAAGACTTCAAAATTTAAGTACCTACCTCAGAACTTGCCTTGAGCTCTGATCTCATAGATTTACCTGCTCAGCATTACCTCTTATGTGTCCTCCTCCTCTCCTTCACATCCCAAACCCAATCCATCAGTGAACCTTGTGGGCCTTCTAGATTTTGATCTAGAGTCTGACCCCTTAGTATCTCCATTTCTCCACCCTGTCCGATACTACCATCATCTTTTGTTTATAATATTTCAGTAGCTTCTTGTCTTCTGCTTCCACTGTTACTCTCTAAAGTCTATTCTCCACACAGTAGCTAGACCAATCCTGATGAAATGAATCAGATCATATTACTTCTCACTCACAACCTTCCAGTAATCTCTCATCACACTCAGGGTAAAAGCTGAAGAGCTTATTTTTATTTTTATTTATTTATGTACTTATTTTTTGAGATGGAGTTTCACTGTGTCACCCAGGTTGGAGTGCAGTGGTGCGGTCTCAGCTCACTGCAACCTCTGCTTCCTGGGTTCAAGCGATTTTCTTGCTTCAGCCTCCCAAGTAGCTGGGATTACGGGTGCCTGCCACCACACCCAGCTAATTTTTGTATTATTATTATTTTATTTTATTTTATTTTTTTAGACGGAGTCTTGCTCTGTCACCCAGGCTGGAGTGCAGTGGCACGATCTCAGTTTGCTGCAGTCTCTGTCTCCTGAGTTCAAGCAATTCTCCTGCCTCAGCCTCCCGAGTAGGTGGGACTACAGGCACATGGCAGCACACCTGGCTAAGTTTTACATTTTTAGTAGAGATGGGATTTCACCATGTTGGCCAGGCTGGTCTCGAGCTCCTGACCTCAGGTGATCGGCTCGCCTCGGCCTCCCAAAGTGTTGGGATTACAGGCGTGAGCCACCACACCTGGCCAAAGCTGAAGAATTTAGAATGGCCTACATGATCTTGGTTTTCCTTTACCACAATCAGCTCATTTTTTATCTCATTTCTAACTTGTCACCCTTTTCATTGGCCCACCTATGTTAGCCTGTTGCTCAGTCCTTGCATGTGTTAAATGCTCTGGTCTCAGAGCCTTTGTGTTTGCTGTTCCCTTTGCTGGAGTATTCTTCCACAGGTAGCCATATTCATGTTATGTGAATATCAACCTGCTTCCATTTCCTACTTTATTTTTCTCCGTGGTGTTCATACAACCATCTTACTTTTGTTAAAAACAATTATTTTCTGACTACCCTTTCTGGAATGTCAGCTCCCTGAAGTGAAGGACTTTGGATTACTGCTGTATCCCCAGACCAATACATGGCACCTTTTTGGCCCACGGAACTTTTATTGAATGAATGGTCTTAAATTCCTCTCAAATACCTGATGCTTCCCCTCCTCCTTTTCTCTCTAGTCATGAGATTATCAGAACTGTGCAGATTCTTGATCATTCCTGTATAATTTCTCTCTTAGTTTTTTGTGGACTGGGATATGTTTTAATTCTACTGATGCAATACATTTTGTAGCTGTAGTTCCACCAAAATAGCAAACATCAGAACATCAAACGTGTATGTTTGGTCTTATATGATGGTCTTTCTGTAGAGTAACAATTTCTCCCTAATTTCTTAACATCCCTCCCACCAGCTCAGTTCTAATACAGCAATATTACCTTAGGGTCAAGATGATATGTGAAAGGAGAATAGTGACTTTCACCTTTAGGCTTTTAACACTTAGTTAATGTGGGCACAAGTGGTTTTTTTTTTTTTTTTTTTTTTTAAGACGGAGTCTTGCTGTGTCGCCCAGCTGGAGTGCAGTGGCACGATCTCAGCTCACTGCACCTCCCAGGTTCAAGCGATTCTCCTGCCTCAGCCTCCTGAGTAACTGGGATTACAGGCATGCACCACTATGCTCAGCTAATTTTTTGTATTTTTAGTAGAGATGGGGTTTCACCATGTTGGTCAGGCTGGTCTCAAACTCCTGGCCTCTTGAGCCACCTGCCTCGGCCTCCCAAAGTGCTGGGATTACAGGCGTGAGCCACCATGCCCGGCCTGGCACAAACTATTTTAATCGTATTCTTTGTTAGCTTCTTATACTTGTAAACTGCAAGTGTATATAGGTCCATTCCTTGTTCTTTCCCTTTAGTGTATAAATTAGTCATTTGGATAATACTAAGTAATACAATTCTGAGAGTTGAGCTTAAGCATTAGTGTTGTATAAGTTTGAAACAAAAGGTGAATGCTCTGCCGAAGTCTTAACTGGGGTTTTTTCCCTGGGAGCTTCCCAATCGCAGTGATCCAAGTTACATAGGGAGTCGTGATAGGACCTATCTGGCCTGCATAGGATATGCTGTCACAACTTTTCACAACCTCTAGATTCCTTATAACTAGGTTGACTATGTAATTTGTCATTTAAACTGAAGGACTTATTGAAGTTGAAGAGTGGCATTATCTGTAATTACACAGAGATAGAAGTTTAAACTGCAACCGTCTTGGTCATACCAGCATATTTGGTAATCCTACATATAATTTATTTGGTCTTCCAAGTCCTTGGTATCGGAGAAGTGTTCACTCTGCAAGGAGATATCACTGTTCCATCTTTGGGAATGTATGACTCCCATTACAATTTATAAATTGACCACCTGATACTGGCTTCTTTTTGTTGGCTAGATTAGCTTGCATTGTTCGATTATCCTTGTTATGAATTGAGTCTGCTTAATGGTGCTCTGAAAATGTAGCAGCAGTTGTTGGGAGATGGAGGGTTATACCAGCCTGTTGCTAGGCATTTTTTTTTTTCTTGAAATATAAATCATATGCCATAAAATTCACCCTTTGGCATGTGAAATTGAATGGTTTTTAGTATTATATACTTATAAAATTATACAACCATCAGCAATATTTAATTCCAAGACATTTCATCAACTCTAAAGAAACCTTGTATCCATTAGCAGTCACTCCCAATATTAGTTTTCCGTGGCTGCTATAACAAATTATCACAAACTTGGTGGCATAAAATAACAAAAATGTATTCTCCCTTAGTTCGGGAGGTCAGAAGTCTAAAATAAGTTTCACAAGACCTAAATCAAGATGTTGGCAGGGCTGTGCTCCCCTGTGAAACTCTAGGGGAGAATTCATTCTTTGCATCTTCTAGTTTGTGGATGTGACATTTCTTGGCTTGTGGCCATGCCGCTCTAATCTTTGCTTCTGTCTTCACCTTTTCCTAGAGTATGTGTGAAATCTCCCTCTGCTTCTCTTACAAGGACACTTGTGATGGCATTTAGGGCCCACCTGTATAGTCCAGGATAATTTTCCCATCTGCAAAGATCCTTTTTCCAAATAAGGTAACATTTACAGGTTTAAGGGATTAGGACCTGATATTCTGGGGGTGATTTTTCAAACCTGCTGTATTCCTTTCATTCCTTTTTTCATGGAGCCTGTGGCAGCTGCTACTTTATTTCTGTCTTATGAATTTGCTTTATTCTGGACATTTTGTATAAGTAAAATAATAAAATATGTGGCCTTTTGTGTCTGGTGTTATTCACTTAGTGTATTTTCAGGGTACACTGTATTGTATGCCTGTTTGTACTTCATTTGTTTTTATGGCTGAATAGTACTTCATTGTACAGATATACCACAGTTTGTTTATTCATTCATGAATTAATTTACATTTGGTTGTTTGCAGTTTGTGGCAGCATTATTGCTATATGCCATCTAGCTTATGTATATGTTATATTTTCAGTTCTCTTAGGTATATACCTAGGAGTGATACTGTTGGGTTATGTGGTAACTCTATATTTAAATTTTGAGCAATTGCCAAAGTTTTCCAAAGTACCAGTTTATATTGCCACCAGCGGTATATGAGGGTTCAGATATCTGCACATCCTCTGCAACACTTGAGATTGTTTTTGGCTATAACTAACCTAGTGGATGTGAAGTAATAGCTCATTGTGATTTTGATTTGCATTTCCTTAATGACTAATTATGTTGAGCAGCATTTCGTGTGCTGCTTGGCCATTTGTGTGTCTTCTTTGGAGAAGTATTCAAATCATTTTCCCTTCTTTTATTGTTTGTTTTTGAGACAGGGTCTCCCTCTGTTGCCCAGGCTGCAGTACAGTGACACAGTTATGGCCCACTGCTACGTCGACCTCCCAGGCTCCAGTGATCCTCCCATCTCAGCTGCCACCCTGCCTCATTCCACTCCTCAGTAGCTGGGACTGCAGGCTTGTGCCACCATGCCCAGCTAAATTAAAACATTTTTTTTTCTTGAGACAGTTTTGCTCTGGCAGCAAGGTTGTAGTACAGTGATGTGATCACAGCTTACTGCAGCCTCCACCTTCTAGGCCCAAGCAGTCCTTCCACCTCAGCCTCCTGGGTAGCTGGGACCACAGGCATACTCTATCGTGCCTGGTTAATTTTTTAATTTTTTGTAGAGTTAGGATCTCACTATTTTGTACAGGCTGGTCTAGAGTTCCTGGGCTAAGTCCTCCTGTCTCAGCCTCCCAAAATACTGGGATTACAGGTATGAGCCACTGTGCCTGTGTTTTTAAATTTTTTTGTAGAGAAGGAGTCTCACTACATTGCTTGGACTGCTCTTGAACTCTTGGGCTCAAGTGATCCTCCCATCTCAGCCTTCCAAAGTGTTGGGCTTATAGGCGTGAGCCACCATGTCCAGCCTATTTTTTTTTTTTTAAACAGAGTCTCACTTTGTCGCCCATGCTGGAGTGCAGTGGCTTGATCTCGTCTCACTGTAACCTCTGCCTCCTGGATTCAGGTGATTCTCTTGCCTCAGCCTCCTGAGTAGCTGTGATTACAGGCGTGTGCCACCATGCCAGCTAATTTTTGTATTTTTAGTAGAGACAGGGTTTTGCCATGTTGGCCAGGCTGGTTTCAAACTCCTGACTGTAAGTGATTCTCCCATCTTGGCCTTCCAGAATGCTGGGATTATAGGCGTGAGCCACCGTGCCCAATTGGGACCTGTTTTTAAAATGAATTGTTTTATTGTGGTAAAAATGCATACAATTTACCACCTTAACCATTTTAAATTAATAGTTCAGTAGTTTCAAGTGTATTTGCATTGATGTGAAACAGATCTCTAGAACTGAAACAATGCCCATTAAACAACAGACTCACCCTTTTCCTCTGCCCCTAGCCCTTGGTAACCATTACTCTACCTTCTGTTTTTTTTTTTTTTTTCTTATTTTTTTGAGACAGAGTCTTGGTGTGTTGCCCAGGCTGGAGTGGTGCAATCTCCACTCACTGCGACTTCTGCCTCCCAGATTCAGGGGATTCTTCTGCCTCAGCTTCCCGAATAGCTGGGACTACAGGTGTGTGCCACCACGCTCAGCTAATTTATTTTTGAAACAGAGTTTCTCTCTTGTCGCCTAGGCTGGAGTGCAGTGGCGCCATCTCAGCTCACTGCAACCTCTGCCTCCTGGGTTCAAGCGATTCTCCTGCCTCAGCTTCCCGAGTAGCTGGGTTTACAGGTGCCTGTCACCACATGTGACTAATTTTTGTATTTTTAGTTGAGACAGGGTTTCACCATGTTGGCCAAGCTGAGCTCGAACTCCTGACCTCAGGTGATCTGCCCACCTCAGCCTCCCAAAGTGCTGGGATTACAGGTGTGAGCCTCTGCTCCCTGCCTCTACTTTCTGTTTCTATGAATTTGACTATTTTAGTTATCTCATATAGGTGGAATCATACAAATACAATAGTATTTGTCTTTTTATGACTGGTTTATTTTATTTGGCATAATATCCTCAAAGTTCAAACATGTAGCATGTGACAGGATTTTCTTCCTTTTTAAGGTTGAATAATATATGATATATTTTGTTTATTCATTTTTGGGTAGACATTTGGATTGCTTCCACCCGTTGGCTGTTTTAATAGTCCTTCTGTGAACATGGGTGTGCCAATATCTCTTCGAGACCCTGCTTTCAATTCTTTTAGATGTATACCCAGAAGTAAGATTGCTAGAACATATAGTACTGTTTTTAATTTTATGAGGGACTTCTGTACCGTTTTCCATAGTAGTTATACCATTTTACAATCCAGTAACCATGCATGAGGATTCTAATTTTTTTCCAACAATGTTTATTTTTTAATAGTAGTCATCCTAGTAGGTGTGAGGTGGTATCTCATGGTGGTTTTAAGGTACATTTCTTTTATGATTAATGACACTGAACATATTTCCTGGGTCTTTTGTGTATCATCTTTGGAGAAATGTCTGTTCATGTTCTTTGCCCTTTTAAAAAATTGAGTTATTTCTATTCGTCATCTCCATTATAGTTTTACTTCTTCCTTTCCAATCTGAATGCTTTTTGCTGCATTTTCTTGCCTAATTACCTTGGTTGTAGAACCTCCAGTACAGTGTTGAATTGAAGTGGTGAAAGTGCACATCTGTCTTGTTCCTGATCTTTGGGGCAGGGGAACTTTCAGTCTCACCGTTAAGTATGATACTATAATAGCTGTGAGTCTCGTCCAGATGTGGTGGAGAAAGTTCCCTTCTATTCTTAGTTGTTTTATTGTTTCAAATCATAAAAGGATGTTAGCTTTTGTCAAGTGTTTTTTCTGCAGACAGCTGTGGTTTTTGTCCTTTATTAAAATGGTAGAGGCTGGGCATGGTGGCTCACACCTGTAATCCCAGCACTTTGGGAGGCCTAGGCAGGCGGATCACCTGAAGATGGGAGTTCGAGACCGGCCTGACCAACATGGAGAAACCCTCTCTCTACTAAAAATACAGCCACATTAGCTGTGCATGGTGACGCATGCCTGTAATCCCAGCTACTTGGGAGGCTGAGGCAGGAGAATCACTTGAACCCAGGAGGAGGAGGTTGCGGTCAGCTGAGATGGTGCCATTGCACTCTAGCCTGGGCAATAAGAACGAAACTCCGACTCAAAAAAAACAATAATTAAAGTTAAAAAAAATAAAATAAAATGATAATAGTGTTAGTTGATTTTCATAGAATGAACCATCCTTGTATTTTTTAAATAAATCCCACTTGGTCATGGTATGTAATTGTTATATATGTTGTCAGATTTTGTGTGCTAACATTTTGTTGAGGATTTTTGCCTCTATAAGGGATATTGGCCTGTAGTTTTTTAAATATGATTTCTTGGTTTGATTTTGGTATAAGAGTAATAACTAGCCTCATAGATGTGCAAAGTTTTCTCTCCTCTTCTAATTTTTGGAAGAGTTTATGAAGGATTGGTGTTAATTCTTTTTAAAATGTTAATAATTTACTAGCATAGCTATCTGATTTTGGGCTTTTATTTGGGGTAGTTTCTTGATGACTAATTCGCTTGTTTTGGATCCGTTCATATTTTGTTTGTTCTTGAGTCCATTCATTAGCTCATGTCTTTCTAGGAATTTGTTTCATCTAGGTTATCTAATTTTTTGACAGACAATTTTTCATAGTATTCCTTTATAATTATCTTTATTTTTGTGTGGTTGGTAGTAATGTCCCCTCTTTATTTTTAAAAAACAATTAATTGAAGTGAAAATCACGTAACATAAAATCAGTTATTTTAAAGTAAACAATTTAGTGACATTTAGTGCATTTGTAATATTGTACATGTGCTGCCTCTGTCTAGTTCTGATAATTTCCATCATTCCAAAGTAAAACCCCTTTACCCATTAAGCAGTTTCTCACCATTTTCCCTTTCCTATCTTTTGACAACCACAAATCTTTGTTTAATATCCATGGATTTATCTATTTCTGATATTTCCTGTAAATGAAATCATACAGTGTATGAGCTTTTGTGCCTGACTTCTTTCACATGGTATGTTTTCAGGGTTTACCATGTTGTAGCATATATCAGTGTGTCGTTTCTTTTATGGCTGAATAAACATTCTGTTGTATGTACATACCATGATTTGTTTATCCATTCATCCATTGATGGACATTTAGGTTGTTTTCACCTTTTGGTTATTATGAATTGCTGCTGTAAACATGTATACAGGTACTTGAGTACCCTTATTTCTTTGAGTGTATATTTAGAAGTAGATTTCTGGGACCATAAATCTATGTTTAACATTTTGAGGAACTGCCAAACCATTTTGTAATAAAATCTTTTGATTTTTACAAGCTTTTGTTGATTTCCAGGATCTGAAAAATGTGATTTTTGTAGTTTTTGCTAGTGTTCTCTTTGCTTTTATGAAGGAGCAGCTATTTGTAGGTCCTTATTCCTCCCTTCCCCTTAACTTCACCCTGTTGACTTTGTTAACACATTTTTTTAGTTGTCTTTTTTGTGGTCCTCCACAACCCCTCTTTAAATCATTCTTCAAGACCTTTAAAAACTCAGCTTTAGTGAAGAAACTTTACTCTGAACTATCAGACCACTTTCAGTTTGAACTGCCACCCTGTCAAATCTCCTTTGTAGACTCTTCTGACCAAGATTCTGCACATAGGAGGAAGGGAAAGAAAAGAGGGAAAATGACTGATTTTCTCTGTTGTTTAAGAGTAGATCCCAGGCCGGGCGCGGTGGCTCAAGCCTGTAATCCCAGCACTTTGGGAGGCCGAGACGGGCGGATCACGAGGTCAGGAGATCGAGACCATCCTGGCTAACATGGTGAAACCCCGTCTCTACTAAAAAAATACAAAAAACTAGCCGGGCGAGGTGGCGGGCGCCTGTAGTCCCAGCTACTCGGGAGGCTGAGGCAGGAGAATGGCGTAAACCTGGGAGGCGGAGCTTGCAGTGAGCTGAGATCCGGCCACTGCACTCCAGCCTGGGTGACAGAGCGAGACTCCGTCTCAAAAAAAAAAAAAAAAGAGTAGATCCCAGGTTGGGCACGGTGGCTTATGCCTATAATTCCAGCACTTTGGGAGGTTAAGGTGGGTGGATCACCTGAGTTTAGGAGTTCGAGAGCGGCCTGACTTATATGGTGGAACCCTGTCTTTACTAAATATACAAAAATTAGATGAGCGTGGTAGCATGTACCTGTAGTCCCAGCTACTTGGGAGGTCAAGATAGGAGAATTGCTTGAACCCAGGAGGTGGAGGTTGCAGTGAGCCGTGATCACGCCATTGCACTCCAGTCTGGGTGACAGAGCGAGACTCCCGTCTCAAAAAAAAAAAAGGTAGATCCCATGCATAACTCTAACTGGGGTAGGGAGGTTAGACATGCAAATACATATCAGATCTAAGGGGTTTGTCCTCAAAAATCAATTCTCACTTCCCATGATGGAAGAAGCCAGTAGGAGGGCTTCAATTTCAAAGAAAGCTGAGAGGTAAGTGGATGATAACCCACCTTCCAGATTATTTCTGTGCATTCAAACAATGGCCCTTCTAGTAGATGATTGTTTTTTCTTTGTTTTTTTCAGACGGAGTCTTGCTCTGTCACCCAGGCTGGAGTGCAGTGGTGCAATTTTGTCCCGCTGCAATCTCTGCCTCCCAGATTCAAGCAGTTCTCCTGCCGAGTAGCTGGGATTACAGGCACGTTCCACCATGCCTGGCTAATTTTTGTGTTTTTAGTAGAGATGGGGTTTCACTGTGTTGGCCAGGCTAGTGTTAAACTCCTGAACTCGTGATCCGCCTGCGTCAGCTTCCCAAAGTGCTGGGATTATAGGCGTGAGCCACCGTGCCCAGCTCTAGTAAATCATTGTTATAACCACACGCGAGTTTTTAACCACACACATACTCTTTTGAGGAAAGACTTCCCCAAACTATTGGTCCTTATGATGAGATCTGACCATACACATTTTTCTTCTGGAACCCTAGGATTGTGGGGCTGTCACATTTCCTCTAAGAGTACACTTTAGGAGCTCCCAGACTTGAAAATTGGCTGTTTCCCATGTTTGAACATTTTCCACTTTTTCCTTCAGTCTGCCTTTTTGAATTGATTTCTAACTACTTCTAGATAACATTTTTCCATTAATGAATATTTGAGTGCTTATTGTGTGCCAGGCACTGCTTTAGGCACTTGAGAGAAATCAGTGAACACAACAGACAAAATGAACAACAACAACAAAAACAAAACAAACTACTCCAACAGAAGGAGCTAACAGTCCAGTAGAGGAAGAAAGATAGTAAGTATAATAAAAATGCAAATTCTCTGGTAAAATGGAAGATGATGTTATAGAACTAAGAAAAAAATAATAGAGCAAGATTAGAAGTTGAGAAGGTATAAGAGAATTGTAATTTTACATAGTGTGGTTAGAGTAAGTCTCATGGAGAAGGTAAATTTGGACATGCACTTGAAGGGGATAAAATGTCCCCGTGTTAGCCATGGGGACATAAGTGTTGGGCAGAGACTCTGAAGGAATAGCAAGGTAGCCAGTGTGGCTGGTTTAAAGTGAATGAAGATTAGAATAGTGGGCAAAAGGTCAGAAAGGTAGCAAGAGTGGAAATAGTAGTAAGGATCTGTAAATTCTTCATTTTTCTCTCAGTCTAGTCTGTGGAAATTGTCATGTCTTTTGATAAGGAACGACCTTGGTTTAATAGTTACTCCCCTCCTAGACTCTCAGGCTAGTTTGTTTTTTTTTTTGTTTTTGTTTGTTTGTTTGTTTGTTTTGAGACAGAGTATTGCTCTTGTTGCCCAGACTGGAGTGCAGTGGCACAGTCTTGTGCATAGTCTTGGCTCACTGCAGCCTCCGCCTCCTGGGTTCAATTGATTCTCTTGCCTCAGCCTACCAAGTAGCTGAAATTACAGGCGCCCACCACCACGCCCGGCAAATTTTTGTATTTTTAGTAGAGATGGAGTTTCACTATGTTGGCCAGGCTGGTCTCGAACTTCTGACCTCAGGCTGTCTGCCCACCTCGGCCTCCCAAAGTGCTGGGATTACAGGCATGAGCCACTGTGCCTGGCCTTTTTTTTTTTTTTTTTTTTGTGACGGAGTCTCGCTCTGCCGCCGAGGCTGGAGTGCAATAGCGGGATCTTAGCTCACTGCAAGCCCCGCCTCCTGGGTTTACGCCATTCTCCTGCCTCAGCCTCCCAAGTAGCTGGGACTACAGGCGCCCGCCACGTTGCCCGGCTAGTTTTTTGTAGTTTTTAGTAGAGACAGGGTTTCACCGTGTTGGCCAGGATGGTCTCGATCTCCTGACCTCGTGATCCGCCCGTCTCGGCCTCCCAAAGTGCTGGGATTACAGGCTTGAGCCACCGTGCCCGGCCTTTTCTTTTTCTTTTAAGATGGAGTCTCGCTGTGTCACGCAGGATGGAATTCAGTGGCGCAATCTCAACTCATTGTAACCTCGCCCAAGTGCTCGTGCCTGAGCCTCCTGAGTAGCTGGGACTATATGTGTGCGCCACCATACCTGGTTAATTTTTTGTAATTTTTTTAGAGATGGGGTGTCACCATGTTGTCCAAACTGATCTCGAACTCCTGACCTCAAGTGATCCACCCACCTCGGCCTCCCAAAGTGTTGGGATTACAGGCATGAGCCACTGTGCCTGGCCTCTCAGGCTAGTTTCAACCCTATTTTACACTCCTCTACCATCCTCAGCTTATTTTTGAAAAAGTATTTATTAAAAAACACTTATGAAAAAGTTATTTGTGTTTTATTTAGTTGCCCTGGATGGAATACAGATGTTTACTGTAGTGTTAAGGATGCTGTAAAACTCCCATTTACTGCAAGGATCTGTGTTTAATGGACATTCAATTCTAAGACAGCAAATGTGTAGAGTTATTGGTGGGGCTGGGGGACGAGAGTACTGTAGATGGAGAGTGAGGGAGGTGGGGCAGGAGTTTGAGAAAGCAGCAGTGGGGTGAAGAAAGTGATAGGCAAGGGAAGATGGTGGGGATAGGTACCACAGGAGTCCTGGTGGCCTAAAATCTAATCACAAAGGTTACTCAAGTGGGACTGATGCCTGAAAAAAACTTGTGTGTGGTTATAACAGTGATCTACTAGAAGGGCCATTGTTTGAATGCACAGAAATAATCTGGAAGGTGGGTTATCATCCACCGATCTCTCAGTTTTCTTTGGAATTGAAGCCCTCCTATTGGCTTCTCCCATCACGGGGGTGTAAATTGACTTTTGAGGACAAACCCGTTAGATCTGATATGTCTTTGCATGTCTAACCTCCCTACCCCAGTATCTCAAGATTCTGGTAAATTGGAACATAAGCATTTATGCATCCATTGGTGGACATTTGTAGAGAAGGGTCTCTGGACATCTAGAGGAGAAGAAAACTCTCATCGTCTAATGCTACTCTTGTTCTTAATGAACTTGTTCATTAACTTATTAGCTTTGTTCCTGATTCTTGCTCTATTCCTCTTTCTGATCTTGAATGATGGTTGGATGGTGGGTTAATCAGTATGGACAACAGCCAAAAATCTAACCAAGAACAGCTGGTTAGGAAGCCCAGCAGTGTTATTAGAACCCAGTTTAAGTTTTTCTTCTTTGTTTGTTTGATGGTTTATTAACAATAGGAATTCATTTCTCATATTTTTAGGCTGGGAAGTTCAAGATCACAATGCTGAACAATTTGGTTCCTTAGTGAAGGCTCTTTTCCTGGCTGGTGAGTCACAGCCTTCTTGCTGTGTTCTTACATGACAGAGAGAGGAAGCAAGGTCTGTGGTATCTGCTCTTATAAGGGCGCCAATCACATCATGAGGGCCCTATCCTCATGAATATCCTCATTACATCTTAACCTGATTATCACCCCAAAGCCCCTTCTCTAAATACCATCACATTGGAGGTTATAGCTTCAGTATACACATTTGGGGGTGAGGGGAACACAGTTCAGCCATTGCATAATCCAAATTATGTGTACCTGAAATATTCTCTAGAATTGGAGGAATCATTTAACACTTAGAAATAGAACACTGATATAATTACAGTTGTGTTTTAAGATCCATCTAGTGGTGGTGTGTTATATAATTTGAAGGACAGAGAAAAGAGAACGATTTAGGGACTAGTACAGGTGTACAAAAATGCAGTAACCAGTAGACCTAAACCTAGAAGTTGGGGCCTGGGCTGGGGGCCATTAATAGGAATGGACATAAAAGGTAGAATGAGCAGTGCTCTAAAAGTTATTTAAAATGGCTTATAGGGTACTTTGACATTTCCTGGGAGGTAGAGGAGGTTTGAACAGGTTTAAAAAACAGAGAGTGAAAAAATGAATCCAATGAGACACTTTAATTCTTAAAGACTAAGCAGTTAACAGCAATAGCATCAGATATAGCTGTACACTAAGTCAGTTTTAGCAGAAAGAGCACAAAACCAGACTTCAGGAATTAGGCATGTTAGTGCTAACTCTGTCTACAAACCCTCCATATAACTATAGTAAATCATAAACGTTTTGGCGCTTTAAAGATTAATCTTCAGATTGGCCGGGCACGGTGGCTCAGGCCTGTAATGCCAGCACTTTGGGAGGCCGAGGCGGACGGATCATGAGGTCAGGAGATGAAGATCATCCCGACCAACATGGTGAACCCCATCTCTAGTAAAAATACAAAAATTAGCTGGTCGTGTTGGCGCACCTGTAATCCCAGCTACTCAGGAGGCTGAGGCAGGAGAATAGCATGAACCTGGGAAGCAGAGGTTGCAGTGAGCCGAGATCGTGCCACTGCACTTTAGCCTGGGCAACAGAGCAAGACTCCGTCTTGAAAAAGAAAAAATTGTAACAATCATAAACTAATTAATTTTCAGATAAATCTAACGGCCATGTTGTCAGATTATAGTCTAATTTTTTAGGATATTGGAGAATATTAATGATTTTGATTTAGAATATTTTCTTTTTTTTTTTGAGACACAGTCTCGCACTGTCACCCGGGCTGGAGTGCAATGACGTGATCTTGGCTCACTGCAACCTCCGCCTCCTGGGTTCAAGCGATTCTGCTGCCTCAAGCCTCATGAGTAGCTGGGATTACAGGTGTCCACCACCACGCCCAGCTAATTTTTTGTGTTTTTATTAGAGATAGGGTTTCATTATGTTGGCCAGGCTGGTCTCGAACTCCTAGCCTTGTGATCCACCTGCCTCGGCCTCTGAAAGTGTTGGGATTACAGGTGTGAGCCACCGTGCCCAGCCAGATATTTTCTTTAGAGAGGATGTTAGAAAATACATTTAGAATTACCTAGAAGGTAGTTACTGGAAATGTGGAAGTGATCCTGAGAAGAAGATTGGATTTGGGCATGAGTTTTCCCACAGGACATTTGGTAATTCCTGGAGCCATTTTTAGTTGCCACCCTGGGGAATTACTGCTGGTTTCTAGTGGGTTAGAGATCACAGATGCTGCTAAACATCCTATAGTGCTCTCGACAACCCCCAGCAAAGAATTATCTTGTCCCAAATGTCAGTAATGCTTAGGAAACACTGGGCTAGGTGGCATCAACCTGGAGTTGGGCGATTTAAGTTGTATATAGACAGACTAAACCAATTGTAGTTGACTCCAAAGAACAGTGTATTCATATCTGCGTTATTTTTTTGTGGCATTATATATCTACTAATTAAGTTGTAAATCACCATTCATGATACGCCAGTTTGTATATTTCATGCATTTACCACTGTCTACTCTGTGCTTTGCACAATATCTGACCAGACATGGGCAAACAAAATAATAGTTTTAGTGGAAATGAGGAAAATAATACATATGTTTTTATTAGTTTAATATTGTATTCCTATTAAAATTCATTTCCAAGGTGATACACATATTTATAGGAATAAATATTGTCTATATGTTCCAAAATTAGATACTGATATCCTCATTAAAATTGAAACGGTGTGCATGGCATACATTAGATGTCAGTTTAATTTTTATGCTTTGGATTATGCTGATTTGAAGGGTCCACATTGGGATACAGTGAATCTTGATATGTTTTTAGAAATCGTTGAGTTATGAATCTTGGTTTGTTTCTAGTGCCTACGTTTTGCTATTATTAGACCAGTTTTAGCCCAGGCTAAAGTGCAGTGGCACGATCTCGGCTCACTGCAACCTCTCCTTCCCAGGTTCATGCTATTCTCCTGCCTCAGCCTCCTGAGTAGCTGGGATTACAGGTGCGCCAACACGACCAGCTAATTTTTGTATTTTTAGTAGAGATGGGGTTCACCATGTTGGTCGGGATGATCTTCATCTCCTGACCTCATGATCCGTCCGCCTCGGCCTCCCAAAGTGCTGGCATTACAGGCCTGAGCCACCACGCCTGGCCAGTCTGAAGATTAATTTTTAAAGTGCCAAAACTTTTATGATTTACTATAGTTATATGGAGGGTTTGTAGACAGAGTTAGCACTCACATGCCTAATTCCTGAAGTCTGGTTTTGTGCTTTCTGCTAAAACTGACTTAGTGTACAGCTATATCTGATGCTATTGCTGTTAACTGCTTAGTCTTTAAGAATTAAAGTGTCTCATTGGATTCATTTTTTCACTCTCTATTTTTTAATAGAACTCGTGATGAGGCTTAACTGATTTTGTGGGTCACTGGTTAATTTTAAAAAAATGAGGCTGGGTGCAGCTCGGGTTTCTAATCCATGGCTCATGCTTGTAATCCCAGCACTTTGGGAGGCTGAGGCTGGTGAATCACAAGGTCAGGAGTTCGAGACCAGCCTGGCCAACACAGTGAAACCCCTTCTGTACTAAAAATACAAAAATTAGCTGGGTGTGGTGGCATGTGCTTGTAATCCCAGCTACCCTGGAGGCTGAGGCAAGAGACTTGCTTGAACCTGGGAGGCAGAGGTGAGCTGAGATTACGCCACTGCACTCCAGTCTGGGTGGCAGAACTAGACTCCATCTCAAAAAAAAAAAAAAGAAAAGTGAAATGGAAAATTTTAGAATTCAGCCTGTGTAGTAAAGATAGTTATTATTTATGTGTATGTGCTTGCTTTAAGTCCTTTATCGGCCTACAGAATTTCCGACGGATAAAGTTCTTAGAGTAAATTTATAGAAAATGTGGAATTAATGGAGCATAATCTTCTTTAAAAATAAAGGATCTTATGAAGGAGAGTGCTGTTTATTGATTCATTTAACAAATTCTGTATTTGTTGAGCACCTGTGCTGTGCCAGACCCTGTTCTTTGTGCTGAGTATACAACAGTCAACAGAAGATACAATACCTGTCCTTTGAGTTTTGTGTTCCACTGGATGGGCATTAGAAAATAATCAAGATAAATAGGATTGTAATATGTTAAATGGTGATAGGGCTTTGGGGATGAAAGAAAAGGGAAAAGAGATTAGGAATGTGGGTTAGAGGTTGGTTGGAATATTTGAGAACCTCACTGAGAGAGATACTTGGAATAGAGCTCTAAGGGCAGTGAGGAGCTAGCCATGCAGGTACTCAAATGATCATTCATATTGGAGGGAACAAGGGCCTTGAGCAAGGAAAAGAGCTTAGCATGTTCAATTAATAGCAGGGAGGGCCAGGTGCAGTTGTTCCTGCCTATAATCCTAGCACTTTGGGAGGCCAAGGCACGCAGATCACTTGAGTGAAGGAATTCGAGACCAGCCTGGTCAACATGGTGAAACCCCATCTCTACTGAAAATACAAAAATTAGCTGGGTGTGGTGATGGCGTGCCTATAGTCCCAGCTACTCAGGAGACTGAGGCATGAGACTCTCTTGAACCTGGAAGGTAGAGGTTGCGGTGAGCTGAGTTATATATCTGGGTGACAGAGCAGGACTCTATCTCAAAAAAAATTTAATTCAAAAAATCAAAAAATAAATAAATAGCAAGGAGGTTAGTGTAGCTAGAGTGAAGTAGATCGGGGAGAGTAGTATAACTGCAGGAGCAGTATGTGGGGTTGGTAGTGTGGTCTTCTAGGCACTGGTAATACTTGGTCTTTTACTCTCAGTTAATCAGAAAGCCATTAGAGGGTTTTGAGTTGAACAATGATACAGTCTGACTTTGTTTAACACAATCAATCTGCTTGCTATGTGAAGAAGAGACTGAGGTGGATTGAGGGAGGAAGCACTGTTGTGTTTAAGTTCAGTAGGTAAGTCAGGACTGGAGGGAAAAATTTAGGAGGCATTAGTGAATGGATTATAATTAAGGCCATGAGTTGGGATGAGATTATCTGCCTGGCACTTGACATTGTGCTATGCTGTTTGTTGGCTATGTGTAGGTACTCTTAACTATAAATTTAATACCTCTTTTCTGAGATTACTATATATGAATCAATTGAGATATGTACATTTAATGTAATTTTCTTTCAATTCCACTACAAATCAAGCTGCCATTGAATAGGTGGTGCTTTTAAAAAACCAGCTGTTACTGTAAGTCTAAGAAATAGAATTTTTGCCTTTAAGATAGCAAAATACATTTAAAAGTAAAAAACTTGATAAAGCGGATGCAGCTGGTGTGTGGCAGACTAAGGATTCCAGCTTATTCTTCAACTCCAAAGTCCATGTTTCTAAACACTGCACAATGATGCCCTGGTAAAAATGTGTGTCCTTTTCCATACAATTTTGCCTAGTGATTAGTTGCTGGAAGGTTTTTCTTTTTCTTTTTTTTTTTTTTAATGGAAGAGAGCGTAGTCAGTACAGCAAAGTTATGATTCTGGATTCATAGGAACCTGATCTTTTATCATAGATTTTAAGCTGTTATTTATCCTCTTTCATTCTCAGTGTCCTTGTCTGTAAAATAGTGATGTTTATACAATAGTGTTTTAGAGGAGAATTAAATAAGGTAATGTGTTTTCCTGTACTTACTGATGTATGTTTGTATTTAGGTGGCAGTTTATATAAAGGAAGCATTGGGACTTGTGGCCACACTGTTCAAGAATAAAAAACATTAGAAAATGGAACAATCATGTGAGGAAGAGAAAGAGCCTGAACCACAGAAGAACGTAAAAGAAACCAAACAAGTAGATGACGAAGACGCTGACCTCATCTTTGTTGGTGTGGAACATGTAAATGAAGATGCTGAACTAATCTTTGTTGGGGTGACTTCAAATTCAAAACCAGTCGTTTCAAACATTTTGAACAGAGTCACCCCGGGTTCGTGGTCAAGGAGAAAAAAGTATGGTCACCTTAGAAAAGATACTGCTGACAAATTGCAGCCTACAAGTCATGAGACCCTTACATCAGAAGCAGTGACTGACCTGCCAGCTTCCCAACTTGAATCGAGATCAACAGATAGTCCTATTATTATTGAGCCTTTGTCTAAACCTGATTATAAAAATAGTTCACCACAAGTTGTGCCTAATAACTCTTCAGAATTACCTTCTCCTTTGATTACATTCACAGGTTCATTGCATCATCCAGTAAGTGCAGCACTTTCAGTAGGAGGTATAAATGAAAGTCCTCATGTATCAAAGCGACTTTCCACTTTTGAAGTAAACAGCATAAATCCCAAAAGGGCTAAACTCAGGGATGGAATTATGGAAGGATATTCTTCAGCTTCGTCCCCTTCAGATACCTTTCATACAATGAATACTCAGCAAAGTACACCCTCAAACAATGTTCATACCTCATTAAGCCATGTTCAGAATGGAGCACCTTTTCCAGCAGCTTTTCCAAAGGACAATATCCATTTCAAGCCTATAAATACAAATCTTGATAGGGAAAATGAATTGGCAAAAACAGACATTTTGAGTCTAACAAGTCAAAACAAGACCTTTGATCCCAAGAAAGAAAATCCCATTGTGTTACTTAGTGACTTTTACTATGGACAGCATAAAGGAGATGGGCAGCCAGAACAGAAGACTCACACCACCTTTAAATGCCTCAGTTGCGTGAAAGTTCTAAAAAATGTTAAGTTTATGAATCACGTGAAGCATCATTTGGAATTTGAGAAGCAGAAGAACGACAGCTGGGAAAACCACACCACCTGCCAGCACTGCCACCGGCAGTTTCCCACTCCCTTCCAGCTACAGTGTCACATTGAAAATGTCCACACTGCCCAGGAGCCCTCTGCTGTCTGTAAGATCTGTGAATTGTCATTTGAAACAGATCAGGTCCTCTTACAACACATGAAGGACCATCATAAGCCTGGCGAAATGCCCTATGTGTGTCAGGTTTGCCATTACAGATCGTCAGTCTTTGCTGATGTAGAAACACATTTTAGAACGTGCCATGAAAACACAAAGAATTTGCTTTGTCCCTTTTGTCTCAAAATTTTCAAAACAGCAACACCATACATGTGTCATTATAGGGGCCACTGGGGAAAGAGTACACACCAGTGTTCCAAGTGCCGGCTACAGTTTTTAACTTTCAAGGAGAAAATGGAGCACAAGACCCAGTGTCATCAAATGTTTAAGAAGCCTAAGCAACTAGAAGGATTACCTCCTGAAACAAAAGTTACTATTCAAGTGTCACTAGAACCTCTTCAGCCAGGATCAGTAGAAGTAGCATCCATAACTGTGAGCACATCTGACTCCGAACCATCACTCCCCAGGTCTAAAAGCAAAATTTCAAAAAAGTCCCATTAATTCTAGTTTCAGTAAATCTAAAGCAAGTATTTCAAACCAAATTAAAAAACCTCATAAAAACAAAACTACCAACCATACATTATTCAGTAGCACCAAAAATAGTGAAACTAGTGGATTATATATGACTTTTTAAACAAAATTTACGAGCTATATTATTTGATCTGAATTTTGAGGTGTTATTTTAAAACATCTGGTTTTCACGTTAACTGTATCTGGCTTACATAAAAGGTGTTTGTGTGTGTGTGTGAGAGAGAAAAAAGTATTTATTTTTTTAATTTTAATTTTTTTTTTTTTTTAACTTTAGAGACAGGGTCTCACTGTTACCCAGGCTGGAGTGCAGTGGCGTGATCCTAGCTCACTGCAGCCTTGAACTCCCGGGCTCAAGCATTCCTTGGCCTCAGCCTTTGGAGAGTAGCTAGGACTACAGGCGTAGCCACCACACCCAGCTAATTTTTTATTTTAATTTTTTTGTAGCGATGGAGCCTTGTTATGTTGCCCAGGCTGGTCTTGAACTCCTGACCTTAGGGGAGCTTCCTGCCTCGGTCTCCCCAAGTGTTGGGATGTGTGAGCCACTGCCTCTGGCACCTATTTATTATTTTGGTATTTCATGTTACTCCTAAGCTTGAAAAAGCTCTTTTTTCTATATACAGAATTCATAGAATTTTTGAAATACTTAGTTTTCTTTTCAGCTTTTTCCATGCATTCAAGATTTCATGGTTAACTCTAGTCAGACTGGAATGGCTTTGTTATGCCCTGGTCCACTTGCTGTCGAATTCCCAGAAGTGCCTCTGCTGTGCTGACATAAAATAACCTGAAAAGATTCTGAAAAGCCAGGATGTGGAATTGCAAGAGAAGCTGCTGCATGAGCAGAGACCAAGAAGGTGGAAGTTAGTTGAGGGAGAGTAGTGGCTCTTTGTTCTAATTGAAGGATAGGCACACATTCATTCTGGTCTTGGGGCCAGGTCAAAAGGAACACTGCTTCAGAGTATCTTTACCTAACCCAGAAACATCCAAGGAAGCCAAACCATTCAAAGTAAAATGCTTTTGTTTGGTGAGGGGCCCCTGTAGACATCAAACAGCCGCCATATATCATTGGTTTGAGATGAAATAGCAATACAATTAATAATAGAATGGTGCCTGGTGCTAGTTGACTTCCTGTTCTGTGATCTAAAGGTGAAATTGATTCATTCTCTCTCCTTTCCCTTCCGGCTAGCCCTTAGTGGAGAATGAACTGGCCATATTCCTCTCAGCCACAGCAGTAAAGCAAGTTAAGTTTCCCAAGGGGAAGAATCCCTGATATCTATAATTTGAACTGTACTGGACCCATAGTTTTAACTGAAAAGGGCCAAACAAGTGGTGTCTGTCCATTTCCTGGACCAGGCTAAATTTAGTTTTCCCACTGTTCAACTGGAATGAGGACTGTCCAAGAACAGTAGGTACAGTGAACAAAAATAGCCCAGGGTGACTGACTAAATTTAAACCCATAATGGCTTTATATTTTTCTGTGCATATATATCTTACCCTAATTGAACATGTGAAGCTTGCAACTTTTATGTCTTGCCTTGGACACGAATGTATTGCAGTTTACAGTTCTTCTGTTGTATGTGTAGTTTCCCAGTTTATTGACACTAATGCTGTTTGGGTCTTACTTGATACATACCAGTGTGCAAGAAATGTCTCCCTAATTCAGTAAGTGTTAAGACTTAGAGTTAATGTCCTTCATCTGATCTGTCCTATCTAATCTGTACTATGGGTGAACCTTTTTCCCTTGCTCTCCCCAGGGACTGTTTCACAGTATTCTGGAGTACCTTTTGAGTATTGGTTCCTGAACATCAGCAGCCTTGGGTGCCTCTGTGGACTCCCGGAGTTGTCTCCTTGGTTGTGTTCTGGTGCCATCCTTTGTACCTCCACCCCCGACTAAGGTGCCCAGCAACCTGTCTTTACCAGTCAAGGAAATCTGCCATCTTGGCTATAGACATAGGTCTGGAGAAACCTTTCCCTTTTTCCTTGATTTCTTTTTAAAGGAAATCTCTCCCCACTCCTTTTTTCTGTCCTCAATCTAGTTAAATTTCCTAAGCTTTCACAAAAATCTGGGAAGAGATAATTAAGAGCTTAGCATCCCTCTTAGAACTAGAGTAGAAGGCAGTACAGATAACAAATAAGTTGTGAGTATATTATCTATATTTTACAACATTTTGTGACTGTAGCTCCGGTTGTATTTATTTGCCTGACACTCACTTGATTGATTTGCACCTTGAACACTTTACTAGGTCTTTTCAGTTACTTTGCTTGGGTTAAGACACTCTGCTAAAATTTCAGCCTGAATCCTTTCTTTAGTTGAAGAAAGGGTATGTGTGTGCAAGTGGGTGTGTTTATGCCAGTTTTTCTTGTCTCAGGTAGATACTCCTACTGTGTATAAATAGATCTACAGACTTTTCATACTTAACCTCCCATATTCTGTTTCTATGGTAAAAATATGAGATATTTTAGTTGTATGTTTAGTGATTGGTTGGTATTATCAACACTGTTGTTGTTTGCTGTTTCATTAAAGCATGCTCTTAAAGAGTACATATGGTCATTAATTGCCAACTATAGATTCCAGTGATCTGGCCCCTGCCTACCTCCGTACTCTCTTTGATTCTCTGTCATGCTTCTCCACTGTTTTCCCCAATGATGCACTATTTTGACACACTGGCCTTGCTATTCCTTAAGCAAATCACATTCTTCCCAATCCAAAGACTTTGCACATGCTATTGTCTTTCTTAGAATGCCCTTCCCCTAGGCCTGCATGGCTTGCTACCTCACTTAATTGTTTGACACTTCCTTTGGTTCATTGAGCTTCAAGGCTCTTAAAATGCCACTGACATTGAGATCTCCCTTAAAAAAAACAAAACAAACTTTTACTTTTTCCTCTTAAAGGCACTTTACTCTCTCCCTGCTCCTTTCTTCCCTTTTCAGTGTATTTAAATTTCCTAGGTTTTCATGAAAAAGCTGGAAAGCGATCATCATCAAGGGCTTTGCTTCTGTCTTAGAGTTGAGCTAGCTCGAGTCAATTTCTGTGCCTGCAACCAAATGAAAATTAATATAGTGAGTTCTTTCAGGAGCTTTCTCTGTTTTTCTATTGATACCTCTATATATTTTTAAGGCAATGTCACTTTGTTTTGTTTACAAATATATTGAATATGTCAAGATTACTATTTTGTTATTACCCTTTGTGAATTTCCTTGTCTATTTTGCTCGCTTGTTCTTTCAGATGAAATTTATTATTTTATTAATGTTGCCAAAAATTATAAGTAAAATATCAATTATAGTAATAAAATGTTTTGTGAAAAAATGCTGTTGCTGTATTGTTGCTGTATTGTCTTTGCACCATAAGTAAAATGGGATGTTTTAGTTTGTTTTGTTTTTTGAGACAGAGTCTTGCTCTGTGGCCCAGGCTAGAGTATAGTGGCATGATCCCAGGTTCCTGCAACATCCACCCCCTGAGTTCAAGTGATTCTTCTGAGCAGCTAGTACTACAGGCGTGTGCCACCACGCCCAGCTAATTTTTGTACTTTTTGTAGAGATGAGGTTTCATCATGTTGGCCAGGCTGGTCTCGAACTCCTGGCCTCAAGTGATCTGCCCACCTTCATTTCCCAAAGTGAGCCACTACGCCTAGCCTATTTTTAGTTTTTAATTTTCATTTAGTACCACTATATAATCTTTGCCTTTTTGCCACTTGTGTTCATTTTTAGCCTTATTGCCGCAGCCAGAACTTCTAAATATTTAAGATGGAGTTAATGGGCTTTCTTGTTCTTGGCTTTAATGAGAAATGATTTGCCATTAAAGGTAATAAGTGTATGCTTAAATAATTTCTGTTTCCATATTGGGGGCCAGGCGTGGTGGCGCACACCTGCAATCCCAGCACTGTGGGAGGCCAAGGTGGGTGGATCACCTGAGGTCAGGAGTTCGTGACCAGCCTAACATGATGAAACCCTGTCTCTACTAAATACAGAAAAATTAGCTGGGCGTGGTTATCTGAGCTACTTGGGAGGCTGGGAAACGAGCGAAGCTCTGTCTCGAAAGAAAAAATTTCTGTTTCCATTTTTTAGACTCTAAAGATAATTTAGCTTTATAATTTACAACATCTATTAAGACAGTCATTTTCTTTACTATCCCAAGTTTTTAACTTGGTTGCACTTATAGCTTTCTTGTTAGAAACCTTCCTTTCCTGAAGCAAAAGTAGTTCAATTTGGGGTAGGATATTGTTTTAACTACTCAGAATCCCACTTCCTTTCTCATTTCTAATATTACAGTGTGTTTCCTCTTCCTGTCATTAATTCATCCTGGTTTAATCGATGTTTCTGATTTACTTTTTCCAAAAAGCAACCCCCTGTTTGCTTTCGTTTTGTTTTCTCTATGTTTTTTTTTCATTGTATCTCGTTCACTTTCTTTAGCATTGTTGTTTTGTGAGTTTTTTTTTTTTTTTTTTTTTTTTTTTTTTGGTAGAGACAGGGTCCTGCTATGTTGCCCAGGCTGGTCTGGAACTCCTGGGTCCTGCTATGTTGCCCAGGCTGGTCTGGAACTCCTGGGCTTAAACAGTCCTCTTGCCCTAGCCTCCCAAAGTGTTGGGATTGCAGGTGTGCGCCACTATGTCTGACCAATTCTTTTTTCTTTAATAAAGGATTCAAACCAGCTGGGCATGGTGGCTCATGCCTGTAATCCCAGCACTTTGGGAGGCCAAGGTGGGCGGATCATATGTGGTCAAGAGTTCGAGACCAGCCTGGCCAAGATGGTGAAAACCCGTCTCTACTAAAAATACAAAAATTAGCCAGGTGTAGTGGCGGGCACCTGTAATCCCAGCTACTCGGGAGGCTGAGGCAGGAGAATCACTTGAACCCAGGAGTTGGAGGTTCCAGTGAACCGAGATCGCGCCATTGCACTCCATCCAGCCTGGGCAACAAGAGTGAAACTGCGTCTCAAAAAAAAAAGTGATGCGCACCTGTCGTCTGACCAGCTACTTCAGAGGATGGGGTGGGAGGGCTTGAGTCCAGGCGGTCAAGGCTGCAATGAGTTACGATTGTACCATTAGGTGACGAGACGCTGCCTCAAAAAAAAAAAAAAAAAAACTTGAAAACCAAACTGAAAGAGAATTTATTAAATATATGCCCACTACAAACAGTATTCAGTTATCAAAAGTAATGATTATAGGATATATTGCAGTACGAAATTTTATTTGGCTATAATGCAAAATAAAGGAACATACAAAGTTATATGTACTTTGCAACCATAATTATTCATGATAACATCTGTAGAAAAGAATGATAAATTCTAAATACAATTGAGTTTACTTAATCCCATAGTGATTTTTATTCTTTCAGATGCTGGCCAGGTACGGTGGCTCATACCTGTAATCTCAACACTTTAGGAGGCCAAGGCAGGTGGGTCATTTGAGGCCAGGAGTTCTAGACCAGCCTGGCCAATATGGTGAAACCCCATTCTCTACTAAAAATAGAAAAACTAGCTGGGCATGGTGGTGTGTGCCTGTAATCCCAGCTACTCGGGAGGCTGAGGCAGGAGAATCGCTTGAATCTGGGAGGTGGAGGTTGTGGTGAGCCGAGATTGCCCTGCTGCACTCCAAGCTGGGCAACCAAGCGAGACTCTGTCAAAAAAACTCAAGTGTTATATAAATGAGTTATTTTGTCTTTTAAAAGCATTCATCATATAAATAGAAAAAAAAAAGTAAATTCCATTTCAGTGGTTAGCCCTGTTAGACTCTTTCCTTCCTGGTTATGAGATTGAAATGAGAATAATTATCAATGTGTGGCAAGACTGCCACTAAGACACAAGTCTTTCTTAGCTTTAGGGCAAGCATTGGCAAACTGTGGCTTTTAGGCTAAGTTTAAATTTTCAAAACATTGTTAGAGCCAGAGACCCATATACACCCAGCAAACCCTAAAATATTTACTACCTGACACTTTATGGAAAAAGGTTTGCTGACCCCTGCTCTAGGTTATGAGTTATAACTTAGACTCATTTGTATCTTCCCCTGTATTCATGTATGTGGGCTAATGGCTTAGAAAAATTTTGGATGTGAATGGGATAGGGTTATTCCTTGATCCTATCCAGCGATTGAAACAGAGTCCAAAACAGTAGAAAGAGACAATGTCAGAAATGACAGAACAGCTGTCTGAGGGATGTGTGTATAGGTGTGTATAAACATAGACGTCCAACCTTAGTACCATTTTTCCATGTTTTTTGATGAGTGCGATTGTGTGCTTTGCAAACAGGGAAGGGAATGTGTTATCTGTTGCTGCATAACAGATTACCACAAAACTAATAGCTTAAACATTAACTCACATAGTCTCTGAGTGTCAGGAATCCTGGAACAGCTTAGTGTCAGATCCTACAGGTGAGGGCCTTGGTCCCCAAGACTGCCCCCCATGTCCCCAGACACCAATCGCAAGTCTAGGTATCCTGAACTTACTGCCTGACTTACAACCTCATCTTTGAGTTTCATTACTTTGTTGCAGTAGCTCACATAACTTGAGGAAACATGTTTACCGGTTTATTATAAAGGATATTACAAAAGATACAGATGAAGAGACACACAGGGCAACGTGTATGGGAAGGGGCATGGAGCTTCCATGGCTTCCCTGAGTGCGCCACCCTCCAGGAACTTCCAAGTGTTCTTCAGCTAACTGGAAGCTCCCTGAACCCAATCTTCCTGGGTTTTTATGGAAGCTTCATGACTTAAGCATTCTCTCCCGCTAGAGTATAGGGCAGGATTCTCTCTTGGGAGGATCTTAGAACCTACAATCAGAAAGATTAGAGTCCTGCCTGGGGGCAGGTAAAAGGATGGCAGAAGGTCAGAAGCCTGCCTCTGAGGCCTAACACACCGAACATTATAACAAAAGACTGTAACAAGGGCTATGGGAGTTATGAACTGTGGACAAAATCAATGTACATTATAACACCACAGGAGCATAGCATACACAGCATGGAGATGCTGGTCAATGGGATGATTTATGTCCTGAATGGAACTCAGTGCCACTGCACTAGATTTCATCACACTAACCAGAATGGCATGCAATTTAAAACCTAAGAATTGTTGGTTGAGTGCGGTGGCTCACGCCTCTAATCCCAGCACTTTGGGAGGCCGAGGCAGGTAGATCATTTGAGGTCAGGAGTTTGAGAACAGCCTGGCCAACATGGTGAAACCCCATCTCTACTAAAATACAAAAGTTAGCTGGGTGTGGTGGTGGGCACTTGTAATCTCAGCTACTCAATACACCGAGGTGGGAGGATTGCTTGAGCCCGAGGAGCAGAGGTTGCAGTGAACTGAGATCATGCCACTGCACTCCAGTCTGGGGGACAGTGAGACCCTGTCATTAGATAACTAACTAAATAAAATAAAACCTATGAATTGTTTATTTCTGGACTTTTCCGTTCAGTACTTTTGGACCACAATTGACTGTGGGTAACTGAAACCATGGAAAGTAAAACCACGGATAAGGGGGACTACTGTACTCTGAAGCATCATTTTTGATCTTTCAGAGCCTTAAAGGATTTTACCCTCTGACCAGGCGTGGTGGCTCACACTTGTAATCCCAGCACCTTGGGATGCCAAGGCTGGTGGATCACCTGAGGTCGGGAGTTCAAGACCAGCCTGGCCAACATGGTGAAACCCCATCTCTAGTAAAAAAAAAAAAAAAAACAATAAAATTGCTGGGCATGGTGGCACACACCTGTAATCCCAGCTACTCGGGAGGCTGAGGCAAGAGAATCACTTGAACCTGGGAGGCAGAGGTTGCCGTGAGCCGAGATCAAGCCATTACACTCCAGCCTGGGTGACGAGCAAAACTCCGTCTCAAAAAAAACAAGGATTTTTACCCTTATCTTTCATATTTCTGCACCTTTCTTTGGTGACCTGGATATAACCTTTGCTTGGGAGCAGTTAATTTTAGCATCTTTTGCCATCTGGAAAGACTGGGAATTTTCACAACCAGCAAGTACTGGCTGTTGGCTCTTTTTTGTTTAACACTTCTTCCCTTAGCTTATTTCTCTCCCTCAGATTTTACTATAAGCAGCTAGAAGAAACCAGTCAGCACTTTCAGCATTCTGGCTGGAAATCTCAAGTAGATGATTCAGGTACATTTTCTACTTTCACCTGACTAGGTGATAGTCACTAAACTTTCTGCCACTACATAACTACATAACCCCTTGCTCAATTTTCTAATAACATGTTCCTCACTTCATGTGAAGCTACACCAGAGCCTTCTCAGAGTCCAGTTTTCTACTAAGGCTTGCACTAACAATCTCCTTGAAGGTTTTTTAGCTTCTGCCCACTGCCTAGTTTCAAAGCCACTCCTACATGTTAGGTATTACACCAGCACCTCCCTTCCGGGTACTAAAATCTGTATTAGTTACCTATTGCTGTATATTACTGCAAACTTACCAACTAAAACAACCACCATTTGTTATCTCATGGTTTCCAAGGGTCAGGAATTTGGGGTCACTTAACTGAGTGGTTCTGTCTCAGCTTCTTTCATGAGGTTGTAGTTGTTGACTGGGGCTGTGTCATCTGAAGGCTTGACTGGGGCTTTCAAACTCACTTGGGTATTGGCAGGAGGCCTCCCTCTGTTCCTTGTCATATGGTCCTCATGACATGTCAGCTGGCTTCCTACAGAATGAGTGATCCAAGAGAGAACAAGGAAGGCATTGCAGTGTTTTTTATAAGAGCCTTGGAGGTAAAATAACTTCACTCTGTTGTATACTCTTGTATACACCCAGAGCAACCCTGATGCTATGTGGGAATGACCATATATAGATAGGAATACCAGAGGGTGGAGAATCACTGGGGGCCATCTTGGAGGTTACCACAGGGAAAATGGAACATTAGAAGTTTTTATGACACAAGGAAGGCAGCTAAAACTTAGTTAATGGTCATTGTGTTACCTTCCCACTCTCTGGTGTGCCACTGTGGCTGACACCATTTTGAGAGGATTCTTTTTGAAGTTCATTTATTTTAAAACATTGAGTATATAGTATATTCACATTATTCAAACATCAAAAAATGTAACAACTCAGATTCTTTTTTTAGCCTTTCAGATAGTTTCTAATTTTTTTCTTTTAATAACTGATTTATATTATGCGCAGTCTTCTGCACCTTGCTTTTTTTTTTGACAGTGTAACATGTTCACATTTTATGGCATATAAACAGGAAAATTATAGCCTGAGATTATGAAAGGGCTAATTAAAAATATTTCTGAAGTGTTTCCAAAGATTACTAAGAAAAATTGGGGACCGGGAGTGTTGGCTCCCACCTGTAATCCCAACACTTTGGCAGGCCAAGGTGGGCAGATCACGAGGTCAGGAATTCGAGACCAGCCTGGCCAACATGGTGAAACCCCATCTCTACTAAAAATACAAAAATTAGCTGGGCATGATGGTGGTGGGCACCTGTAATCCCAGCTACTTGGGAGGCTGAGGCAGGAGAATTATTGGAACCCAGGAGGTGGAGGTTGCAGTGAGCTGAGATTGTGCCATTGCACTCCAGCCTGGGCGACATGGCCAGACTCCATCTAAAAAAAAAAAAAAAGATTACTAAGAAAAAGCTCTAATGCACTATTGTTAAATTGTTGTAAAGAAAAATTCCCTGTCCATTTCACAAAGAATAAATATAGCTGATTAGTAAATAAATGCAAAATATTCTGTCTCCATAGCAAAAACAAAAATGGAAATTAAAGCAGTGGTAGCGTATTGATGAATATTATATAAATTGTAATGTTTACTGTCAGTGAGGATGTATTAAAAGGAGTTTCAATTGGCATAAGCCTTTTTGGAAGTTATTTCAATATATGAGTAAAAAGGTAATAATTTCATATTTTTTCATAGGACCCTTTTTTGTTTTTTGAGACAGAGTCTCACTCTGTCACCCAGGCTGGCATTCAGTGGCACAATCTCGGCTCACTGCAACCTCCGCCTCCTGGGTTAAAGCAGTTCCTCTGCCTCAGCCTCCCAAGTAGCTGGGATTACAGGCACCTGCCACCATGCCCGGCTAATTTTTTGTATTTTTAGTAGAGACAGGGTTTCACCATGTTGGCCAGGCTGGTCTCAAACTCCTGACTTCAGGTGTCCACCTGCCTCGGCCTCCCAAAGTGCAGGGATTACAGGCGTGAGCCACTGCTGGCCTCATAGGATGCTTTTAACATATCCAATACAAATTTACAGAATTAATGTTTATGTATATATCCAAAAAAGAGTATGTAAGATAATTCATCAATACTTTGGTTGTACTAACGTAAATGTAAAGTATCTCCATGTTGGTCAGGCTGGTCTCAAACTCCTAACCACAGGTGATCTGCCTGCCTCGGCCTCCCAAAGTGCTGGGATTACAGGCATGAGCCACCGGGCCCGACCAGAAATAATTTTAAATGCCTAGAAACTGAAGAATTTTGTACTTTTCATTTAATAGCTGCACAATATACTTTTTTTGTTGTTTTTCGTTGTTGTTGTTTTGATTTAGTTTTTTTTTTTTGAGACAGAGCCTCACTCACTCTGTCACCCAGGCTGGAGTGCGGTGGCACTGTCTCGGCTCACGGCAACCTCTGCTTCCCGCAGTCAAGTGATTCTCCTGCCTCAGCCTCCTGAGGAGCTGGGATTATAGCCGCAGGTCCCCACACCCAGCTAATTTTTTTTTTATAGTTTTAGTAGAGATGGGGTTTCACCACATTGCCCAGGCTGGTCTCAAACTTGTTGGCCTCAAGTGGTCAGTCTGCCTCTGCCTTCCAAAGTGCTGGGATTCCAGGCATGAGCCACTGTGCCTGCTGAAATAGCTGCACAATATCTTTAAAGAAATAGATTGCAGTAATGTGATAGAGAACTAGCAGGAAAAAAATTTGCATACATTGTGATCTGAACTATGGTGAAAGAACAGCCAGGCGTGGGGGCTCACGCCTGTAATCCCAGCACTTTGGAAGGCCGAGGAGGGGCAAATCACTTGAGCTCAAGAGTTCAAGACCAGCCTGGCCAACATGGCGAAACCCTGTCTCTACTAAAAATACAAAATTTAGTAGGTGTGGTGGCAGATGCCTGTACTCCCAGCTGCTCAGGAGGCTGAGGCAGAATTGCTTGACCCCCTAGAAGGCAGAGTTTGCAGTGAGCCAAGATTGTGCGGCTGCACTCTAGCCTGGGTAACAGAGTGAGACTCTGTCTCAAAATAAATAAATAAAAATAAATAAATAAATAAATAAATAAATAAATAAATAAATAAAAGAAGGAAAAGAGACTAAAATTGTTAACATCTAACTTCTGAACTATTGGGTCTTTACAGGGCAGTTAAATATGCTCCTTGAAAAAAATACTAGGTCAGGCATGGTGGCTCGTGCCTGTAATTCCGGCATTTTGGGAGGCTGAGGAGGAAGGATCGCTTGAGCCCAGAAATTCAAGACCAGCCTGAGCAACACAGGGAGATCCAGGCTGTACAGAAAATAATAATAAAAAAATTAGCCAAGTGTGGTGGCACACACCTATGTTCCCAGTCACTTTGGAGACTGAGGTGGGAGGATAGCTTGAACCTGCGAGGTCAAGGCTGCAGTGAGCAGTGATTGAGCCACTGCACTCCAGCCTGAATGACAAAGCAAGACCATATGTTAAAATAATAATAATAATAGTAAAGAAATCCAGATTTTATGTAGTAAACTTGCATTGTTTTGAAAAAATTTTTATATAAAATAAGGAGCTTGTTTTCTTTGCTATTATCAGTCAAAATTACATCATAGAGAGGTTTTTTTTTGCAAAAAATATTCGACCATAAACTCCTCACCTAGTATACCTCCTGTTGTTCCCTATGGATTGGAAAAATATTTGCATTCTATTTTTCCTAGACCCACTTTCTCCCAAAAGAAGGGAGAAGAATCATTCTAAAGGCTGATCTGAAATCTCCATTAACCTGGGCAGTGACAGAGTGAGGAGGAGGAGAAGAATCTAGACCATGGTGCTGAAGTTCCAAGGGCCTATTGGCCTCACAGCTAGTGTTGGACTCTCTAATGGTTCTTTTATGCCCTCCTCACCTCTTTGCAACAAGGTTAGGTATTTGTGGGACACATTATGCAAATCTGAGCCTTTTATCTCTCCCTCCTCCTATTCTGGTCTTTGTCCCAGGGAGCAACTCCGTTGTCATGGGGAGGCCTAGGTGGCTGTGAGCTCTGACTTTGCCCTGTGGGATGGAACAGCTGCTGTAACCTCTTGCAGGACCTATGAGCAAGTGTCCAGGGTACCTAAAATACGGACCACCTGAACTTCAGGCTTCAGAGAGGATCCACAGCACCTTGCTGTGGTTTCCTGGGGTGGAGGATTGTAGTACCCCTCTCATTCATTTAACTTTTTTGACATTCCTACTGTATTTCCTAGGCAAGCCCACATTCGTTATTTGTCTTTTTATTCAGTCCTTTTTGTAGTTACTGTCGAAAATCCACTGCATTGTCTGTATGTCCTTTCAGTGTTACCCGTCTTGTTTTTTTTTTTTGTTTTTGTTTTTTTTTGAGACGGAGTCTCGCTCTGTCGCCCAGGCTGGAGTGCAGTGGCCGGATCTCAGCTCACTGCAAGCTCCGCCTCCCAGGTTTACGCCATTCTCCTGCCTCAGCCTCCCTAGTAGCTGGGACTACAGGCGCCCGCCACCACGCCTGGCTAGTTTTTTGTATTTGTTTTTTTAGTAGAGACGGGGTTTCACCGTGTTAGCCAGGATGGTCTCGATCTCCTGACCTCGTGATCCGCCCGTCTCGGCCTCCCAAAGTGCTGGGATTACAGGCTTGAGCCACCGCGCCCAGCCTGCCCATCTTGTTTATCTGAGTGTTTTGAATGACTAAAGAAGTTATATTCATGACCATCTGATTTGAAGTTATTTACTTGGAACCTCATGCTGAATAAACTGCTTGCTTAAGATGAGAATTATTTAAATAATTTACTTTAGAGTATTTTATTTTATTTTATTTTATTAGATGGAGTCTCCCTCTGTCACCCAGGCGGGAGTGCAGTGGTGCAATCTCAGCTCACTGCAACCTCTGCCTCCTGGGTTCATGTGATTCTCCTGCCTCAGCCTCCTGAGTAGCTGGGATTACAGGCCTCACCGTCACCCCTGGTTAATGTTTTTTTGTGTTTGTTTGTTTTTTGAGATGGAGTCTCGCCCTGTTGCCCAGGCTAGAGTGCAGTGGTGTGATCTCAGCTTACTGTAACCTCTACTTCCCAGGTTCAAGCAATTCTCCTGCCTCAGCCTCCTGAGTAGCTGCGATTACAGGCGTGTGCCACCACGCCCAGCTAATTTTTTGATCTTTAGTAGAGACGGGGTTTCACCATATTGATCAGGCTGGTCTCTAACTCCTGACCTCGTGGTCCGCCCACTCCGGCCTCCTAAAGTGCTGGAATTACAGGTGTGAGCCACTGCGCCCACCCTAGAGTACTTTAAATAGAAAATACAGACACATAGCCAAAGACTAACTGTGCTAGTCCAGCACAGACATTAGGCTCTGGGAGACCAAGACAGGGAAGGGAAATCTGGAGCATTTGAAACGGAGAGGACAAACTATCTCTGTTCTGACTTAAGACAATAGCAGCCCCTCCTAAAGGTGGTCATCGACAGGAGCCATCAGAGCTTTTGATAAGGTTTCCTGTAGGCTCTGCACCTCAGGAGCTTTTGCTCTGTGTGTTTGTGTGTAAGGTGCTAGTTTATGGATTACTCTATTATCTATTATTTTAATAAAAGACATCTAGACTGTACTACTGTCGGCAGGTCAGTTGGCCACATCAGGGTTCATCTACAGGGTGAAAAGGGTACCCTAGAAAGGAAGTATCAGCCTTTATGCACTTTGGGGGGATTTCAACTTCAGTACAAAGCAGGAAAAGCCTTGCTTTGTGACTGGAAACATCTGTGAAGTGACTCCTGTATTATTATAATTTATTACTATTATTTTCATTTAATTTGTAGCCATAGTTCTATGGTAAATAAAATCTGTATAAAATTTTGCGTACTTGTTTTGAACCAGATATTTAAGTTTAGGAATTTTTACAAAGTAAATGACTTGCTGTATGAATAGATGTAGTTTGAAAGAAGTTCCACAACATGTAGTTTATAATGGAGAAAATACAGAATCCCCTGTAATACTGTGAATAAGTAATGATCTAAGTAGCTTTATATACTTGAAAACATGCAGAGATGTTGATTGTGTATTACTAAATGGGAAAACAGATCATAAGATAAGTTGCAGTCTGACCCCTCTTTCCTTGCCTCCTCCCTTAACCCCTTCCCCTGTCCCACCTCAACTAACATCTCACATAGCAAATGCAGAAATCTGGAAGGGTATATGTTGTCAAAATATATGTAATGGTTATCTTTAAGTAGTGAGATATGGATAATTTTTGTTTTAAACTTTTTTTTTTTTTACATTGGCTATGACTTTTGTTCTACACACTCTTCCTTTTTACATTATTTAACCTCAGAAGAAAGTTTGGGAGAGGGGCCAGGTGAGGCCGCTCACGCCTGTAATCCCAGCACTTTGGGAGGCCAAGGCAGGAGGATCATTTGAGGCCAGGAGTTCAGGACCAGCCTGGGTAACATAGGCAGACCCCATCTATACAAAACATTAAAAAAAAAAAAAAACATAGCCAAGCATAGTGGCACATGCCTTTGGTCCCAGCTACTTGGGAGCTTAGGTGGGAGATTTGAGCCCAGGAGGTTTAGGCTGCAATGAGCATGTTTGCACTACTGCACTCCTGCCTGGGTGACAGCAGTGTTAAAAAAAAAAAAAGAAAAATGTCTGAGAGAGGACAGAATAGCTATCAAGAAAAAGAAGTGTGTCATCCCTGATAATGGACAAGTCACTGGTGCCTACATCTTTCCTCTATGGCTCAACACAATTGGTCACTCAACACACAGGCATTGGTGCCTTTTTTTTTTTTTTTTTTTTTAGGAGACAGAGTCTCAATCGATCACCTAGGCTGGCGTGCAGTGGAGCAATCTCGGCTCACTGCAACCTCCACCTCCTGGGCTAAAGCTATTCTCCTGCCTCAGCCTCCTGAGTAGCTGGGATTAAGGCTCCCACCACCATCCCCGGCTAATTTTTGTATTTTTCGTAGAGACGGAGTTTCACCATGTTGGCCAGGCTGGTTTCGAACTCCTTGGCCTCAAGTGATCTGCTTGCCTCAGCCTCCTAAAGTGCTGAGATTATAGGCATGAGCCACTGCGCCCAGCCCATGGGTGCCCTTTTATAACTTCCTTTCCTGTGTTTGCCAGGCTGTCTTAGTTCAGGCCGCTATAAGAAAAATAGCAAAGACTTGGTGGCTTAAACAACAAACTTTTATTTCTCATAGCTCTGGAGGCTGGGAAGTCTAAGATTAAGGTGCCTGCAGATTTGGTTCTTGGTGAGGGTCCACTTTCTGGCTTGTAGATGGCACCTTTCTCTGTAGCCTCACATGGCAGAAATCTCTAGTCTCCTTTTCTTCTTATAAGGACACTAATCCTATCATGAGGGCTCCAGTCTCATGTCCTCTTCTAAACCTAATTATTTCACAAAGGCTCTACCTCCAAATACTATCACATTGGGGGGTTAGGGTTTCAATCTAAGAATTTTGAGGGTGACAGAAATATGTAGTCCATACCATCACACAGTTCCTCTGTTGGAGATGACCTCATTCCCTCCATACTTACTCTTTTTCTAAGACCCCACATCCAAGGCAGACACTTTCTTGATATATCCAGAAAAGGGTGGTTGCTTTATTAGTTGAGCTTTCAAAAATCTGGTAATTCTCTATAATAGTAATTAGCATAGAAGTTTCTATTTTATTCCTAGTATCTTCGAGTGTGCTATCCTTGACAGAAGGAACTCTTCTCATTTGTCCTGTATTTATACCGTCACAGTTCAACCTCACATAATAGGTCACCCAGAATGGGCCCTTAATAAATGCTTGATGGGCCAGCTGTGGTGGCTCACACCTGTAATCCCAGCCCTTTGAGAGACAGAGGTGGGCAGATCAGGAGGTCAGGAGATTGAGGCCATCTTGTCTAACATGGCGAAACCCCCTCTCTACTAAAAATTAAAAACAAAGTTGCCAGGCGTGGTGGCATGCACCTGTAGTCCCAGTTACATGGGAGATTGAGGCAGGAGAATCGCTTGAACCTGGGAGACAGAGGCTGCAGTGAGCAGAGGTCGCGCCAATGCACTCCACCCTGGGTGACAGAGCAAGACTCTGTGTCCAAAAAAAACAAAAATATAAATGTTTGATGGTTGAGTGAATGAATTGATGAATGTACGGATGGATGGATGAAAATTTGGGCCTGAGATATATTTGTGAAATGAGGGTTTTAGATTATATTATTATTTTAATATTATTTTTTAAAAATGTTCCCATACCTACTCATCTGAGAGAATTTTAGATTAAATGATTATTGCTCACACCTATAATCCCAGCATGTTGGGAGGCTGAGGTGGGAGGATTGCTTGGGCCTAGCAGTTTGAGACCAGCCTCAGCAACACGGTGAGACCCCATCTCTACACAAATTTTAAAAACTGAACCAGGTGTGGTGGTGCACACCTGTAGTCCCAGCTACCTGGCAGGCTGAGGTGGGAGGATCACTTGAGCTCCAGAGGTAGAGGCTGCAATGAGCCATGATTGTGCCACTGCACTCCACCCTGGATGACAGAGCAAGACCCCATCTCAAAATTAAATAAATAAAAATAAATAGATTAAATGATGATTAATTTTCTCCTAATATTTTGTTGTTAAAAAAATTAAAGATGGGACTTCATGGGCAATAATGAGAATTGGAAAGCAAAAGAAAATTTAAAAAAAAAATCAAATTTTAGGGCACCTTAAAAATGTAGCCAAATGGTAGAATTAGAGAAAATATACATGCAATGCTTGGAGATTAGAAATATTCATTTCTTTCCTTTGCTCTGAAAGTTTTTCTTTTATCTGACAATTTAATACCCACCTGTAATTTTCTTTGACAGATAGGATGTTGGAGAATATATACATTTTAAATTCTTAATTAAAAATTTTAGTTTTATTCAATGCTTTAATTACAGCAGTCGTTTCCAATTTTAAATAAACATATCCATCTTAGCAATAGAAGGATATAAATAAATCACCCACGTAGCCCAATCTCTCATCACTCTCCCAGCTGCCTCCAGGGAGGCACTTCCAGGTTTCTTTGCCTGTTAGGATGCGTCAGGGCCAGCATAAAAGGAAGGATTGTTCAGATGCTCATGCTCACTGCCCTGGTGTTAGACTTCTCCACTGCTCTTGGAATTAGAGAAACTGCACCAAATAAGACTCTTCCCCTCTTAGTTAAGTTGGTGATATTGATGACTGCCCTCTGCAGGAGAGGGATCTACATACATACAATTGTGCCTGTGTGTGTTCACTCACCACACCAACATCGAGTGTCTGCTTTATGATAGATGTATCATTCATATATTGCCGTGTAACAATCACAAACACCAGCATTTTTACTCACAGGTGTTTATTTGGAAACCCAGCCTGAAGCGCCAAAAGCTATCCAGGAAAAGATCCTAGTAATGAGAGTAGCAAAAGAGGGCAAACCAAATGGTGCCAGAACGTTTAAGCTTAAGCTTGTATAAGGTCCACAAATGTTCCATTACCCAAAGTGAGTACAGGGCCAAGCACAAAGTCAAGGGGGATAAGTCACATGACAAACATACACAGACACAGGTAGGAGTAATGTTTGGAGCTAATAATTCAATCTACTAAACCAGTCAGTATGCCATTCTTGGGGCATATAGCCATGTCTACATTGGTAAATTGGCAATTTAAATGAACCGTGATAGCTGCTACAATAGGGTAAGTACAGCATGAAATGTGCATAATATGCTCCTTAGAAGCCTGAGTCAGGACTTGGTGTTCTGGTCTCAGGATATAACTATACCTAGAACTTCTTTGGTTTGGAAGAACCAAAATGCTCAAGAGAAGCCAGGAAACTTCCCTTCTAGGTTCTAGTGTCTACATTCACTTCCTGGTGGTAATAACATAACCTTTATATGCAAATTTTTATATTCTGTACTTGGCCTTGTAAAAGAACCCTGTCATTGGGTTCTCATGTATACTGTGTGTATGTGTGTATAGTATTTCTATAAGTATCTATTGAAAGAGGTTATACTGATATCCCCTATATAATCCTAACACTCCTGGATTCATTCTGGCCTTCTGCTTTTTCATATTATATATTGTCTTTTAGTGAGAAAATGAGAAAACTAGCTCCCATTAACCACACTATATTTTCTTATTTGCTCAGTTCTAGAGAGCACATTACATAGATTCATAATTGCTAACACATACTACTTGTATAACAAACCTACTAACTACTACTACCAGTAACTTGTACAGCCAGCAATAATATTCAGCAACCTCAGACTGATTTCCCAAGAGGGTGAGGACAGCTTTGTCCCCATGGAGGGAGCTTCAGAACCAGGAGGGGGTCTATAAGTATTTCCTGTATGTCTCATAAGTCAGTGTACTGGGACTTGTTCAGGCTTCTGCTGGAACCAGTATGGGTAGTTACTACTGTTGACTCCGCCAGTGTGAAGCCACAGGTGAGAGTAAAGGTCCTTCCTAATGACATGGTCAGTTAGGCTTCCTATGTCATCATAGCCTGTGAATTGTACTCTGAAATGAAAACAGCCGGGCACGGTGGTCACGCCTGTAATCCCAGCACTTTGGAAGGCCGAGGTGGGTGGATCACCTGAGGTCAGGGGTTCAAGACGAGCCTAGACAACATGGTGAAACCCCGTCTCTACTAAAAATTCAAAAATTAGCTGGGCGCGGTGGCAGGCCCCTGTAATTCCAACTCGGGAGGCTGAGGCAGGGGAATCACTTGAACCTGGGAGGCAGAGGTTGCAGTGAGCCAAGATTGCGCCGTTGCACCCCAGCCTGGGCAACAAGAGCAAAACCCTGTCTCAAAAAAAAAAAAAAAAAAGAAAGAAAGAAAAGAAAACAGCTATTTTAGGAATGAGAAACCAGGGCAGAGGAATCACTCCAAAGCCCAGTCTGTGAAATCCCCATGAACCTGGGCAGTGAGTAAGAAGCAGGAGGAGGAGGAAAGGAGTCCAGGCCATGGTACAAAGTACCAAGGGCCCAGTGGCCCCAGAGTTGATGCCGAGCTCTCTGCTGGTTCTTGCATTCTCTCCTGAATGCCCTGGATAAGGGGTATGTGTGTGGTATAAATCTGTTACCTTTACCACTCCTTGCAACTGTGTCCTCAGCTCAGAAAACAGATCCATTGCTGGGAGACAAGTTGGTAGGTTGTGACCTTTGAGTTTACCTGATGAAGAAACCTTTTACGCTGGTCAGTGAGTTCAGAGTGCCTGAAATTTTGAAGCCCTTAGTTACAGACTATGCTCACCTCTGAGGGGATGCACAGTACCCGCTGGTGGCTTCCTCAAGAGAATGTGAATAGTGATGGGGGTAGGGAGGGTGAGTGGTTGCCAATTCTTTTATTCAACTAATAAAATAAATATTGTTTTAATGCCTTTGATTTTTTGACAGCAACTTGTGCTTTCCATTTTACTTTCTTACTGGTATCGACTGATGAACAGAAGCTTTTACTTTTTATGAAGTTCAAATTTAACGAATTTTTCCTGTACCCTTAGTATCTTTGCCCCTATCTAGGCCAAGGCCATGAAGATAATTCTCTTCAGTTTTTTTTTTTTTTTCTAGTAGATTTGTTGTTTTGGCTTTCACATTTTGGTCTATAATCCATCTTGAATTTTATGTATGATATGAGGTAGGGTGTCAAGGCTCCTTCCCACCCCCTGACCTCGACTCCATACAGATATCCAGTGGCTCTAGTACCATTTACTGAAAATACTTTTTCCCCACTAAATTTTATTGGCACCTTTGTTGAAAATCAGGTGACTGTATATGTGTTGGCTTATGTCTGAGTTGTTTATTATATTCCCCTGATCAATTTATGTCCTTTTACCAATCCCATGTGGTCCTAATTAGTGTTGCCTTATTGAAAGCTCCCATGTTACTAGGTTCTTTGCATTTCCGTAAAACTTTAAAATCACTTAATTTCTGCCAACCTATTGGAATTTTGATCAGGACTGGTTTGTATCTATATATCAACTTGAAAATATTTAATATACTTCAAATATTGAGAGAGTTTTACTTTTTCCTTTCCAATTTTTATGTCCTTTACTTGAACCAAAATTAAATATCTGATTTAGTTCAGGATTCACCTTGATGAGGAATATTAGATGAAATTTGTCCTCTTGCATAAAAATGTTTTGCAGATCTTCTTGGTACATTTTAATGGCTTTTTATGAAGGAAGTTTTCAATAATGTATATATTACTTTTTATGTAACAGTAAGTCATTAAACCATGACAGCCTAAGCTGACACTTTATGCGAGAGGATAGATTTATCATGAATTAAACACAGGCTTATTGCCAAGATCATGCTACTACACTGCAACTTGGGTGACCCAGTGAGACTCTGTCTCAAAACAAAACAAAACAAAGCAAACAAACAAAAAAGACTTAATCATCATATTTTGAGGATGACACAAAAGAAATAAATATTCTTTTAGAGGCTCAGGATTCACATACCTAGTTCTGGACTCTTTATTCACCCTTGTGGGGAGAGTCGTCCATTAAAACGGAGCAATCCATGGGTGCACTCTGAGAGCAGAATCTGCCATTCAAGCAAACATTAATGCGTGAGTTCACTCATTCAATTAAAACTCATTGGCTTCTATATTGGAGGTGTTCTTTGAGGGACCAGAAGAATATATCAGAGACGAAGGGCCAGGCAGGGTGGCTCACCGCCTCTAATCCCAGCCCTTTGGGAGGCTGAGGCGAGTGAATCACCTGAGGTCAGGAGTTTGAAACCAGCCTGGCCAACGTGGTGAAACCCCGTCTCTACTAAAAATACAAAAAATAGCCAGGCATGGGCATCTGTAATCCTAGCTACTCGAGAGGCTGAGGCAGGAGAATCGCTTGAACCCGGGAGGTGGAGGTTGCAGTGAGCTGAGATCGTGCCACTGCACTCCAACCTGGGCAAGAGAGAGTGACTCTGTCTCAAAAAAATAAAAAAAGAATATATCAGAGAGCAGAATGGTAGCAGTTCCTCTCACGAAGGGGTTTAGAAACACAGTCTAGAAGCACAACTGCCATTAGACCATCTCTGAAATGAGAGGTTATGATTGTTTGGATTTTCCTGGGGTGTAGAATACCAGTCATGGAGATGATACAACAATAGAACCTTAGGAACCTAAAGGATCTATCCATTCATTCATTCACTCACTCACTAAACTTTATACAGTTATTACTACTTGTTAAATACAAGATGAACTGGAAACAAATCTACCCTTAGAATTTAGAGTCTGTTTGAGAAAAGAGACTGGAAAAAATTTAGAGTTAGATAGAGAGTATAAAAATATAGGTCAGAAAATATGTTATTGTGACATGTGAGTAAGTGGGAGTAAATCTGCCTGGAGAGGTCAAGGAAAGTCTTTCTTTCCTTTCTCTTCTCTTTCTTTCTTTCTCTCTCTCTCTTTCTTTCTTTCTTTCTTTTTTTTTTTTTTTTTTTTTTTTTTTTTGATACGGAGTTTCATTGTTGTTACCCAGGCTGGAGTGCAATGGCATGATCTAGGCTAACTGTAACCTCAGTCTCCTGGGTTCAAGTGATTCTCCTGCCTCAGCCTGCCAAGTAGCTGGGATTACAGGCATGTGCCACCACACTTGGCTAATTTCTGTATTTTTAGTAGAGACTGGGTTTTGCCATGTTGACCAGATTTCCTAACCTCAGGTGATCCATGAGGTCAAGAAAGCTTTCTAGAGGAGGTGAAATCTGAATGAAATCTGGTATTTGAGAAAGACTAGCATGTAGGTAGATGTAGCGGGAGTGCTGGGGACTTTGGTCACTTGGATGGTGCATTCTCGATGAGAGGTCATCCTACATAAAGGATTAGAGAAAACAAACGTTATCTGAATAACTAAAAGTAACTTGGCTAAATCATGGAGTAGTACTGAGAAGAGAATGCTTCAATTTAGGAGTTTGGACTTGATGTTTTAGATTCTTGATGTATGTGACTTTCCAAGGGAAAACAGTCAGGCGCATATTTGTAGTTTAGGAAAACATTCTCAATATGGTATGAAATATGGTTTGTAGGGGCCTGGATAGGAAAGAGAAAGGAGAGTAAAGGTGCTAGGCCAGAGAGAAAGGTGAGAGTCTTCTCATGGAGAAGACACTTTCCACAAGAAAGATTGCAGTACTTTCAACTGCTGGTGAGGGGGCAAGTAAGATGAAAAATACAATGCACCTGTGAAGTCGTCAATTAGAGTATCCTTCCTGAAACTAACCAGAACGTTTCGGGAGCTAATGAAAGGGGAAGTCCTTTGGCAGAGGTCGAAAGAGTGAAAGGGAGAGCCCTGGGTAGAACAGCAAACTAGCATGGTATCGGTTTGTGGCAATAATGTGAAAAGAAAGTACAAAAATAGAGGAGGGGACATGGTGGGAGTCAGAGTGTTAGAGACTTTGTTTACATGTGGAAAGCCATATCATGGGGCACAGGACTGGAAGACTAGGCTTCCTTCTGAGGACAATAGCTAGCAAAAGAGCTTTGAGTTTGGCTCTTTTCTCTCTCCCAGGATCAATGGCCTAGCAGGCAGTGCTTCAGCATTTCATTCTCTCCTCGTATCTCTCTAGGTCCTAAGTTTACAGGAAAAAAAAAAGCTGTAGAAATCAATCTCAGGAGGATATAAAGGAAGATGGGTGAGGGCCTATAGTCATCCAGATACTGCAAAGGAACAGAAGAGCGTGGACTTACTTCACTGCACCATAAAACCTCTCTTCCTGGGCAGATCACCTCCCCCTCCTTGAATTCACCAGGAGTAACACAGACTAAGGCTCGGGCTTTAGTGCCTCCTTAGGCTTAAACCTTTCTAATTGGAATAAACTGACATCCTATGGACTGCCCACAAAAGTAAACAGGCACCTATAGAAATCCACAGACTACACAAAGAGTGGCATCAGCGGAACATTTTTTACCATGAATCAGAATTAATGAAGTAGAATATCAACATTTGAAAATATGTGAAAATAGGCCAGGTGAGGTGGCTTACACCTGTAATCCCAGCACTTTGAGAGGTCTAGGCGGGCAGATCGTTTTGAACCCAGGAGTTCGAGACCAGCCTGGGCAACACGGCAAAACTTCATCTCTACAAAAAATACAAAGCTTAGCTGGGTGTGGTGGCACTCGCCTGTAGTCCCAACTACTGGGTGGCAGAGGTGGGAAGATGGCTTGAACCCAGGAGGGGGTTTGCAGTATGCCTAGATCACGCCACTGCACTCCAACCTGGGTGATATATTTTGAGACAGTATCTGGCTCTGTCACCCAGGCTGAAGTACAAAATTCTCAAATATATAATTCTCAAATATATAAGGAGGAATAATGGTAGTAAACTATTAAGAATTTGTTGAACCAAAAGACTTACAGTGATCCTCAGTGCCCTGCATAGCTTTCTCCCCTGCCTCTTAAAATCTTTGCTGAAATATCGTCTTCATGTGGCCTAATACTGACCAGAGTATTAAAATTGCATGGTGGCTCACACCTGTAATCACAGCACTTTGGGAGGCCGAGGCCGGCGGATCACGAGGTCAGGAGTTAGAGACCAGCCTGACCAACATGTTGAAACCCTGTCTCTACTAAAGATACAAAAAATTAGGTAGGCGTGGTGGCAGGCACCTGTAATCCCAGCTACTTAAGAGACTGAGGAAGGAGAATCGCTTGAACCCGGGAGGCGGAGGTTGCAGTGAGCTGAGATTGTGCCATTGCACTCCAGCCTGGGCAACAAGAGCGAGACTCCGTCTCAAAAAATAATAAAATAAAATAAAATAAAATAAAATAGAATCGTATACTCATGCTATTGCTTATTCCCACATTCTGCTTTATTTTTATCCCTAGCACTTACCAACTTCTTACATATCACATTCTTATCTTTTTCTTCCTACTAAGACTATATTCTTGCCCAGTGCGTTGGCTCACGCCTGTAATCCCAGCACTTTGGGAGGCCGAGGCGGGCGGATCACAAGGTCAGGAGATCAAGACCATCCTGGCTAACACGGTGAAACCCCATCTCTACCTAAAATACAAAAGATTAGCCGCGTGTGGTGGCGGGCGCCTGTAGCTACTCAGGAGGCTGAGGCAGGAGAATGGCGTGAACCCGGGAGGCGGAGCTTGCAGTGAGCCAAGATCGCGCCACTGCACTCCAACCTGGGCGACAGAGCGAGACTCCGTCTAAAAAAAAAAAAAGACTCTATTCTCCTTAGGGCATTTGTCTGTATTTGACTGTATTCTCAGCACCTAGAATGTTGCCAGCTTATTGTGGGTATTGAAAAAATGCTTGAATGGAATCAATAAATGAAGATGGTACAAGAAATACGGGAATTAAGGATAACAAATTCACTTCCAAATGTATTACATAAAGAAGTAAGAGCAAAAAGTAAAAAGGGAAGAAAAGTAGAAAGGGGGAGAGAGAGGAAGGAAAGAAAGAAAGAAGGAAATGGAAAATACGTTTATATCAATCCAGACCTAAAATAACAAAAGATACCTGTGGAGTGAGGATGCTTTGGGGTTGGGAATGGAATAAAAAACAATTAAGAGCTTGCTTAAAGTGCTTGCTTTACTTGAGGGAAGATGAAGATGTTGATAAATATAAGTTGCAAAGTAAAACCGGAATGAGATGCCAGTAAACACCACAAGAAGGGCTAAAATGTGAAATATTTACCATATCAAAGCCTAGGGGCAACTAGACCTCTCATCACATTGTTGGTAGAAATGCAAAAGTGGCCCAATGATCCCACTCTGAGGTTTTTTACCTTAGAGTAATAAAAACATATGTTTAAAAAAAGACATACAGTGTTTTTCCTAGCAGTTTTATACATACTGGCCCCAAATAGGAAACAACCCACATGGTTAGCATTGTGAATGAATAAACATATGGTAGTACATTTATAGAATGTAATTATGTTCAGGAAAAAACATATTGATACACGCATGACAAGATGGATGAATATCAAATGCATTATGTTAAGAAGACAGAGATAACACACTGAATACTCGAGTCTATTTACGTGACATTCTAGAAAAGGCAAAACTATAGCAACAGAAAACTGATCAATGGTTGCTAAGGCTTAGTAAAGGTATTTTGCTGCAAAGAGGCATGAGGGTATATCTTGGAGTGAGAGAATGTTGTATATCTTGATTGTGGTGGTATCTATATAATTAAGTACATTTGTTAAAATTCGCTGATCTGATCACATAAAAATATATATTTTATTGTATGCAAAATGCATTTCAATAAGCCTGTCTAAAATTTAAAATCAAATTAATTAAAAAACACACACACATTCAGTATTTCCCACTTAGCCAGGACATCTTGTTTAGTGTGATTTTCCTGACATAATTATTAGTTATGTCCTCGATAAATATTTTTCAAGTGAATAACTTGATGAGGATGATAAACATCTTTAGTTATCAGAGGCTTTTAGAGGCTTTTATTTTTTATGTTAGAGTAAAATGGAAAATTATCTACATATTCACCATTAAGGGAATATTTAAATACATTGGGGTGTATCCATTTGATACAGTTTTGAAAACTGTATGTTCAAAGAATATTTAGTGAAAATGTAAAACAGTCTCTGTGTACTAATAAACAAATAAGGCAGGATACCAAGATGTATTTCTATTTTGAGCCCAAGTCCACATCAAGACGTACATACATAATCGGACCCACCCCCTACACACACAGGTGCTTATACAAATAAGTAGAAGAAATCACTCAAAGTAAGAATGGCTAGTGGAAAGAAAAAGATGGAAAGTTTCTCAATTAATTGTTTGAAGTCAGCATGGCTCAAATACTAGAACCTGTACCAATCACCAAAGCAAAAAGAAAGACAACACTATGGGAAAAAGGAAGTTCTCAGCCCAATCTTGGAACCTAGAACAGGAAATTAGGTGCATGTACCTGTGGGTTAGGGCGCTGGTGACTGTAAGAATTCAAAGTGCAGACTATATATCTGTTTTCACTGACTATTCTACATTCCCATCAAGGGTTTAGGGTTCTCCCTTTTTTAGATTTGGGCCTGAGGAGCTGGTCTCTGCATTTTAATACCTTTGCAACAACTGAAAGCCACACAACAATTGAAAGCCTGTGTGTGTTGTGGGGGTGGGTCCGATTATGTACGTATGTCTTGATGTGGACTTGTGCTCATAATAGAAATACCTGTTGGTATCCTGCCTTATTTGTTTATTAGTACACAGAGACTGTTTTACATTTTCGCTAAATATTCTTTGAACATACAGTTTTCAAAACTATATCAAATGGATATACCCCAACGTATTTAAATATTCCCTTAATGGTGAATATGTAGATAATTTTCCATTTTACTCTAACATAAAAAACAACAGACTGAATTGTTCCTCAAAGCCATTGTCCTGTATAAAAAATGTAAATACCTTTCTTTCTTTTGAGCTGAAAGAGCCAGGAAAACTTCATCTTCTGTCCATGCCTCATTGAAGGCGTATTCCCCATGTCACTGCCACGCTGAAGGAGATGTCTGAGACTGGCAGGGAAGTCCTTGTTGTCACAAGTCATTCCTTCAACACACCCTAGCAGAGGCCCCAGCATGTCCCTGTGGAGGTGGAAGTGGAGGTAGAGGTGGAGGTGGTCCATATGCAGCAGCAGGGCCTCAGTCTCCTTCTGCATGATTAAAGTAACCTTGTATATCTTAGTCAATCTCTGTATTATCTATGTTGTGTAACAAATCATCCCAAAATGTAGTGACTTAAAACATTTATTACCCCACAGTTTCTGTGAAGCAGGAATAAAGGGGTTGCCTGCCTGGGTGATTCTGGCTCAAGATACATCATTTAGTTGCAGGCAAGCTATCAGCAGGGGCTGCATGTATCTGAAGACTTGGCTGGGATGGGGAGATCCACTTCTGAGCCCACTCACATGGCTATTGGCAGGTTTTGGTTCTTCACCATTTGTGCTTCTCCACTGGGTTGCCCCAGGACACAGTATTTATACCCCCTCCCCCAGCCCCAGGGCAAATAATCCAAGAGAAAGATACCAAATCTCAGGAGTAATATCCGGTCACTTCTGTGTTCTACTCATCAGAATCCAGCTGTAATATAGATGGGTTAAAGATAGCCCCTATGTTCTTTACTTCTTCACAGAAGGCTGGGGCCATTAACTTGAGCCCACCAGTATTGAAATCGAATTATTACACATCCAAATGCCTTAAATAGACCAACTGAGCATATTTTAAGCCTTTAAAGCTGGCCTGCTTTGTGTACTCCATGAAACTGCACTCAATTCTGTTAGCCACAGATAAGAAAAACCCTGGAGCTATAAAAGATGCCAACCTGCTGCTGCCTTTCCTAGCTCTCCAACCCAGAGATTCCTGGCTATGCTCCTGAGTGACATCTCCTGGACATGTAAGCCCTTCTTCTCAGGGAGTGCCTTTTTCTTCTTTCTGGGTTGTGGCATGTGCTGCTGTCTCTAGAAAGTCTCCTGTTAGGAGGAACTTCCCTTCTCACCAGTTGCAGCCCAAATAAAGCTGCTTGTCATGCCTTTCCCTTAATCAGCCCTTAATCCTTGAACTAACTATGGTTGCTCAGTGCAGTGTACACTAGAGGGAGAGGATTACAGAAGGGTGTGGAGGTAGAGGTAGAGTTGGTTTGGAAGCTGTCTTAGTGGTTGCCTACCAAAGTCTTCACACTGGCCCCAAGATTCATATCCTTCTCAGATGGAAGACATATAGACTTACGTTCATTTTTGTACGTAAGAGCAGAGAGGAGCTGAGGAGCAAAGGGTGAGGCTGAGCCAGGGTGTGAGAGTCTCGTGTCCTCACTTGCATCTGTCCCTATGGAAATGGTTACCATACCATAGAGCACAGTAATACTCAGCCTCATCCTCAGGTTGGGTCTCCATGATGGCGAGGGCAGCCTTTTCTTCAAGCAAGGAGCCTGAGCATTCGGCAGAGACCCTGTTGGTGAACTGTTAGACCTCAGGGTGCCTAACTGCGCTTCTGTTGGACCCAGTGGGCAACACCGGAGCCACAGGTGAGTGTGACTGTCCCTCCAGGAGTTTTGGACAGTGAAGGTTCATGAGTCATCCCAGCTTGCGAACAGGTTCCTAAAAACAGATGAGTGACCAAAAGGTCAGGGGAGGAGGCAGGGGCATGAAGGTTCAGTGTTGCCTTCTCCACCCTCAGCCCAGAAAGTCTCCCTGACTGGTGTAGGGAGCCAGAAGTATGAGCAAGAAAGGAGCACAGGCCATGGTGTAGACAGCCCAGTGCTGTGCTCTTCAGGAGGGCACCCACAGGGTCAGCCCCACAGCTCTCATTATAACTCCTAGCACGCTTTAGGGCTTTTATGCAAGTGATCTTTCAGGAGGACTCAGCAGCATGGCCGGGTCACAGCTACTGAACTACTATGCATCGGTGACCATGTGTTAATGGACCCCAGAGCCTAGAGAATGATTTCACAGCTGACTTATCTTCCTAGTGCCCAGCCCACGGCCCCGTCTAGTGTGCATGGTGGAAATACTGCTGATGGAAGGATGCCCTCCTGCAGGTCTTTCCATATTCACACCCCCTCTTCCCTTAGGTCTGGAGTTTTTAGTTTTCTTGGTAGGTCAGATTCAGTGCCTGTGATTGGCCAGGCAAGAAACTGGATGGAGGAATTTTAGGAAGGAAAGGCTTGAATGAATCTCTGCCTCTCTTCATTACTCCAGTTTATATACATCAACATCTCAGGTGAGTAAAGGAGTTTAGATCTTAGGTTTTCCTGTGTCTTAGCTTAGGTAGGTTTTCCAGGAACCCACCGCAATGTGCATATCTAGACACAGAGGCAGTTGACTGTCCCATGGTCAGATGCTCGGTTTCTACCAGGGCCCAGGAGCATTTTACAGTTTATATCTATGAATGATGTTTAGTTCGCTGATGCTCCAGAAAACTAGAGGACTATATTGTGGTTTTTCTCACAGGGCTTGCCGAATACTTTGTGTGTGTCTGTGTGTGTGTGTGTTTGTGTGTCTCTTGGGTTGTATGGTTCAAATGTCAGGGCTGCATGTATCAGCTGCAGAGCACTTGTCTTCTCTGGGCCTCCCTAAACCTAGTAGCCTCTGTGTCACCTGGTAATTTGGTGGAGCAGTATTCCCGTCAGTGGAATACAGGCTTCCAGAAACTGAAGAGGCCTACTGAGTGTGTGCTTCTCTCTTAAGGGTGGGAATTGTGAGATGCAAGAATCTGTCTTACTCTGGAAGGAATACCGTGTCATACCACAGACTTATGGTCCCCTGGAAACCTCACTAATGTCATGGGCCCCTGAAACTTCACGGTGTTTGTCTCCCATCTGGAGCACAAGGTCTTTACTGCACTCTTGCCACCTCTTGCCCATCTGTTAGACCTCAGGGTGCCTAACTGCGCTTCTGTTGGACCCAGTGGGCAACACCGGAGCCACATATGATTTCTCCAGGAGTGGATTGGTGTGATGTTCTATGGAATGCCCAGATGGTTCAGGTATGTAGACAGAGTGGAAGAGTTAGCATGTCCCTGGGACAAAACTTTGAAAATATACTTTTGTTCGTTCCATGTGTATGGTTTACTTTTGATATTCTTTCTTGATAGGAATGGGAAAGTGTGCCTTCACCAGATCAATGGCTACATGTATGTAATATAGCTCTCCTACTTTGAGTTCCTCAGGAAATAGTCTCTGAGTTATTTTCCTGCAGGGGTTTTATTGGGAATGACCTATAAGGAGGGAGGGAAGAGGATAGCAAAGAGGAAGAAGTTGTTCTTCAATGGAGTTGCAATAGAGATATCAGCTGGCTCTATGTGAATTTATGGAGCTGGGAGGGTCCTTCAAATGTATTACAAGTTATGGCAGGGGGATCTGTTGTACTCTTGAAATAAGCAGTCTTTTCATGTGGCTGAAAATGTGTAATTTTGGGCAGGTCAGTTCATTTAATCCTAGGAGAAGTCTGAGAGAGCCATGAACAGTCAACATTCCTGGTAGCTGGAGGAAGGAAAGTCTTGGCCTTGAAGAAGAGAACAAGATGTCATATTAATATGTCAATACACTTGGTTCTTGGAGGAAAAGGATAGGCAGGGCTCTTTTCTTTTTGAATAGGAGGAGAGCTTGGGACAGGTTAGATACATAAAAGAATGATATTACAAATTGGAGGCTCCTGACAATATTTTGTGTGTAGATCTATGGACCTCTCTCTTCTTCATGAGTTCATGCTAGACTGGTATGTCGTCTTGTCCCCATGGAATGGGAGGAACCACAAGAAGCAGGGCTTGGGCCTCCATATCCTTGAAGCTTTGTGAGCTCCTGTATTTACAGCAGAAGAGTCCAAACGTTTCTGGCTGGGCTCATAGGGCACTGAAAGCCTGCTAGTAGGTCATTTGCTCCTGCACCTTCCACCATGCTCAGAATGACCAGTGCTCAAGGAGCTCCAAGTCTATAAAGTGAATCCTGAGTAGACAGACAAAACAGCACCACATCTCAGGGGACCCTGAGGCCAGTGGTAAAAGGAACAATACAGTATCTGGAAGAAGTGGGGCAGACTGTCAGAATTGCTGGTGGTAACAGACTGTAACTAGATAAAAAAACAACAGAATATAGGAAAATTTTAGTATGGCACAAAAAGTCCTCTTTTTTTTGGAGACTGAGTCTTGCTCTGTTGCCCAGGCTACAGTGCAGTGGTGTGATCTCAGTTCACTGCAACCTCCGCCTCCCAGGTTCAAGCAATTCTCCTGCCTCAGCCTCCTGAGTAGCTGGGATTACAGGTGCACGCTGCCACACCTGGCTAATTTTTGTATTTTAGTAGAGATCAGGTTTCACCATGTTGGCCAGGCTGGTCTTGAACTCCTGACCTCAGGTAATCCACTCACAAAGTGCTGGGATTACAGGCGTTGAGCCATTGCGCCCAGCCAAAGTCCTCTTACAGCTAAGAAATGTTATGTTTAGAAACATACAAGGAACATGTATTTGTTGAAACTTGAATAATCAAGTCAAAGAAATGTTTCAAAACATAAAAGAAAATGTAGAGACAGAGTTTTGAGAAACATGAAAAAAGGTTTGCCAACTATATCCTGGTATCCTAATATAGGGATAATGAGAATTTCAGAAGAAAAGTAACGTGTTTTGGGGAATGTTAAATAAGAAACAACAAATTTAGCTGAATTGAAAATGTTTTGAATCTGTAGATTGAAAAAGGCCACGATCCAACCGGGTCCATAAAAAAGCCTTGCTGGGATTAGAGATGTTGGAGAAAAATTAGAAGTACTTTTATTCTTTTATGTCAGTAGCGGCAATTGTGTCAGCCTTGTGCTATATGTAGCTGGGCATTTGCTAAACACTGATGATGCGTATTTTTCATTGTGTTTATTAGTCATGCAGATAGCTTCTTTGGTGAGGTATATTTTGAATATTTTGTACATTATAAACTTGATTTTATTTTGAGTCATAACATTTTTACAAATATATTCTTTTTACAAATCTTTTATCAGATAAATGGCTTTCCAATTCAAATCTCTTGTTTTGGTTTCTGGTTTATTTTTCCATTTCCTTAATTGTGTCTTTTGAATATTTTGACAAACAGCATTTTTTTTGTTTTGTTTTGTTTTTACAGAAAACGTCTGTTCTGTCACCCAGGCTGGAATGCAGTGGTACAATCATGGCTCACTGCAGCCTCATCCTCCTTGTCCCAAAGCTTTTGCTTTTTAATTTTTTTCTTTTGAGATGGGATCTCACTGTACTGCCTAGGCTGGCGTGCACTGGTGCCACCTCATCTCACTGCAGCATCGGCCTCCTGGGCTTAAGTGATCCTCCCACCTCAGCTTCCCGAAGCTGAGACTACAGGTGCACACCATTATGCCTAGTTAATTTTTTATTTTTTTATTTTTGGTAGAGATGAGATCTTGCTATGTTGACCAGGCTGATCTTGAACTCCTAGGCTCAAGCTATCCTTCTACCTCAGTCTCCCAAAGTGCTGGGATTATAGGCATGAGCAACCATACCTTGCTGGCTTTTGCTTTTGAAAAGATATAGTTAATCAAGTTTTTATTCATGAATCCATTCTTTTGTTGTTATATCTATGAAGTTTTTGCCTAATGCAAGGCTACAAAGATTTTCTTCTAGAAGTTTAAACATTTTAATTATTGTATTTAGGACTATCACCATTTTTGTGCATGGTATGAGATAAGGGTCTATGTTCTTTTTATTTTTTTACATGTATATGTCCAATTTTTCCATTATTATTGAGAAGATAACCTTTCCTCATTGCATTACCTTTACACTTCTGTTGACAATTGGCTAATCATAAATGTGAGGTTTTTAAAAAACATACTCTGTTATGTTATTTTGATCTATATATGTCTATCATTATGCCAGTTCTACACATATTACTGTAATGTTATAATATGTTTTGAAATCAGGTTATGTGTTTCTCTGGCTTTGTTCTGGTTTTTCAAAAATTTCAAAAGTTTTGACTATTCCAGATATGCTGCATTTTCACATATTCTTTAGAAATACCTTGTTCATTTCTACAAAAAGTTTGGGGAGGCCAATGCAGGTGGATCACGAGGTCAGGAGATCGAGACCATTCTGCCTAACACAGTGAAACCCCATCTCTACTAAAAATACATAAAAATTAGCCGGGCGTGATGGCAGGCGCCTATAGTCCCAGTTACTCAGGAAGCTGAGGCAGGAGAATGGCGTGAACCGGGGAGGCAGAGGTTGCAGTGAGCTGAGATCGTGCCACTGCACTCCAGCCTGGGCAACAGAATGAGATTCCATCTCAAAAAAAAAAAAAAAAAAAAAAAAACTTTGCTGATATTTTTATTGGGATTGTATTTAATCTATATACCAATTTGGAAATAATTCATATCTTAACCTATGAACATGATATATGTCTTATTGACTATGGTAGGTAGGTGTAATTTTTATTGTTTTATCCTGCTTGTGGTTTGCTAGCTTCTTATATTTGTAAATTTGTTTATTACTAAGTTTGGGAAATTTTGGCCTTTTTCTCTCCAAACTATCTAATCCATTGTATCTCTTCTCTCCTTCTTGGATTCATAATCATTGTGTGTGAGAATTTCTGATAGTTTTCTATGCTCCTGAGGCTCTGTTCCGTTTTCTTCAATCCTTTTACTCAGGTTTAATAATTTATATTTCTCTGTCTTTAAATGCACTCTCTCTTTCCTTTGTTATCTCCATTTTGCAGTTCACCCCCTTTGTTTTCCTTTCAGATACGGTATTTTTCAGCTTTGGAAAATCTTTTTGGTTTCTATTTCTCTGCTGATATTTCCTTTTTGTTTGTTTGTTTGTTTATTTGAGATGGAGTCTCACTCTGTCACCCAGGCTGGAGTGCAGTGGCGCAATCTTGGCTCACTGTAACCTCCGCCTCCCGGGTTCAAGTTATTCTCCTGCCTCAGCCTCCAGAGTAGCTGGAATTAGAAGCATGTGCCACCATGCCCTGCTAAGTTTTATATTTTTAATAGACACAGGGTTTCACCGTGTTGGCCAGGCTGGTCTTGAACTCCTCACCTCAAGTGATCCACCCACTTCGGCCACCTAAAATGCTGGGATTACTGGCATGACCCACCGTGCCCAACCTTCGCTAGGAGTTTTAATCATGCCAATTGATGCTGCCTCCAGTCTAAAAGCCATAAAATTGGGAAACTCTGTTCCACCCTACCCATCTTTAAAACATCAATTTCTATCCAGGATCTTCCTATTTTTCTTCACTGTCTTGATTGTTCAGATGGTTGCCTATTATTATTATTATTATTATTTTTTGGTGAAACAGAGTTTTGCTCTGTCACCCAGACTGGAGTGCAGTGGTGCGATCTTGGCTTACTGCAAGATGTGGTTGCTTTTCAATATTTTATCCAGAATGTATAGTTGATATCTGAATAAGGTTGTGTCCAGTATGAGCTTGTACAAAATATACCAAAAGTAGAGCTATTATGACATTTAAAAGAAGACTTCCAATAATCCCATACAAGAGTGCAGATTACACTTTACTAGAACTTTGTCACATGCCCACCAAGAGTTAGGGAGACTGAGGAACACAGCCACAATTCCGCATGTTAAAGCAGGTATTACTGACATTGTCTTACTAAGGAAGAAAAAAGAAAGAATATTGGAAGAGTGAAGAGTGCTTTCAACACAGAGAAAGAATGAGATGTAGTTCTCCTTATTCAGCAGTTATAGTCTTGAAATTAAAAAAAACAAATGTGAATCATCTCTTCTGAGTCATGTCTGTTGACTGTCCTGAGACATCAAGCCAGGAACAAATTTCAAACTAAGAAGAAATGGCTCAGGGGAGGGCACTGAAGCTGAGCTACGATCTTTGTGTCACTCTTCCCTATTGAGCTCTGTCACTGTGCCAGTGATCAGTGGACCAGAGAGCACAGTAGTAAAATGCTTCATCTTCAGGCTGAGCTCCTGTGGTGGTGAAGATAGCCTTGCCTGCACTCAGGGAGCCAGAGAACCACTCAAGGACATTTGGGTTTCTATAGGTGTTGTCACGAGTCAGACCTCGGGGAACTTGGTTGGGCTTCTGTTGGAACCAGTCTGTGTAGTTGCTTATGGTGACAGCCCCGGCACTGGAGCCACAGGTGAGTGTAACAGTCTCTCCAGGGTTTGTGGTCCGTGAGGTTTCCTGGATCACCTCAGCCTGAGAAGTGAGTCCTACAAGCAATAATGAGATAGAAATGTCAGAGCAGTCATGGGCAATGCTGGGTCAGGGAATACATCTACCATTCTCTTCCTCTGTCCGAGCTCAGAGGGTTTCCCTTTGACCCATGCAGCAAGTGAGGAGTGTGAGGAGGAGCCAAGTCCAAGCCATGGTGTAGATACCCTCAAGTGGTGTTTCTCCTGGGACCCTTACAACACTTCTGGGCCACCAGGAATTATCAATCCCTAAAGTTTGCAAGGGAAATTATGCAAATAATCTTCCCAGGCCATCATATTTAGTTACTTGAAAAGAGAACAACTATTGTGATGTCAGACAACAGTAACTATAGGATAGGTAGGTACACATCTGCTAGACCAGTGGAACCTGGGCATTTGTGCCTCCTAGTGACCTTTTGTAGTTCCCTTAAAAAAAAAATTGCTTCCTGTGATACAGCTATCAAGGATTCCCTTTATGTTTTTATTTTTTAATATTATAATGATGAGGTCCCTTTATGTTAGCTAGGGTGGTCTTGAACTCCTGGCTCCAAGAAATCCTCCTGTCTTGGCTTCCCAAAGTGGTGGGATTACAGGCCTGAGCCACCATCCTTGGCCATAATTTTTTTTAATTGTGGTAAAATACGTACGATGTATACTTATTTTAATCATTGTACAGTGTACAATTCAGTGGAATTTGGTACATTCACCATATTGTGCAATCATTACCATCATCTAGGTCCAAAGCATTTTCATTATCCCAAAAGGAAACCTTGTACCCTTTCGATAGTCATTCCCCATTCTGTCTTTCTCCCAGGCCCTGGCAACCACTAATCTGGTTTTTTCTCTGTGGATTGGCCTATTCTGGATATTTAATATAAATAGAATAATACAAGATGTGGCCTTTGTGTCTGACTTCTTTCGCTTAGCAAAATGTTTTCAAGCCTCATTCATTTTATAGCATGTATCTGTACTTCATTTGTTATTATGTTTGAATAGTATTCCATTGTATGGATATGCCACCTTTTGTTCATCTATTTATTGCTTTATGGGCAGTTGGTCTTTTGGCTACCTTTTGGCTACGTGAATAATGCCACTAAGAACATTTGTGTACAAGTTTTTGTTTGAATACCTGTTTTCAGTGCTTTTAGTTATGCACTTAGACATGCATTTGTTGGGTTGTTGGGTCATATAGTACCTTTATGTTTGACGTTTTGAGGAACTGCCATACTTTTTTTCACAGTAGCTAAACCATTGTTTCTTTCCCACTAGCAATGTGTGAAGGTTTCGATTTCTCCACATCTTTGCTAATGCTTATTTTCCTTTTTTAAATTACAGCCATTCTCATGGGTGTGAAGTGGTATCTCATGATTTTTATTTGAATTTCTCTAATGAATAATGATGCTGAGCATCCTTTCATGTATTTGTATATGTGTGTATATATATTCTGGATACTAGACTATTATCAGATACATGATTTCTAAATATTTTCTTTCACTTTGCGGCCATCTCGTCACTCTTCATAATGTCCTTTGATGCACAGATGTGTTTAATTTTGATGAAGTCCAATTTAATCTGTTTTTGTTGTTGTTGCTTGCGCTTTTGGTGTCATATATAAGAAATCATTGTCAAATCCAAGTAAATATAGATATCCTGTAAGCTTTCATCTAAGAGTTTTATATTTTTAGTTCTTATATTTAGGTATTTTATTTATTTTAAGTTAATTTTTATATGTGATGTATGGTAAAGGTCTGATTTCACCTTTTTACATATGAACATCTGGTTATCCCAGTATCATTTGTTGAAGAGATCATTCTCTATCCATTGAATGGCCTTGGCATTTTGTGGAAAATCAATCAACAAAAGATGTATGAGTTTATTTCCAGACTTTCAATTTTACTCCATTAACCTATGTGTTTCCCCTTATGCCAGTGCCACATTATTTTGATTACTGTCGATTTGTAGTAAGTTTTGAAATCAGGAAATGTGAGTTTTCAGATTTTATTTTATTTTTTCAAGATTGTTTTGGCCATTCTGGGTCCCTTGCAGTTCCATGTGAACTTAAAAACAATCTTTTACTGATTTTGCAAAAAATTGGGATTTCGATAGACAGTGTAATGAATCTGTAAATCACTTTCCGTAGCACTGAGGTCATAACAGTATTGTCTTCCACTCCATGAATGTGGGATATCTTCTCATTTATGTGTGTGTGTGTGTACGTGTGTGTATACATATATTTGAGACTCTGTTGCCTAGGCTGGAGTGAAGTGCCATCTTCACGGCTCACTGCAGTCCCACCTCCCGAGGTTCAAGCAATCCTCTAGCTGAGACTACAGGCACATGCCACCATACTCAGCTAATTTTTTTTTTTTTTTTTTTTGAGACGAGGTTTTGCTGTGTTGCCCAGGCTGTTCTTGAACTTCTAAGCTCAAGTAATCCTCCTGCCTTGGCCTCCCAAAGTGCTGAGATTACAGGTGTGAGGTGTGAGCCACCATGCCCTGAGCCACCATGCCCAGCCTTTGTTTGTCCCTTATTAAGTTCCCAAGAGCTGAAACTATATCTTCTTTAATTACTTGCAGCAATGTTTTGTGTTTTTAGTGTACAAATGTACAACTTCCTTGATTAAATTTATTCCTAAGTAGTTTATTCTTTTTTAGGCTATTGTAATTAAATTGTTTTCTATATATCTATTTTCTTTGCTCTTAATTGCTAGTGTATACAAATACAATTGATTTTGTATGTTTATTTTGTATTGTGCAACTTTGCTGAAATTGTTTATTGGTTTGAATTTTTTGGTGTAGATTCTCTAGGGTTTTCTATATATGAAATCATATCATCTCCAATTATAGATAGTTTTACTTCTACCTTTCCAGTTGGATGCCTGATTATTTCTCTCTTCTTTGACAGACTGTCTCCAGTTCTTTCCTACCAAGTCCCCACACAATGCCTTATCACTCTTCTTTTCTATTTTAATTACTTTATTTTTATTATTTTTATTTTTCATTTTTAGAGACAGGGTCTTACTCTGTTGCCCAGGCTGGCCTTGAACTCCTGGCCTCCAGTGATCCTCCTGCCTCAGCCTCCCAAAATGCTGGGATTATAGGCATGAGCCACTGTGCTTGGCCTCTCTTCCTTTTGTAATCCTGAGCATGGCCTTAAAATTCACAGATTTCTAGCCTTGGTGGTACTTTGTTTTCACAGGAGTGGTCCCACAGTGGTCTGCTCACAACCTAAATGCTCATTCTTTTCATCGTGGGGTGAGATGTGCCACAGAACAGGAGCAGACACCAGTTGCTTCCAAAGTATTTCATCAGTTGATTCTTGACTAAGTTTTTTTTTTTTTTTTTTGACAGAGTTTTGCTCTTGTTGCCCAGGCTGGAGTGTAGTGGTGAGATCTCGCCTCACTGCAACCTCAGCCTCCTGAGTTCAAGCGGTTCTCCTGCCTCAGCCTCCTGAATAGCTGGGACTACAGGTGCCTGCCACCACGCTCGGCTAATTTTTGTATTTTTAGTAGGCACAGGGTTTCACCATATTAGCCAGGCTGGTCTAGAACTCCTGAGCTTGTGATCTGCCCACCTTGGTCTCCCAAAGTTCTGGGATTACAGGCGTGAGCCACTGCGCCTGGGCTTGACTAAGTTTTACTAATCCTCCCACTTTAGGGTGTCTCTAAGGGGTATCCTTCTTTTTTCTTTAAATCATATAATTAAATATGTTTAAAATTTTAAAATACAGATATCCTCACCAAAACAGTATCTTTAATCCTATTGTTTAGAGAAATAATGAATTGGGATGCATTGCTGCAGAACAATGTTTTGTGCACATATGACATATTTACAAGAGTGTTCATTGTATACATCCTGTTCTGAGGTATCATTTTCTCACTCCACAATGTACATCATGAATATCCTTCATTAATCTTAGACATAGATCAAGTTCAGGGATGAAAGGCATATGTATTCATTTGGGACAATTACACATGAAAATTGCAGAGTCTTGATGAAGGACCGGATTGGGAACCATGAGGCCAGGTCTGGGTAGAGTGGGGAAGAATGCTGTGATACATCAAGAGCAACTTACAAAGGAGTGGGATATGCAATGCACTGCCTAATTTAGGATGTCTGTTTGTCATCTCTGACACACATTATAAATAAAGGTCCTTCTCAAGTTACTGTATAGTGTCTTATACCGTTAGGGATTCATTATGGGGACAAGACTGGCAATATCTTTACAAAAGTAGATTCTGCTTCTCCATTTGTAAAATGGGATTACAAATAGTGCCTACTGTCATGTGTTATGAAAATTAAATAAGATGATGTTTTAAATGTATTAGCAGATTTTAAGTGCTCAGCCAGTGTCAGTGATTGTTTAATAGTAGATAGAACTTAATATCACTGAACAGATTCTAAAAAACATTTTTAAAATGCTTTTTCTGAGGATCTCAAAATTACTTTTCCATTGTGATATTCTGTTTAGGATTATGTTCCAGATGTCTCTCTCATCTTAAATCATCTTAATTGTAATAGACTATTACTAAACACACACACACACACACAAATATTCTATATATGTATGTGTATATATATATGTGTGTGTGTATATATAGAGAGAGAAATAGATTTTTTTTTTTTTTTTTGAGATGGAGTCTCACTCTGTCGCCCAGGCTGGAGTGCTGTGACATGATCTCGGCTCACTGCAGTCTCCATCTCCTGGGTTCAAGGGATTATCCTGCCTTAGCCTCCCAAGTAGCTAGGACTCCCAACTAGAAAAGAATGAGCACATGCCACCATGCCCAGGATTTTTAAAAATTATACTTTAAATTCTAGGGTACATGTACACAGTGTGCAGGTTTGTTACATATGTATACATGTGCCACATTGGTATGCTACACCCAGGAACTCGTCATTTACATTAGGTATTTCTCCTAATGCTATCTCTCCCCCCTCCTCCCACCCCACTATAGGCCCCAGTGTGTGATGTTTCCCACCCTATGTCCAAGTGATCTCATTGTTCAATTCCCACCTATGAGTGAGAACATGCGGTGTTTGGTTTTCTGTCCTTGCGATAGTTTGCTGAGAATGATGGTTTCCGGCTTTATCCATGTCCCTGCAAAGGACACGAACTCATCCTTTTTTTATGGCTACATAGTATTCCATGGTGTATATGTACCACATTTTCTTAATCCAGTCTATCATTGATGGACATTTGGGTTGGTTCCAAGTCTTTGTGACTAGTGCCACAATAAACATACGTGAGCTTGTGTCTTTAGAGCAGCATGATTTATAATCCTTTGGGTATATACCCAGTAATGGGATGGCTGGGTCAAATGGTATTTCTAGTTCTAGATCCTTGAGGAATCGCCACACTGTTTCCCACAATGGTTGAACTAGTTTAGAGTCCTACCAACAGTGTAAAAGTGTTCCTATTTCTCCACATCCTCTCCAGCACCTGTTGTTTCCTGACTTTTTAATAATCGCCATTCGAACGGGTGTGAGATGGTATCTCATTGTGGTTTTGATTTGCATTTCTCTGATGGTCAGTGATGATGAGCTTTTTTTTCATGTGTCTGTTGGCTGCCTAAATGTCTTCTTTTGGGAAGTGTCTGTTCACATCCTTTGCCCACTTTTTGATGGGGTTGTTTGATTTTTTCTTGTAAATTTGTTTAAGTTCTTTGTAGATTTTTGATATTAGCCCTTTGTCAGATGGGTAGATTGCAAAGATTTTCTCCCATTCTGTAGGTTGCCTGTTCACTCTGATGGTAGTTTCTTTTGCTATGCAGAAGCTCTTTAGTTTAATTGATCACATTAGTCTATTTTGGCTTTTATTGCCATTGCTTTTGGTATTTTAGTCATGAAGTCCTTGCCCATGCCTATGTCCTGAATGGTATTGCCTAGGTTTTCTTCTAGGGTTTTTATGGTTTTACATCTAACATTTAAGTCTTTAATCCATCTTGAATTAATTTTTGTATAAGGTGTAAGGAAGGGATCCAGTTTCAGCTTTCAACATATGGCTAGCCAGTTTTCCTAGCACCATTTATTAAATAGCGAATCCTTTCCCCATTTCTTGTTTTTGTCAGGTTTGTCAAAGATCAGATGGTTGTAGATGTGTGGTATTATTTCTGAGGGCACTGTACTGTTCCATTGGTCTATATCACTGTTTTGGTACCAGTAGCATACTGTTTTGGTTACTGTAGCCTTGTAGTATAGTTTGATTTTTATTTTTTTTTTTACATTTTTAGTAGAGATGGGGTTTTACCATGTTGGCCAGGCTGATCTGGAACTCCTGACTTCAAGTGATCTGCCCACCTCAGCCTCCCAAAATGCTGGGATTATAGGTGTGAGCCACTGTACCAGTCCTAGAATTGTTTTGACATTGCTTATTCTTGAGGGTCCCTCAAATGGTGTGGGTTACTCTATATGTCTCCTTGTTTCTATAAATCCCAGGTTAGGAGAATGTTCTTTTATTTTCATACAAATATTTTTCATTGTTTATGTTCTTTTCTCTCATTTTTTGGAAGTATGACGTAGGAAACATGACTCTAATATGTATCTGTATTTACTGACTGGGAAAGATGTCTACAACATATTTTTAGATTTAAAAAGGTCATTTCTTTAAGCTCTATATGTGGATATATGCACAAACTCATTTTATCTTCCCCAGTGAAGCTATGTCAGGAAGGTTTTCATTACAAGATTTATCATATGTACTCCTTGATATTTAATTTTACATGATTTGTTTATGTTCTATATAACATTAAAAAAAAATTTCAAATAAAGAGCAGTGGTTTCTTTGTACCAGGAGAAAACAGACCTCAGCTGTGTCCCTGGCTGACCTCTGAGTTGAGCCCCATTTCCTGTCTGGTGATGTTGGTGCAACAGACTAAATGCATCCTTATCAGTTATGAAGGACTCTTTTTTTTTTTTTTATAGAGTCTTGCTCTGTCGCCCAGGCTGGGGTGCAGTGGTAGGATCTTGGCTCACTGCAACCTCCGCCTCCCAGGTTCAAGCAATCCTCTTGCCTCAGCCTCCTGAGTAGCTGGGATTACAGGCATCTACCACCACGCTTGGCTAATCTTTGTGTTTTTAGTAGAGACGGGGTTTCACCATATTGGTCAGGCTGGTCTTGAACTTCTGACCGCAGGTGATCCGCTTGCCTTGGCGTCCCAAAGTGTTGGGATTACAGGCATGAGCCACCATGCCCAGCCATGAAGGACTCTTACGTACCAACCTCCCAACAGGGACAGATTGTTCCCTTACCCTTGGAGTTTAAAAATGGTCACACATTTTTTTTCTTTTTAAGAATTAATTTCAATCTGGGCCATGTCATTTTTTACACCGCCCCCTTGTTTAGGAGACCCTTGTGACTGAATATATAACCAGATCACCTGTCCTTTCCTGTAGGAACATTTCATGTCCCCAGCTGGCTTCACATCCAGGCGCCAGCCTGGTTCATGGGGACCTTCTCTAGCACTGCCAAAGGCAGCCAAGGTGCTTAGAGCTCAGGTAATAAAGGGCCCTCCTCACCTATCCCATCTCAGGTTCATCTTAGATCATACTTGTCTGCAGTTCTGCAATTGCCTGGTGATCAGGGTTTGATGTTCAGGGTAACCTTAAACTGCCTCTCCATTCCAGTCTTCCAGCCCAGTGAGGCCTCATGTCCTTTTATTTCTCAAGGGCAAAGTCCATGTCTCTTGGGAACAGGCCCCCCAAAATCTGGCCATTAACTGGCCCCAAAATTGGCCATAAACAAAATCTCTGCAGCACTATGACATGTTCATGATGACCATGACACCCATGCTGGAAGGTTGTGGGTTTACCGGAATGAAGGCAAGGAACACCTGGCCCACCCAGGGTGGAAAACCGCTTAAAGGCATTCTTAAACCACAGACAATAGCATGAGCGATCTGTGCCTTAAAGACATGCTTCTGCTGCAAGTAACTAGCCAGACCCATGGCTTTATTTTGGCCCATCCCTTTATTTCCCATAAGCGATACTTTTAGTTAATCTAATATCTATAGAAATAATGCTAATGACTGGCGTGCTGTTGATAAATACATGAGTAAATCTCTGTTCGAAGCTCTCAGCTCTGAAGGCTGTGAGACCCCTGATTTCCCACTCCACACCTCTATATTTCTGTGTGTGTATCTTTAATTCCTCTAGTACTGCTGAGTTAGGGTCTCCCCAACTGAGCTGGTCTCGGCAAGTGGTGCCCATTCGTGGGGGCTTGAATCCAGGCCGAAGGGTCGCCAGAGTGATGGTTGGAGAACACAGGACTAAGCTGGAGGACACCCAAGTACTCTTAAAGCAATCCCTGTGGTGAGTAAGAAGGGGTCTTGGCACATGTCCACTACCCCTATCAGACAGCCTGGTTCATTTGACGGGACTCTAACTTCACAACACAGAAGCCTGTTGGGGGCATTATACAGACATTCCCTTGTCCTGAGAACCCACTCCTGCAAGGCACATTTTTCCATCTGCCTCTGAAACCAGCAGTTGAAGATGCTTGGGAGTCCGAGGCAGGGTTCCTACAATTTTTACTGTCTGCTCCAGGCTGCACTTCAGTCAACTTGAAAGCACCGACAGTCATAAAGGACTTCTGTTGCTGGCCCAGTTGTATCATTAGACATGGAAATGGTGGTGGGGTGGGGGGTGTCCTGAGGAAAATGTGCAATGAATCCTGGAGGTGAATGAGTTCTCCTGGGAGCATGTAGGGGCTGAGAATGGATGAGGCCTGAATCTGAGGATGCTGATATGTCATGACTGAACAGAGACACAGCATCCCAGAAGGACCTTGTTAGCAGAGGCTGGAGAGAAGGGGGCAACTCAGGAGAGTTTAACCAGGACTGTTAAGAGCTGGTCTTATATCTTCAGGGGCACAGGAATCACAGACCTTTATACTAGGACCTGTCAGGCCTGCCTGCGGCTGGCTCTTCAGGAATATGAGGTACATGAGTCACTAGTTTAATGCATTAAAGATGTAGAGAAAAGTGGCCCTGAGTCTGCAGCCCCAGATAGCACAGCTGGCCTGTCTGTGAACAGTCATAAGCAGGAGCACAGAACACACAGTCCCTCCCTCTAAGGGACATCTGTGAAATCAAGCGCTGTTAGGAAACATGGCTGATCTAGTTGGGTGCTCTTCTGATTGTATTTTTCCAAAGGCTCCAGAACTTTCTAGCAAGCAGACAGCATTAAGGACTAGGGGGCTAAGGTGTTTTTCCAGGCCTGTTCTCCTACAGTGCAAGTTGGTGGAAGGAGAGAAGTCACCTAGAGATTCACATTTCTAGGACCCCTGAAGAGTATGTTGCTTTGTTCAGGAGCCCAGTGTTCTTAAGAATGTGTAGCTGCAGTAATTTTGTTTTAACCTGATGGGATCAATCACATCCCAGTTTATGGCTGGGATCTCACCGGATGGTAGGAAGAAGGCAAACAAAATAAAAACTTCACCGTATTCAAGCAGAATCCCTTAAGGTTGTCCAGAGAACTCAGTGTCATCACAGAAATTAGTCATCAGACAGCTTCTCTGCTGCTCTGTTTGTGATGCAGGAAAAACACCAGTGATACCACAGTCCTGGAAATCTACTCCGGAGGGGAGGGAGACAAAGAGAGGGGTGGGTAAGGATGCCTGGGCAGGGGCTGGACCTCCTTCCCTCTCCCAGACACAGAATCCTGCCTTTCCACTGCTCTCTAGCCGTTCAATTGACCTTTACCTCCACCCATCACCAGGGTGGCCACAAGCACCCTGGCCCATAATGACACCCCAGGAGCATCTTGTCTGTGCTGGGCCTCAGCCGTCACTCCCCTGCTCCCCAAATGAGGGCTGCACACACTGGTACCTCCCCTCTTATAGTTTCTGATGTAACTCAGGGGATGTTTGATCACATGCTTTAATAACAGCCCTTCAGTGTGTAAGGGCATCCCATGTGCTCTAAAATATTCTGCCTTCAATGCCTTCACTCAATAGAAAGTAACCAGTCAGATGCAGTGGTTCTTGACTATAATTCCAGCACTTTGGGAGGTTAAGGCAGGAGGAGTACTTGAACCCAGGGATTTGAGACCAACTTGGGCAACACAGTGAGACTCCTGTCTCTACAATTTTTTTTTTTAAATTAGCCAGGTGTGGCGGCATGTGCCTATAGTCCCAGCTACTCTAGAGGCCGAGGCAGGAGGACTGCTTGAACCCAGGAGTTCAATAAGCAATGATTGTGTCACTGCACTCTAGCCTTGGTGATAGAGAGAGACCCCGTCAAAAGAGAGAGAGAGAGAGAGAAGAAACTAACCAGCTCTTTTTCCAGGGGTGAAAAGTGATGGTTCATGTAAATCTCAGTGACCAGAAGAGCAGCAATGTGCTGTCCAGAGAGCAGATGACATGCTTAAACCAGTATGGGAAGCTGCTGTTCAGGTTTCCATCACAGAGATGAGCTCAGGGCCTCAACTCAACACCCCTTCCCATCTAGTCCTTCTCACCACAGTGTAGGTCATGCACATGCCTCCTATCTCAACTGCTACATCACTCACCCGAGACCTCATTCTCTTATGTGTATAATGCCACCATCTCCTAATTAGAACTCCTGACACTGTCTTAAGACCCATGTGCTACTTCCATTGTAGGAGATGTTTAATGGGTTAGCCACAGGCTGAGACTGTGCAGGTTCCTCAGTCAGCCCTGACTGTGCCCAGGACCCTGAGAGTCAACAGAGAGACACAGGGTGAATGACACAGGTCAGTGGGCCCGGGGAACAAGGCAGAGCCTAGGGCCCTGCCAGTTCTGAGCCTTGATGCCCTGAGCCTTGATGCTCCCACCTGTGCAGAGACTTAGGTGACTGAGGAGGAAAGGGGTCCAGGCTCTGGTAGAGGTGTCTCTGGAGCTCTGCTCCCTGAGCCACACAGCTCAGGGAGAACAGCCCCCCTCTCTGCACCTCTCTTCTTCCCTCTCCAACTCCTAGGGAGAAGGGACTCAATAAAAGCCTGTCCTGCCCACCTGGTTGTGCCCCTCACACATAGTCTGGTTATTCTTCTTGAGGAGGGGTTGGGTGGGAGGTGGGAGGGTATGGTTCATGACTCTCCAGGCACCCTGGGAGGACAGAGCTGCTAGGCCCTGTAAACACTAAACAGAGACTCTGAGACAGGTGTCTGGTATCCCAGCTGAGTCCAGCCATGAACTCACTTCCCAGGCTGCTCAGGAATCCGTAGGTCTTCCTTCCTTCTTCTTCAGTTTTTTTTTTTTTTTTGAGATGAAGCTTCTGTCACCCAGGCTGCAGTGCAGTGGTACGATCTCAGCTCACTGCAACTTCTGCCTCCTGGTTCAAGTGATTCTCATGCCTCAGCCTCCTGAGTATCTGGGATTACAGGTGTGTGCCACCACGCCTGGCTACTTTTTTGTATTTTTGGTAGAGATGAGGTTTCACCATGTTGGCCAGGCTGAGCACGAACTCTTGACCTCGAGAGATCCATCTGCCTCGGCCTCCCAAAGTGTTGGATTACAGTCGTGAGCCACCGCACCTGGCTCTCTTCCTTCTTCATTCCTCACTACATCAGCACATAAAGCAGAGTGGTGAGGATTGGGGAGAATAAATTAGCATGCTTGTGTGGTTCACCGGATTCACTGGAAATGCAGAGGACCCTAAGAAGGAGAAGAAGGAGTTGCTGGTTGAGGTGGAAAAACAGAATCTAACGACTTGGGAGTACTTCAGAACTAGGGTATTGGAGGATAATGAAAGAGAAAGGACATATGGATGCCACCTTCCTAGGAAAGATATGGAAAAGTGTTTTTCCTGGCCTTCATATTATAGTTAACTGTGCAGGTCACAGAGGATAATGAGGTGGGAAAGGGAAAGATCCAACAATTGAGAAGGGGATTTGTGAATCAGAGATATGGAGGGGAGAGGCTAAGGATGGTCTGCACTTCAGAGAAGAGTGGAGAAGCCAGTAGGGAGATTGGACAAGAGCTAGAGGGCAGGTCAGATTCATTGTTTGTTTGCTTTTGCTTTTATTTTTTAAAGAAAGGGGAGCCTCTCCCAGCTTTGCAGCTGTCCTCCTTGGTCATCTCCCTGCATGGAGGGTGGGGTTCTTCTGTCATCCAAACTCATTAGTTCTCTATGTCAGAGATTTCTCTTAGGTTCCTGTCTGCCAAGGATTCTCCTTCTTATTTTATCCTATTTTTATGGGTTTGTTATTACTAAGACATAGTAATAGGATTTTGTGTGGCAGGAACCTTTTAGAAATGCAGAAACTCTGTCTTCACTCCAGACACACTGAATCAGAATCTACATTTTCTAAGATCCCCAAGCAATTCATATATGCACAGTAAAGATTGGTACACACTGCTCTAACACATGTATGAAGACATTGGTGAGGTTTTGGATATAAATCCCTCCTCATACCTTAATCTATTATGCTCCAACTAACTTGAGCAACAAACTAACTTCTTTTTTCTCAATTCTGTGTGTTGTAAGTCAGGAATAACATATAATTGAGGCCTCCCATTGAAAATGGATTGCATATTCTGACCTCACAAAATAAGCAGGAGTGCTTTTATAATAATATAATATCACATCTTCATTTGACTAGTAAACAAAAGGATTAACTAAATGCTATAATATTGTGTTAGCACTCAAATCAAAATAATACTAAGCAGTCATTCAAATATTTGTAAACATTTTAGGAAATTGGAAATTACCTATACTAATCTTAAACAAAAGTATATCAAAACAGAACTAGCACAAAGTTTGATTGCAGTTGTGGAAATATTGAGAACAAAAATGAAAGGATGCCTTCAAACTTAGAAATATATTGATTGAGATAAAGAACATCTTAGGAGAATCTTCACAGAGAATTTTTTATAGTTTTTGATTTTATGTGATACATACGTATTGCTTTAAATGCAACCCAATAAACTAAATTTTAGTAAAATACAAAAGGAGAGTTTCTTCTCTTAGTACTTACCAAGCAAAGTACCTCATAGGGAACCACTGCTTTTTAGAGGAAATGTGTTTGACCTCAGCTTTAGATCTGACTTAGCCTTTACTGTTCCTTCTGGACTATAAAATAATTGGATTTTGTTTTTCCTGAGCCGGTTTCTTTTCTTTTTTTTGAGACAGAGTTTCACTCTGTTACCCAGGCTGGAGTACAGTGGCACAATCTTGGCTCACTGCAACTTCTGCCTGCCAGGTTCAAACAATTCTGCCTCAGCCACCCAAGTAGCTGGGACCATGGGTGTGCACCACCATGCCCAACTAATTTTTGTATTTTTAGTAGAGACAGGTTTTCACTGTGTTGCCCAGGCTGGTCTCGAACTCCTGACCTCAAATGATCTGCCCGCCTTGGCCTCCCAAAGTGCTGGGATTACAGGCATGAGCCACTGTGCCCGGCTTCCTGAGCCAGTTTCTTACGAATCATTGACACGCACTTTAGGGCTCAAGCAGAGATCAAAATCAGTTCAGACCCTTCCCTTCCCCTTTCTATGGCTGGTCCATATTTAGGCTGCCTTGAGAGCTGGTGTGTCTGATAATATGATCTCCACATGACAAGGGCCATGGAAGTTTCTTTTGTTGTTGTTTGCTTGTTTGTTTTCATCTATTTCTCATATTTCTGTAATAGAAGGTTTATGTCATGTCACTATGCTGAACACTACTATGGTACAGCCAGCAATAATACTCAGCGTCATTCTCATGCTGGGCACCTGAGAGGGTGAGGACCGCTTTGCTCCCAAGGAGGGATCTTGAGAACCACGCAGGGGCCCATGAATTGTTGCCTGAATTATTAATCAATGTTCTGGAGACTTGGCCAGATTTCTGCTAGAACGAATATGGCTAGTGAACATTAGTGACCACTTCAGTACTAGAGCCACAGGTGAGAGTGACTATCCCTCCAGACGACATGGTCAATGAAGGCTCCCAAATCACCACAGCTTGAGAGCTAGACCCTGAAACCAACGACAGGCATGTATCAGGAATGAGGAAGAAAAGCAGAGGGATCACTCCAAATGCTGGTATTTGAAATCTCTCTTCTCCTCTTCTTCCTTCTCACTGGCTGCCCAGGTGATATTTGAAACAGAGATTTCAAAGGGAGGACTCCAGGCCACGGTGCAGACTTTGGAGGAAATCTCTGTTGACCTAAACTGAAGAAACTAAGGTAAAATTAATATAAGTAGAAAGTTTATTTGAGTTAAATTTGAGGACTGCAATCCGGGAGTATAGATTCAAATTGCCCTGAATATATTCTCCAATTAGCAGCAGATATAAGTGGATTTTTTTGTTTGTTTGTTTTTTTAATGGAGACAGGATCTCACTATATTGCTTAGGCTGGTCTCAAACTCCTGGGCTCAAGCAGTTCTCCCATCTCTGCCTCCCTAAATGTTAGGATTACAGGAATGAACCACTGTGCCTGTGGATTTTTAAAGGCAAAAAGGGATATGGCCAGTGGGCTGATACAAAGTTGTTTACCCTGATTGGTTTACAGAAATAACATTGATTAGTGATTGGCTATACACTGTTAAGTTATACGGTATGGGTTATAGTGTCTGGTATGGCATTATTAGGTTAGTTTATAGCTATTTGTGGCAGTAGCAAGCAGTTTCAAGAGATGAATACTTAGCTCAAATAGGAGAGTAGAGAGGGTGATTGCTATTTTATTTCAATGCCTTTTTGGGCCTAAAACTTGAAAGGGCTCACATTCCTCAGATGAAAGTTCTATTCTTTTCTCACCCCAAAGCTGGTGCTGGACTATTTGATGGCCCTTTATTTCCTACTGAGCTCCCTGCATGGAGGGGGTGTGTTTTGTGGAGCTTTATGCAAATCTGACCCCTTTCCCACCCCTTTCCTCTGCCCAGGTTTTCAGCCCTGAGAGCAGCTACACTGTCAGGGGTAGGCCCAGGGTGGCCGTGTGCTGTGGATTTGTCCTGTGGCAGAAAGCAGCTGCTCTAACATTTTGCAGGAGCCAGTGAACAACTGTGCAGGGTTCATTACATTTGAAAGGCTTGAGCTTAAGTTCTTTGAAAAAATCTACAATATACCCTGGTGGTCTCCCCAGGCAGAGGCTATGGTCGCCTCTCATTAATTTAACACATAACTATTGATTTATCTTTTTTCTACTACCACTGTTTTTCCCAGGACAAACCACATTCATTGCTTGTCTTTTTTTGCTCAGTCTGGTTAATACTTCTTTCTTTAGTGGTTGTTGAAATTCCACCTCATTGTCTATAATTAAATTTTAGTGTTACACGGTCATAAGTTCTTATCTGAGTGTTTTTAATGACTAAAGGAATTACTTTCTCACCAACTGACTTTATTGAGGTTATTGCTTTTGAACCTTATATTGGATAAATAGCTGGCTTAAGTGAGAATTATTTTAATAGTTTGCTTTAGAGAATTTTAGAAAGAAAAGGAGCAAAGACTGAGGGTTAAAGCTTTACTGCCATTTTGGTAGAGGCTAAAGTCAGCCATGTGTATGGCCAACAAGATCTACTTGACCAAGCCCTTCTAAAAAACCTTGGACATCAAGCTTGGGTGAACTTTCCTGGTTGGTAACACTCCATGCATAATGTCACACATTGTTGCCAGGAGAATGTATGGTATGGAGTCTGTGACTCCACTGGGAGGACAACTTGAAGTTTGTGCTTGGAATTCTGGGTCCTGCCCGTGTGCTTCTTTCTTTGACCGATTTTTTTTAAAACTGATATGGGGTCTCACTATGTTGCCCAGGCTGGTCTCAAACTCCTGAGCTCAAGTGATCCTCCCACCTTGGCCTCCCAAAGTGCTGGGAGGCCAAGTATTTATAGGTGTGAGCCATTGTGCTTGGCCTTCCCTTGACTGATTTTTATCTGTTTCCTTTTACTCTAATAAACTGTGTCTATGAATATAATAGCTTTCATTTAGTTATGTTAGTTCTCCTAGGAACTGTAAAACTGAGGAGGTCTTGGAGACCCCTTAACTTGTAGTTTTTCAGAGTTGAAGGTTGTTTTGGGGACCTTTGGACTTTGCAGGTTCCAAACTCATAATCATTCTGAATCACTTGTAATGAGACATCTCTAGCCCTCTTGGCTGGTTAGGATGCTGTGGGGTCAGCATAAAAGGAAGGATACTCAGGATACTCATGCACTCCCTTCTACTCTGTATTCTTCCACTTCTCTTGGAAAGAGAGAAATTAGACCAAATAGAAATCTTTCCTCCTTTCTTTATCTGTGTGTTCTTCCGTTTCTTTCAGCCATGTTTTGTAATTTTCAGTACACAAGTTTTTCACATTCTTCATGAAGTTTATTCTTAAGTATTCTTTTTGATGCTGTTGTAGATGGAATTATTTTCTTATTTTTCTTTTTGGGTTGTTTATTGTTTGTGTATAGAGATCAGCAGATTTTTCATGTTGATAATGTATCTTGCAAGTTTCTGAATTTATTTAATAGTTCTAACAGTTTTTTGTGTGTGTAACTTTGAGGATTTTTTATGTATAAAACTGTGTGATCTACAAACAGATTATTTTTTTCTTTTCCTTTCTCTCTCTCTCTCTTTTTTTTTTTTTTTTTTTTTGACAGGGTCTTGCTCTGTCACTCAGCTTGGAGTGTAGTGGTGCAAACACAGCTCACTACAGCCTTTACATCTCAGGCTCAAGCAGTCTTCCCACCTCAGCCTCCAAGTAGCTGGTACTACAGGCATGTGCCACCATACCTGGTTAATTTTTTTTGGCATTTTCTGTAGAGACAGGGTTTCCCTGTGTTGCCCAAGGTGGTATTTCTTCATTTCTAATTTCTATTTCTCTTGTTTATCTTTCTTGCCTAATTTCTCTGGATAGATCTTTCAGTACTGTGTTGAAGAGAAGCCATTGTTGTCTTATTTCTGGTATTAGAGGAAAAATAGTCTTGTTCTATTCATAGTTTATTGAATGTTTTTTATCCTGGAAGGGTATTGAGTTTTGTTAAATGATTTTTCTGCATCAGTTGAGATGATCATGTTTTTTCCCCTTCATTCTGTTAATGTGGAGTATTGCATTGATTGATTTTACAATGTTGAACCATCCTTGCATTCCAGGAATAAATCCCATTTGGACACAGTGTATAATCTTTTAATATGCCATTGAATTTGGTTTGCAAATTAAGTTTTTGTATTTTACTGAAGAACTTTGCATCAATATTCATATGGGATATTAATCTATCATTTTCTTTGTTTGTAGAGTCTTTTTTTGGTTTTGGTGTCAGGGTAATACTGACCTCACAGAATGAGTTGGGAAGTGGTCCCGCATGTTCCTTTTTTTTTTTGGAAAAGTTTGAGAAGGATTGGTGTTAGTTCTTTTTTAAATCTTTGGCAGAATTCACTGAAGCCACATCTTGTTCTGAGCTGAGCTCTTTTTTGTTGAGAAGTTTTTGATTACTGATTTTTTTTTTTTTTTTTAACTTAGTTTAGGTGTATTCAGATTTTCTATATCTTTGTGATTCAGTCTTGGTAGGTTGTATTTTTCTGGGAATTTGTCCATTTCACTTAGGTTACCCAATTTGTTGGCACATAATTATTCATAAGACTTTCATGAAATCCTTTTTATTTCTGTATGAACAGTTGTAATGTCCACTCTTTCATTTCCAATTTTAGGATTTTGAGGCTTCTCTCTCTTTTTCTTAGTCATTCTGACTAAATGTTTGTCAATTTTGTTTATCTTTTTAAGGAAAAAACTTAGTTTTGTTTATATTCCCTATTGCTTTTGTATGATCTATTTTGTTTTTCTCTGCTCTAGTATTTACTATTTTCTTCCTTCCTTCTGCTAGCTTTGAGTTTAGTTTGTTTTTCTTTTGTAATTCCTTAATGTATAAAGTCAAGTTGTTGATTTGGGATATTTTCTTTTTTTAATGCAAGCATTTGAATATATACATTCCCTTTCTTAGTACTGTTTTTACTGTATATCATAAGTTTTGGTATGTTGTGTTTTCATTTTCATTTATCTGAAAGTAGCTTCTAATTTCTCATGTGATTTATTCTCAGATTCATTGGTTGTTTAAGAGTATGTTATGTAATTTCCACATATTTGTGGATCTTCCAGTTTTCCTTCTGCCTTTGTTTTCTAGTTTTATTTCATTGTGTTTGAAAAAGATAATTTATTTGAATGATTTCATTCTGTTAAAAATTTATTGACTTATGTGATTTAATATATGGTTTATCCCACAGAATGTTTCATGTGCGCTTGAGAAAATATATAATTCTTCTGTCACTGGGTGGCATGTTGTGTATATTTCTGTTAGGTCCAATTTTTCTATATTATTGTTCAAGTTCTTTATTTATTGTGTTGATATTCTGCCTGGTTGTTCTATCCATTAATACAAATGCAGTACTAAAGTATCCTACTATTATTGTAGCACTAGTTCTCTTTTCAGTTCTGTCAGTGTTTGCTTCATATATGTAGGAGCTCTGATGATTGATGTATATATGTTTTTAATTGTTACATTTAAATAGTGATTTGACATTTTTAGCATTATTTAATGTCCTTTGTCTTTGTAATAGTTTTTGACTTAAAGTTCTTTTTTTTCTGATATTATTATAGCTATCACTGCTCTCTTTTGTTTGATACTTATGTGGGGTATCATTTTCCATCCTTTCACTTTCAACCTATGAGCTCCTTAGATCTAAAGTGAGTCTCCTATAAATTTTTAGTCCTTGTGTCTGTTTATGATTTTTGATTGGGTTCAGTTTAATCCATTTACATTTAAAGTAATTACTGATAAGGAAGAACTGTTACATGATATTTTGTTATTTGTTTTCTGCATATGTTATAGCTTTTTTATTCCCCATATCTTTCCTTACTGCCTTCTTAGCTGATTTTTTTGTTGCAACATGTTTTGATTTTCTTCCCATTTTCTCTCTCTCTCTTTTTTTTTTGAGATGGAGTTTCACTCTTTTGCCCAGGCTAGAGTGCAGTGGCGCAATCTTGGCTCACTGTAACCTCCGCATCCCAGGTTCAAGCAATTCTCCTGCCTCAGCCTCCCGAGTGCTGGGGCTGGCAGGGAGGGTGGGCTGAAGCCCTATGTTACAGGGTGTGGTGTGAACAATGCCTGAGAAAATGAAAGAGGGAAAGTAGATCCCTCTTCAGGAAAGACTAGATGGGAAGTGTAACATGGAGAGTTTCTGAAATCTACACATCCTTGGGAAATTTCATGCAAACAGAATCTTGTTAATTTGTATATTTCTGTCAGAGGAGAAGATAAACAGTGTTTCTGGTGATATTAACCTGAAGGATATCAACCATCTTATCTCCAACACAGAAGGTTTGCTTTAAATGTCCTTTCTTCTTGGGCTATAGATACTGTGTTTTTAAAGTGCTTTTTTTTTAGCTGAGTGTGGTGGTGTGCACCTGTAGTCCCAGCTACATGGGAGGCTGACACAGGATGATGGCTTGGGACCAGGAGGTTGAGGCTGCAATGAGCCATGTTCATGCCACTGCACTCCAGCCTGGGTGACAGAGTGAGACCCCATCTCAGTTTAAATAAATATTAAAAATTTTAAAAAGTATAAAAATATGCTTTTTGACCAAGCTTTACCATTGTATTGGTATCCTCCTTAACATATCATTTGAATAAATACTTTATATTGGTTATTTATATATTTTAATAAGAGTCAGCCATTTCTATTTTTAAAAATATACCCTGAGCCTTTTGTAGGTTATCTACTGGAATCTGGAATGCCCAAGGAGATTTACTTACCATATCTATTTAAACTATGTGTCTGAAGAATGAACTCTCCTTTAACCCAGGGATTTTTTCCCTTGTATCCTTGTAGTGATTTTTTTTTGGGGGGGTGTAATTGGTGGTTTTGATTATTTCATGCTGTGTTATTGTTTTAGTTTTAGTTTTTTGTTTTTGTTTTTTTTTTGCTGTTTTGTTTGTTTGTTTGTTTTCAGATGGAGTCTCACTCTCTTGCCCAGGCTGGCGTGCAGTGGCGCGACCTTGGCTCAGTGCAACCTCCACCTCCCAGATTCAAGCAATTCTCATGCCTCAGCCTGCCAAGTAGCTGGGATTACAGGTGCCTGCCACCAAGCCCAGCTGATTTTTGTATTTTTAGTAGAGACGGGGTTTCACCATGCTGACCAGGCTGGTTTCAAACTCCTGACCTCAGGTGATCCTCCCAAAGTGCTGGGATTATAGGTGTGAGCCACTGTGCCCAGCTCTAGTTCCTATTTTATACTTCAAGTCAAATTCATTTCCTATAGTTCCAAACCTCTTGGATTTCAATATTGTCTTGCTATTTGACAGTATAAAATTTCGATCCCAGTTCCATCAAATGAGCAGACACTGTTGGTTGTCCCCTTATTCCTCAAGGCAAAGTTGCAAGCTTGGCTCTATTCCAGCAACAAGAGGGATACATCTTGATGAGTTTTAGCCAATTATAGGTCATTTCATTGCCTTTGACAGTAAATGGTTTAAGTGTTGGCATTTAATGCAATTTTGGCTAAAAAGACTTGAGGGGAAGTCTGTTGAATGATTCTTGTAAAGCTTGTTCTCATTGGTAAATATTTATGCTGGAGGAACTATTTCTCTTTTCTTGAATCCCTCAATGTTTCTGGGGAAAAATTCCTCTCAATCTGTGAAAGAAGAAAACAACTTTTCAGTTACTAAAAGGCAATGGTGGAATAGGCAAGGGCTAGAGATTCTCTTTACATAGGGGAGAAAGTAGGAGGAAGAAGGGTGTCACTGATCCAAAGCAAGCCCAAAACTCAGCAGAAAAAATTCCATTAGGTTTCAGGGCCTCCTAATAGTCCCTTCTGCTTTGATATTCTGTACTCTGGACCCACAGTGGAAGTGGCCCGACCCGCTGGATACTCACTGGCAGTGGATACGATGCCTTCTCTGGTCTCTTTGTCTACATGGTTAGCCCTGCCTTTTGAGTCATTCCTCTTTTATATTGTTTTTTCTTTGTTCCTTTCATTCTAGACTGATAGTGTTTTTGCTTGTGTAACAGTCTTAAAAACCCATTGTCATTCTCCATATCATTCAAGGGTGTCCACACCATCAGACAAGTCTTCCACATCATCTTTCCTGGATAACCCATCTCTATTCCTGGCCTCTGCTAGAATGGTTAATTAGGTTCATGAGTTATACCTAATCTTTTCAACAAAAACCTGTAAGTTAAATATGCTAGTGTTATAATGTACAGACTTTCTTTTTTTTCTTTTCTGTTTTTTTTTTTTTTTTGAAGTGGAGTTTCATTCTTGTTGCCCAGGCTGGAGTGCAGTGGCATGATCTCAGCTCACTGCAACCTCCGTCTCCTGGGTTCAAGTGATTCTCCTGCTTCAGCCTCCCAAGTAGCTGGGATTACAGAAGCCCTCCACCACACCTGGCTAATTTTTTGTATTTTTAGGAGAGACTGGGTTTCATCATATTGGTCAGGCTGATCTTGAACACCTGACCTCAGGTGATCCTCCTGCCTTGGCCTCCCAGTGTTCAGATTACAGGCGTGAGCCACCACTCCCAGCCCAGACTTTCTTTAGACAATACATATAATTATTAGGAAGGCAAAAAAAAGAAAACATAAATAATGCTCATTTTGCAGGTGACATTTTAAACAATGAAAACAACAGCAGCTTTGACAGACAACTGGAGCATTTGTCTGTAAAATCTCTTTCTGGCTGGGCGTGGTGGCTCACAACTGTAATCCCAGCACTTTGGAAGGCTGAGGCTAGCAGATCACTTGAGGTCAAGAGTTCAAAAACAGCCTGGCCCACATGGTGAAATTCTGTCTCTACTGAAAATACAAACATTAGCCGGACGTGGTGGTGGGTGCCTATAATCCCAACTACTCAAGAGGCTGAGGCAGGAGAATCGCTTGAACCTGGGAGGTGGAGGTCGCAGTAAGCCAAGATCGTGCCACTGCACTCCAGCCTGGGAGACAAAGTGAGACTGTATAAACAAACAAACAACAACAACAACAAAAATTTAAAAACCTCTTTCTAAAAATAGAATCATTTGTAGCAGCAATGCTTTCTGTAAATATCTGAATATGTCATTGTAAGACCATTTCAATAAATTGTAGTTGTTAATTATATCTTACAAAACATACCAGCCTACTCATAAGTTTATATTCCAAATATGATAGAAACAGTGTCCCATGTCATAGCATCTTGCAAATGTGACTTTGACGCTTCTGAAAAAAATCCATCTGTGATCAGGCATACTACACTCATACTACTGTTTAAACAGTAAATACACAAGGAAAAATAGAGAACTGAAACCCTTTGCAACAAGAAAAGCTTTGAAGTGAATACAATCTTATGAGAAAAGGCACATTTCATAATATTCATTATCACAACCCAAACATTGGAGAAATCAGATGCTCTGTTTCTTTTCTTTCTTTTTTTAAAAGGGAGAAAAGCTTCTGTCAAACCATGAAATAATTGGTTTAGCATTAGGACTGGATGATAGATCCAGCTTGATTTGCTGAGAAGGATTTGGTGGAGGATAAGGGTTGGTGTTCGTAAGCTCAGTCTCCTGAGGTTGGGAGATTTTTCAAGATGGGGCAAATTTCAGGGTGCTTGGATACATACGAGTTATTGACAGTCTTCCAAATAAAGCTGTCCAGGCCCATCCTCCTCTATTTCATGAAAGCTTCTGCAAGCACCTCAGCTTCTCATGGTTCTTTACCTGGCAGGTTGACCCAAACTTCATCTATGTTTTTTTATCTTAAAATTCCTTATTGCCTCAACATAATGCTTTTCTAATATCATTTTATGTAGAGATAGCAGAAAAGTAAATCATCACACTTTCACACTGTTTCTCTAATCCACCGTGCTGTGGGGATGTTCATTTGGTGATGTAATTTTCAACTCTTCCCCTTCATGTCCAGGTACCAGGTGAGTCATCTCAGTGAGTGGTGGGAATGTCTCTGGAAACCAATCCCACAGGGAAGGTTTCAAGTAACATAAACATTCATATGCTCCATCAACTATTTCTTAGAGAATTAATATGGTGGAAATTTTTCCCATCTTCATACTGTAGTTTGAAATCAAGTCATAGTTTTCAGCATTGCATTGAGAATTTAAATTTGTTTCTGTGTGTTCTTAGATTTTTGAATGGGAAATTGGGAGTAACTGAGTCAGAGAATATTATACTGACTGCATTTGAAGTACAAATGTGCAAGCTAACTTCATAATAGTGAGTAGAGTTGCTTCTCAAATGTTAATATTTATAAAAAATATTCTGGGAAGGTTGTTAAAACAGATTTTGGGGCACCAAACCAATTTCTGATTTAGTAGGTTTAAGATGGGCAATTGCATTTGTAAGAAGCTCCCAGTTAATGATCTCGTTTCAACACTAAATGAAATATGATTTGATCTCCATAGACAAATTAATGAATGAGGATGTGTGTTTTTTTTTTTTTTTTTTTTTTGAGACAGAGTCTCGCTCTATTGCCCAGGCTGGAGTGTAGTGGCCGGATCTCAGCTCACTGCAAGCTCCACCTCCGGGGTTTACGCCATTCTCCTGCCTCAGCCTCCCGAGTAGCTGGGACTACAGGCGCCCGCCACCTCACCCGGCTAGTTTTTTGTATTTTTTAGTAGAGACGGGGTTTCACGGTGTTAGCCAGGATGAGTCTCGATCTCCTGACCTCGTGATCCACCTGTCTCGGCCTCCCAAAGTGCTGGGATTACAGGCTTGAGCCACCGCGCCCGGCCGAGGATATGTTTTTTAATGCTGCTTGAATAAGAAGAGTCTTCCTAGTAGTGGTGGGTCTTTGCGTGTCAGTGTGGTTGATATATTTTGGAGCAGAGCCTCCCTCTCTCATTACTCCAGGCAGAGCGGGAGACAGGATGCACAGGGTTGGAGTAGGCACACTCGGGAGAGGGCCATATCCCGCGAGAGACCAGATCAGGCACCAGGCAGTGAAGCGCTGGACCGGAGAATGGGGCAAGGAGACTCTCTCCCCATTGTGGGGTTTATCTTTTCCAGCATCTCACTTTGTCTCCTGCTGTTGAAGGCTAAGGCACTCTGAGCATAGGAAGAAACTTTCGTGGTACTTCTCCCATGGGTTTAAATTACTGTGAAAATGCCAATATCCATATACAGCGCAAATAATACTTATTTTCATTCTCGGTCTGGGCCCCCATGTGGACAGCTTTGTCCCCTGCCATGGAGCCTGTAGGCAATCAGGGATCCCAGAGGGGCAGTTGATCATCTTGTTTGGAGCCTAGCCTGGTGTTTGCTGGTATCAGCTGGGGTGGTGACCTGTAGAGACTGACTCAGAGCTAAGACCACATTTGAGTATGACTGTACCTCATGGAGACACAGACGGTGATGGCTCTGGGTCACCACTGTCTGAGGATCTGTCCCTGAAACTCAAGAGAGACATCGTTATTGCTATGGAGAGGAGGATCAACCTTGACCTTGATTTGTGTGTGGGCCCCCATGGATGCAAAGCTCCTTTCCCTGAACTGATCACTGATTCGGGAGCCTGAGAGGGGACCTGAGGACACAGGAGACTGAGGGAGGGTCTGCTCTGAGTGTGGGCCAAGGAGGGTCCTGGTGGGAGCAGCTGTTGGGAACAGGCTCACGATCCCGCCCAAGAGCCTCTGCTGGACCCTGAGAACATCAGGATGCTGAGTCTCATCAGTGAGTACAGGGGGCAGCTCAGCCTCTGCCAGCTTGTGGCCAGTGGGGCTCACCCAGCTGTGAGGAGCCCCCAGGCAGGGCCTGGGACAATTACTCATTGCCTCCTGCTGGTCACAAGCCCACTGGATTTATTTCATTAATAAGAACATTTATACCCAAGTCACTCTGATGAACCCATTTGCATTACATAGAAAATAGATATCTGTTAAATCTTTCCATTCTCATCTTATATGGCCTCCGTAGCCATTTCTATGGGAATGCTTAATGTTTCTGCTGCTCTCCATGCAGAAAAAGGTGCCTTGAGATCTGGGCTTCCTCAAGAGTCTCACGGGGAGGAGATGCTTGAAGGAAATATTGGGCAGTTTCTGTATGAGGATATTCCAGAGACCCACTACTAGACCCTGACTCAATGAGAAGCCACAATGATGTGAGAGGGGAGAAGAGAACACAGTCAGGACCCGAGGGATGAGGAAACCCACCCTCAGCAGTCCCTGTGGTCCTGAGTGGGATGAGCTGCAGGAAAGTCACATCCATGGGACCAGCTTCACTAAGTGGCCCAGGAGCACTTAGCACTGTTTCAGTCACAGTGAAGCCTCCCCTGACTCTCTCATGTCCTACTGGCCTCATGCCCAGAGTTGCCCCAACCCCTAACTTCCTGTCCTGATACTGCAACTGAAATGCAGGTCCCCATGACTAAGCCAGGCCAGCTCTGGGCCTCCAATTCCTCCCTGACCTGTGTCCTCATGCAGCATTTCACATTTCAGTGCCTTGTTCCTGGGACACAGTGAGCCTCAGACAGCCCTGAGCACAGACTGCTGGGGATGGAAGGGGAGGTCTCTGCTTTGAACCCTAGAAAAGCAGAGCTCATGCTTCAGGGAACTGCCCACCCGCTAAAATGTCCCTAGGCTCTGACCATGATGTGAACTAAAAAAGGCTCATTTTGCTTCTTTCAAGAAAAAAATTCTAGCTCCACAGGCACTGGTGTTCACACATGTGGACAAACAGCCAACACTTTGGTGTCATCAGGTGCTTTGGTTTTGTTTTCCTTTTACTGAGACTTCAGAAACAATGAATGCAAAATTGAGAGAACAGCCTTTTACAACTAGAAAGTACTTAAATATTGTTTCTCTGTAGGTACATTATTTTAAAGTTTGAAAATTATCATAGAAGAAGAGCCAGGGCAGGCCGATGTTTTTGTCCCAGTTCCCCATCTGTGTGTGTCACTGTGAGAAGCATTGCCATACCCAGTCTTACAATAATAGTCAGCCTCATCCTCAGGCTGGAGTCCAGAGATGAGTAACAGCCCTGCATTGACCGAGGCATCTTTGGATCCAGAGAAGCAGCTGGGAACTCCAGAGCCTTGGTGCTTATATGAGTCTGAGTAGTAGCTCAGGAGATACCTGGGAGGGCTCTCTGGCTTCTGCTGGTATCAGTATGTTCGGTATCTACTAATATTGATGTCGCTGCGCAAAGTGCAGGTGAGACTGGCTGATGCTCCAGATGTAGAAAAGGAAGGAGGCTGGGTCAGCACAGGCTGGGAGAGGGAACCTGCAAACACAGACACTCGTGGTTGATGGGCAGGGACCAGAGTAAAGTTCAGGGATCTTTACCAGAAGAGATCCCTTCTGGTAAATCAGGCTGGGTGACTGCCCCTGGTCTCTGAGCCCTGTCCCTACCTGTGCAGCGAGAGAGGAGCAAGAGGAGGAGAGGAGTCCAGGCCATGGTGAACCCAGTCCCTGACCCCTGCAGTGGGGCTGGGCTGCCCCAGGCCTCCTTTTCTTCCCACCCTCTGCAGAGGAGGGGCTGCTCATGCAAATGTGTTTCCACCCAGGGACTGCCCAGCCCCTCCCTGAGCCCTGGGGCTGGAGCTCAGCTCTCACTGCAGACTGAGCAGGAGGAAGGTTTGCTTCCCGCCTTGGAAGGGCCCTGGGAGGAAGCACCTGCTGAGACCACACACAGTTCTGTGCTCAGGGGATGCTGCCAGGCCAGAGAAGAAACAGCTGCTGAGTCTCCTTCAGTCAGCACAGGGCCTTAGCCCCAAGGCCTGGATTTCTTTTAGTGAATGGTCCTTACTGAGCAGCTGTGTAGGAACCACAGGGCAATCCCACTGCACCCCATGCCGATTGCAGGACACACCTCCCCATGGCCCAGCTGGTCTCAGCAGCTCACCGTCACTGTTTTACACATCCATGTTCTGATCCCCAGACATTAATTTCATCATTCTATGAGTGATTGTTTTGATTTCTCACTCCCAGAAGGAGTCTTGGTCCGTGGGATGTGCAGTCATGCACATGTATAAGTTTTAAAGGTGTCAGCACCCCCACAGGACATTCTAGAAAAATCTAATTGGCCACATGTGCCATCAGGGTGGGCATCGCAGAGAAGGGGTCAGCTGAGGAGCCGGGCTGAAGGGTGGATAGGGGTTGTTGAGAGGAACAGTGAAAAATGATGAGTTTTCAAGAAAAATGAATGATTCATGACATGTTAAAGACAGCAGTTCAGCAAAAGTTATACATACAATAGTTTCAGATGATTTGTAGAGATTCGACTCAATTTAGTATTATAGAGAAAATAAAAGATTTGGGGCAGGTGCAGTGGCTCACGCCTGTAATCCCAGCACTTTGGGAGGCTGAGGCAGGTGGATCACCTGAGGTGAGGAGTTCGAGATCAGCCTGGCCAACATGGTGAAACCCCGTCTCTACTAAAAATACAAAAATTAGCTGGGTGTGGTGGTGCACAGCTGTAATCCCAGCTACTCAGGAGGCTGAGACAAGAGAACTGCTTGAACCTGGAAGGCGAAGGTTGCAGTGAGCCGAGATCATGCCATTGAACTCCAGTCTGGGCGAATTCAAGTGATTCTCGTGCCTCAGCATCCTGAGTAGCTGGAGCTACAGGTGTGTGCCACCATGCCTGGCTAATTTTTGTATTTTTAGTAGCAATGGGATTTTATCATATTGGCCAGGCTGGTCTCAAACTCCTTGACCTCAAGCGATCCACCACACTCCTCGACCTCCCACAGTGCAGGGATTGCAACATGAGGCACGACGCCCGGCCGTCCACCTGTATTTTCTCACTGGATGTTTTCAGTGTGTTAGGAAGATCAGTATATATTTTAACCTCAAAGTGATCATGCAGATGAGTTGCATGTCTGAACAAACAAAGGCAGAGACCATCACTTTTTTGTTTTTGGCATTTAAAAAAATATATTTTCATAGGTTTTGGGGGAACAGGTGGTGTTTGGTTACATGAGTAAGTTCTTTAGTGGTGATTTGTGAGCTTTTGGTGAACCCATCACCTGAGCAGTATAGATTGTACCCAGTTTGTAGTCTTTTATCACTCAGCCCCTTCCTACCCTTTCCTCTTGAGTCCCCAAAGTCCATTATGTCATTCTTATGCCTTTGCATTCTCATGACTTAGCTCTCACTTCTGAGTGAGAAAATGCAATGTTTTCCATTCCTGAGTTACTTCATTTAGAATAAGTCTCCAATCCCCATCCAGGTTGCTGCAAATACCATTAATTTATTCATTTTAATGGCTGTAGTATATCATCATATATATAGTTACTTTATCCACTCGTTGATTGGTGGACATTTTGGTTGCTTCCACATTTTTGCAATTGTGAATTGTGCTGCTATAAACATGTGTGTGTGCAAGTATCTTTTTTGTATAATGACTTCTTTTCCTCTGGGTAGATAACCAGTAGTGGGTTTGCTGGATCAAATGGTAGTTCTCTGTTTAGATCTTTAAAAAATCTCCACACTGTTTTCTATAGTGGTTGTACTAGTTTACATTCCCACCAGCAGTGTAGAAGTGTTCCTTTTTCACTGCATCCATGCCATCATCTATTATTTGTTGATTATGGCCATTCTTGCAGGTGGTAAGGTGGTATCTAATTGTGGTTTTGATTTGAATTTCCCTGATCATTAGTGATGTTGAGCATTTTTTCATATGCTTGTTGGCCATTTGTATATCATCTTTTGAGAATTATCTGTTCATGTCTTTAGCCCACTTTTTGATGAGATTTTTCTTTTCTTTCTAATTTGTTTGAGTTCTTTGTAGATTCTGGATATCGGTCCTTTGTCAGATGTATAGAATGTGAAGAATTTCTCCCACTCTGTGGGTTGTCCATTTACTCTGCGGATGTTCCTTTTGCCATGCAGCTCACCAGTCATTGTCTGTATTCACACATCCATGTTCTGATTCCCAGACATCAATTTCATCATTCTATGAGTGATTTTTTGATTTCTTTAGTTCTTTAGCTCTTTAGTTTAATTAGGCCCTTTTTTCTTTAGCTCTTTAGTTTAAGTAAGTCCCACCTGTTGAACTTTGTTTTTATTGCATATGCTTTTGGGTTCTTGGTCATGAAATCCTCACCTAAGCCAATGCCTAGAAGAGTTTTTCTGATATTATTTTCTAGAAGTTTTACAGTTTCAGGTCTTACATTTAAGTCATTGGTCCATCTTGAGTTGATTTTTGTATAAGGTGAGAGATGAGAATCCAGTTTCATCTTCCTACGTATGGCTTGCCAATTATCCCAGTGCCATTTGCTGAATAGGGTGTCCTTTTCCCAGTTTATGTTTTTGTTTGCTTTGTTGGATATCACTTGATTGTAAGTATTTGGGTTCATTTCTGGGTTCTCTATTCTAGTCCATTGGTCTATGTGCCTATTTTTATACCAGTGTCATGCTATTTTGGTGACTATGACCTTATAGTATAGTTTGAAATCAGGTAGTGTGATGCCTCCGCATTTGTTCTTTTTGCTGAGTCTTGCTTTGGCTACGTGGCCTTTTTTTTTTTTGGTTCCATATGAATTTTAAGATTTTTTTTTCTAGTTATTTGAAGAATGACAGAGACCATCACTTCTTCAATGTAGCCCACGTCTCCACATGTGCTAATTGCAAAAGACCCCTGGATTTCTCGACTTAAAAGGTGCTTTAGTAAATAATCTAGAATCAGGTCACTCACTTCCTTCAGACACTCTCTCCTCTAGGCATTGGAGAGATCCTGCTCATTCAGATGTGGCACATTACTCCCTGGCTTAAACCCCTTCAATGGCTCCTTGTTGTTTATATAAAACCTGAACCCTGTGGCCCTAGCAGCATGACCTGCACATTGTGGCCCCTGCACACCCCCATAGCCCATCTCACAGCCCTCCTCCTTCTGTTGGGACTCTGGCCTCACTCACTTCTCTGTCCTGGGAAACCCTGAGCCCCTGTCCCTTCCATAGCCTCCACACCAGTTTCTCCTTTGCCTGTTGGGAGAAGATGGGCTTCAACTTGAAGTCAGAATGTAAGCTTACATTTTGTCCATGTTGTTAAAAGCAGATTATATACCACATTGTTAAAATCAGGTTATATACCAATTAAAAGCAGGACATATACCTCTCATCAAGACATGGATTTTTTTAGACAGTTGTTATCATGGAAACTTTTATTTTTATTTTTATTTTTTTATTATACTTTAAGTTCTAGGATACATGTGCATAACGTGCAGGTTTGTTACATATGTACACTTATGCCATCATGGAAACTTTTGAGTTATACAAATATACTGAGAATTATATAATGAATCCTTGGCACCCATCAGCTAGCTTTGACATTATCAATGTGATTCATCTTCTTTAATCTTTCAACCCTTTTAAACCCATCATCTTACTCTGTTGGTGGATGATTTTACAGCAAATCACAAACATAATCACTAATGCCAACATTAGTGATCAGCCTTGTCCTCATCCTGGAGCCCAGAGATGCTCAGGAATGTCTCTTTGGAAAACTGGTAGCTTGACAATCAGTCCTACATCCCTGAAGGTGTATATTGGCTTCTATGGATCAGAGATTTGGGGACACTTCCTGGTCATTGTTGGTACCAGGACACAATCCCAAGACCCTTATTGCTGCTGCTTCCAGTGCGGGAGATGGTGACTGGTTTAGCCACAGACGACTGTGCAGGTTACGAAGTGAACCCTGACTACCCAGGAGCCTGAGAGTCAGGAGAGAGACACAGGGTATGGGAGGTGGCTAAGTGAGCCAGGGGAGCAAGGCAGAGCCCTGGTCGTCCCAGTGCCATCCCTGCCTCCCTGTCTTCAGGTAATACAGGAGTTACTAAGAAATAATTTTTAGGCAACAAGAAAGGGTGAAAGTTCTTGGTGTAATTTTGCTTTAATAAAAAGCGACCCCGAAACAATTCTTTGCTAACAGAAAGCAGCTTGAAAAACAAGACTGGCTAGCATTGATATGTAAATACTCATGGCTAGAAACCAAGTCTACCAAATATGGTGGCTTTTGCCCTTTTCTCCTTGTCACCACATGTGCCAGGTGTCATGGCAGCCTCCACATAAAAGCCACATGTGCAGGACATCATGGCAACCTCAATGTGCGTATTAAAAGGCTACGAGGGGAGGGCCAGTTTTTTACAGGCTACGTGAATGTCACACTTGGTCAAACTAATTCCCTGGGCCCTGTGCAAATCAGACACTGCCTCCTCCAGCCTCCCAATATAACCAGCTGCTGTCCACCGCACCTGGGGTTTTGCATTTGGAGCCCTTCTCCCGCTCTATGGGGGAGCTGTTTTCTTTTTTCTTGCCTATTGAACTTTCTGCTTTTTAAAACCACTCCACATATGTCCATCCATGTTGCTAATTTTCTCGGAATGAGACAAAGGACCCTGGTGTTTTTCCAGTCATCAGAGCCGTATCCTTTCTGGTGCCTTGGCCCGGAATCCAAGATACAACATTCATGGGCGTGGTGATTAGAGGAGTGAACTCAAAGTCTGTCCTGTCATTCCGAGGTTCTTGGCCTCTATTTTAAAATCAGAATCAAATCAATTATGGGCATCCATTAGCCATCTATATATGCTTATCATGGCTGCTGTTCTTTTTTTTTTTTTTTTTTTTTTGAGGCCGAGTCTCGCTCTGTCGCCCTGACTGGAGTGCAGTGGCCAGATTTCAGCTCACTGCAAGCTCCGCCTCCCAGGTTTCCGCCATTCTCCTGCCTCAGCCTCCCGAGTAGCTGGGACTACAGGCGCCCGCCACCTCGCCCGGCTAGTTTTTGTATTTTTAGTAGAGACGGGGTTTCACCGTGTTAGCCAGGATGGTCTCGATCTCCTGACCTCGTGATCCGCCCGTCTCGGCCTCCCAAAGTGCTGGGATTACAGGCTTGAGCCACCGCGCCCGGCCCATGGCTGCTGTTCTAAAGACTTGAGTGTCAGGCTTGCTGGTGAGAACATGGAGAACCCCCAACACCCACGGGTCATTGGGAATGTTGGTCAAGTTTCAAATCAGCTTCTTTTCATGGGGAAACAGCCACCGCTTGAGGCTGGGAAAAGTTCTGAAGCAACTGAGAATTTCAGGCCAGGGCACACCCTGGTGTTATTCAAAGGTTTCTGGACTGGACCAAGCCGCCAACAGGCTGCTCTGGGTGTTGGTAAAGGATCCCTAGATATCCTGTTGCAAAACTTTCTTCCTTTTCTATCCGTGGTCGTTGTCTCTTACTCTCTCTGTGTGTCAAATGTGCGGGAATTTTTACAGCGTAGGGACGTAATCCTAGTAGGCAAGATCAGAAAATGCTGTAGTAACCTGGGAGATAGCTCAGGAAAATGCCATTGCAATCCTCTAGGAACGGAAGTCTTCCTTTTCCCCCACAGCGAAGTTACTCCCTAATAGTCCGCTGGTGAGCACATTCTAAGCCAACAGCGCCACCTAGTGGAAATAAAAATTCTCCTCGTGAGACACATTGCTGGTTCTCCGCAGTACACCGCAGCTTCCCAATTTTTTCTTTTTGCACCTTTCTACTGGAGAGCAGGATTTATACTGCTCCTGTGAACGGGAAAATTCTGCTTTCAACTATTAGGAGTAAAATTCCTCTGCAGCCAAATTTTTGCCCCGAGACTGGGAAAATCGCTATTAGGTCCCCGTGTTCCTTTAAGACACCTATTCTCTTTCCGATTAAAACAGTACTTAATTAGCAAGGAGATTTTAAGTCTAGAAGTTAACGGGAACTGTTTTTCTAAGCATAAATGCTTTAGCACAGGCCATAATAGCAGGCAATCTAGCACATTCCCTCCATTAAAGGAGCCTTCCTTTCTATATAGTTTTTCCCAAGATTCTTTTTTTTTTTGGAGACACACAGATCACACAAGTTTAGGAAGTCAAAGGGAAATCATAGGCAGAGGACTAGAGCTGCTTGGGGGAGCGTGACTGGGCCCAAAAGCTTAGTTCCTCTGGTGCCATGGCTTGGAGGGTCACGCTTACAACCATGGACGGCACATTTAACAGGGTGCCAGGACCTGGGTGATTCTGGAAATTGAAGGAAGGAAAGTAGAGGTCCTTCGGAATACTAAAGTCAATCTCTCTCTTTTCTCCTCTCTAATCCAGGCCTCCCCTCTTCTCATAGCATTGCCGTAAGGAGCATCTCAGGAAAAACTCTAGTACAATCTTTTTCTTAACCTTAGTTGCAGTTAGGAGGACCTATTTACACATGCTTCCAAGCCATTGTCATGATATCTTTACTGTTTAGAAAAGCCTCCAAATTAATCCTAGGAAGGAATTTAACTGTTTGCACCCCACATAATGTGGCAGGATTACTGTCCTTTCAGGGGAGCTTTTAACTAACAGCCGGTAAAGCAAGAAATACATAAGGCAGGATAAGCAGTAGTCACTCTAAGTAGCATCTCTCCCCAGACACAAGCACTTAATTAGCTGAACTAATAGCTCTTACAAGAACACTTCCATTAAGCAAGGGAAAGGTAGCCAACATTTATACTGCCTCCAAGTATGCTTTCTTAGCTCTCCATACTCATGCTGCCATTTAAAAGGAAAAACATTCTCTTACCATTAATGGATTTCCTGTAAAATATCACCAGAAAATTAGCAGGCTATTTTCCTGAGTTTTTATTCCATGAGAAATAGCAGGGATGCATTATAGGAACATCAAAAGGGAACAAGTAAAGTAGCCAGAGGAAACAACAGATTAGCTAATCAGGCAGCTAAATCAAAGGCAAGGAAGCCTCAAGGCATTAACACACTTCAAGCCCCTTGTAATCTAGGAAGGCTCCATGAGAGAAATTCAACCTCAGTATTTTCCAGCAGAAATAGAATAGGCCACTTCTCAAGGGTATACTTTTCATCCCTCAGGAGGCTACAGCCAGAGGATGGCAAACTCCATTTGCCAGTCTCCAGCCAAGGGAAAGTTCTTAAAATCCTTCACCAAGCTTTTCACTTAGGAAAGGATAAAACTTGTCAATACGCTCAGAGACTGTTTTCAGGCAGAAAACCTAAAAATTGGTTAAGCATATAACCTCTCTACCTCACTTCCAACTGAAATTGACACAACTAGCAGAAGCCCAACCCCAGGAAATAGAACCACCTTTATTTAACCCAGGAAATTTGGTACTAATGAAAACTCTCACCTCTCTCTCCTTCCCTAAGCCAGCTGGGAAGGGCCCTACACTATTCTCTTTCAACCCCCTTGGCAGCAAAAGTTACAGGTATCAGCTTCTGAATACATCACACTCAAGTCAAAGCCTGAATGCCTGAGGGAGCAACCCCTGAGAGCCCAGAGGAACGTCCGGAATATCAATGTGGAGAAATAGAAGATCTTGAGCTGAAAATCAAAAAAGATAAGTAACTGAGTGAGGTCTACTCATCCTACTCAGTCCCACTCCTGCTTCACCAGATGCTTTTTATTCTTTTATTTATTTATTTATTTTTGAGACGGAGTCTTGCTCTGTCACCAGGCTGGAGTGCAATGGCATGATCTCGGCTCACTGCAACCTCTGCTTCCTGGGTTCAGGTGATTCTTCTGCCTCAGCCTCCCAAGAAGCTGGGACTACAGGCACATGCCACCACACCCAGCTAATTTTTTTTGTCTTTGTGTTTTTAGTAGGGATGTGGTTTCACCATGTTGGCCAGGATGGTCTCAATCTCTTGACCTCGTGATCTGCCCACCTCAGCCGCTCAAAGCGTTGGGATCACAGGCGTGAGCCACCACGTCCGGCTACTTTTTATTATTTCTACCCCTTCCTCTAAAAGTTTGCCACCGAATATTAGAACTTATTTTTAATGCATATTTGTAGGGAGATTTTGATGATTCATAGAATTGCATTTGTGACTCTGTAGATTCCCAACGGGAAATGTTGTATCTTGGCAAGTAAAGTTTTCAATGGAAATTATTTACTATGCCAGTCTTGTGGGAATTGTTACAGTCACACTACTATTTACAACAGAACTATACACTATGGCGCTCACAGTGCGGAATTCTGGTTGTAAAATTCTAACTGCTGTAACGTCTTGCCTAATTATCATCCTTGTAACAGGATTAACAATTGCAGGAAAGATTTTGTCAAGGTTGTTTTGCTTATAGCAGGAATAATAGCTATGGACACAGCACGAAAGTTTTACTATCATTAAATTTGATAGGACTTTTTATTGAAGACTGGTTGTATGGCGCACTCTACGCTATAGAAAGAAGGTGATAAAGGAAGGAATTTTATATAAGAAAAGATCTTGTGTGGCAAATTCTTGTCCTAAAAGGAAATGGCTGGTTGTTTAAAGGAAGGACGTTTAGAACAAGTCAGATAGTTTGAGTATGTTGTAAGAGGGTCTGTGAAAGTCATGAAAGAATTTAATAATTAAAGAAAAGGAATTGTCAAGATTAACACTAAAGTTAATTTAGCCTCCCAATAACATATTTCTCCCAGTCATATTGCAAGTCATACAAATGGTTTAAGCCTCAAACTATTCACTAATGGCAAGTAAAGAGGGAAATGTATGGTTTTCTCGAGGAAAAATGTTACTTTTATATTAATCTTTCTGGTAATATTCAGTGACATCTAGTGTAGACAACCCAATATTACAATCCATTGGTATAACTAACAGGTATCAAACTCTGCTGTCATAGTTATGGTCTATAGTACTCCCATTAACAGTGGTAATTTTTTTTTTTTTTTGAGACGGAGTTTCGCTCCTGTTGCCCAGGCTGGAGTGCAGTGGCGTGATCGCCGGCTGACCGCAACCTCCGCCTCCTGGGTTCAAGCAATTCTCCTGCCTCAGCCTCCTGTGCAGCTGAGATTACAGGTATGCGCCACCACACCAGGCTAATTTTGTATTTTTAGTAGAGACGGGGTTTCACCATGTTGGTCAGGCTGGTCTTGAACCCCCAACCGCAGGTGATCCACCCGCCTCGGCCTCCCAAAGTGCTGGGATTACAGGCGTGAGCCGCTGTGCCCGGCTAACAGTGGTAATCTTAATATTCATATTCTAACCCTATATTTTAAACCTTCTTGTAAGATCTATCTCTTTTCACCTAGAAGCAATCAACTGCAAATAATGCTGCAGACAGAGCCACACATGAACACACCATTCTTTGGAGAACCAACCCTTAGATCAACCTCGGGAGGAGGCCCAACTGCTGTCCCTCACATGATGCCCCTTTCCAGCAGGAAGTAGCCAGAAAGCATCGTTGTCCAACATCCCCTAACAATAGTTAGGTTTACTTCTCCTGAGGGGTGAAATAACACAGGAGTCATTAAGAAATAACTTTTAGGCAGCTAGAAATGGTGTAAGTTCTCGGTGGAATTTTCCTTTAATAAAAAGCGACCCCCAAACCATTTCTTTGCTAACAGAAAGCAGCTTGAAAAACCAGACTGGCAAGCATTGATATGCAAATGCTGGTGGCTAGAATCCAGGTCCACCCAATACGGTGGCTTTCACCTTCTTCTTTTTGTCACCACGTGTGCCAGGTGTCATGGCAGCCTTCAGATAAAAGCCACATGTGCAGGACATCATGGTGACCTGCATTTGCCTATTAAAAGGCTAAGGTGGGAGGGCCAGTTTTTTCACAGTTATTTTACATGTGTACATGAATGACACCTTGTCAAACCAATCCCCTGGTCCATTTGCAAATCAGACACTGCCTCCTCCAGCCTCCCAATATAATCAGCTGCTTTCTGTTGCATGTGGGATTTTCCATTAGGAGCCCTCCTCCCTCTGTATGGTGGAGCTGTTTTCTTCTTTCCTGCCTATTAAACTTTCCATTCCTTAAAACCACTCAATGTGTGTCCATGTCACTAATTTTCTCAGTGTGAGACAAAGGACTCTGGTGTTTCTCCAGTCGTTGGAGCCATGTCATAGCCACCTCTGCAGAGACTCGGGAGGGTGAGGAAGAGAGGGTCCAGGCCATGTTAGAGATGTCTCTAGAGCTCTGCTTCCTGAGCCACATAGATTAGAGGGAACAGCCCCTCTTCCCTGGTGTCTCTTAGGGGAGGGGACTCAATGGAAATCTATCCTGACCCCTGGCTGTGCCCCTCACATAAGGTGCTGAGTCTTGTTATTATTTTTGAGAAGTAGGTGGGTGGGAGGTAGGAGTGTGTGGTCAGTCACACTCCAGGCACCCTGGGAGGACACAGCTGCTGGGTCCTGTGAATGCTAAACAGCAAAAGGCAGACAGGTGTCTGGTGTCCCAACTAAGTCCATCCATGAACTCACTTCCCAGGCTGCACAGAAATCCATGGGTCTCTCTTCCTGTTTGATTCCTCACTAGATCAGCACATAAGGCAGAATGGTGGGGATTGAGGAAAATCGATTAGTATATTTATGATTCACTGGATTTGTTAGAAACAAGAGCTCAGAGTCGCAAAGAAAACAAGCACTTAAACAAAGGATTTCTTTGCAAGGCAAATTTACTTCTGCAGAAGGGTGCTGCTCACACTTCTGGTTGCTGCGAGAGCACACCAAACGAAGGAGGGAAGGGGTTTTTATCCCTAACGTGGTTAGTCCCTGCTTCTGTGTCCTGTCCCCATTGGCTGGAGTTGTACTGCACAATCTAAACTCACCTGATTGGCTACTGTTTAAAATTGAATACGGCAATTAGGTGGGAAGGGAGAGGCTGTCTGTTGTGCTACAAGGCATGTTTGGGCATGTCAGAGCATGCCAAAGGTGGGAAGGGTAGTTTTGCAGGAGGGGTAGTTTACAGAATGGGTAGCCAGGAGTGAAAGAGGACTCTTTCCAAATAAGGAAGAGATGTGAGTTACAGATTGGGACTGGTGGGAGATGTTGCTTACAGAGCAGGTAGCTTAGGAGAAGGGACAAGGAAGCTGATCTCAGGAAGAAAGAACAAGGAAGTCAGAAATTAAACCTTTGAAGAGGAACTTACTGTATCTGACAATTTCCCCCTTTCAATTTTTATACTTATTCTTCGTCAAACTTTTTTAACATGCCTCAACTCTGTTGTTCTGCTTGGTTTTCTAAAAGTAGAAGCTTATCTGCATAAGGTGTTGGGGAGGTGGATTTGAAAAAGGTTTTAGTGAGAGTTGTTTTAATAAGCCTTTGTAGTAGACCTCAGGCACAGGGTGTGATACAACATTCTACAAGAATAAGCAAACCTATTACAATGTCAAGAGAGGTACAGATTGAGGACATACGTTTTTTCCATTTGCTGAACCATTTCTCCACTAAATTAGTGAAGGCATCATTTATTCCTGAATTTTTAGCTAGTTCATTGGACAAAGCAGTAAGACCTTGTAATGCTTTTGTTATGGTTCCATCAGGAGCAATATTATTTATTAGGCATAAAAGTACAACATTGAGTTCCAATCATGGCACAGACTCCACCTTTCTCTGCTAGTATCATGTCTAATGCTATTCTATTTTCCCAGACCATTTGGCTGGTGGGTCCTAATTGTTTACCTATCCCTTTAATAGCATCGCTAGTATAGTTAACAAATCGTTGCTGGTTGTAATAGATGTAATTTATCCAATCTAAATTTTTATTTACAGTTAACCACCAGAATAGTATGGACTCAGACCCTGCAACTATCTGATTTTGGGCCTTAAATTCATCTGGCACTCCTCTCGGGACTCCAATGGCGTCTATATAAGCAAGAGAGTCAAAGGACCCATGAGGAGCACCTTTTGTTTTTTGATGCTTTGTCTTTATCCTTTTTGGTTGATGAAATGCCAGAGTGAAAGGGATGGCCATTTAGATCAGAGTGCAAGTGCTGCTCCAGTTACTTGGCGGTGTCTAGTAATGGTCCATGACAATACCACCATACATCTGCTCAGGGATGGATCAGGGCAGACTGACTGATCAGCTCTCGGAATGGCTTAAGCTCACTGCATCCCTTTAGGTCTCCAAGTAATGCTTAGTTTTTCCCTTGTTGTGAGAGACACAAGGTAAAACTTACATTGGGAGACGGAAGCTGGATGGCCCTCGGGGGCTGACCCGCAGGGTGCTGGACTTCAGGGAATAGCAGAGAGAGAGAGAGCTCAGCATAATTCATTACCCCAGGCTGTGGGGTGTTGGAAGACAGCTCATACAGTTCATGCCCGGTCACCTGGAGGATCATCCAAGTGGAAAGGGGACAATCAGGGCCTCTGGTCTGCCATGCGCACAAGCATAACAATTGCTTTTGTTTAGAGTGGGGACAGAATATTTAATCTATTCCAGCTAGGCATTTGCATCTTTGTACCCTGTCTCTAGAGCTATAGTCTGCTTTAAATCTTTTACCTCCCCAACCATTACCTTAGTTGGGTCATTATGGAGATGGGAGAACGCTAAGCCTGATATGTTTGGGGAGAGAGTTGGCTCCCATATGTTCCCTGGACTCTGGGTTTGGATTTCTTTATTGTTTTTAACCAATGGTCTAGCCAACCTCAGAGAGACGATTCCTATGGGGTCCTGTCCTGTAACATCTGTTCCTAACCCATATCATTTGAATATGGAGGGTCCTTGGGTCATTGTTTGGGGATTATCTGTAATTAGCAACAAGGGATTACACTGCAATGACTTACAATTTGGTGAGGTGGTACCACAAATAAGTTGGAGCTTCTGTTTCAGTCCTCAGAATTGTTTGAAAAAGGGGGCCTGGCTGTCCACCCTCCATATTGGGTGGTCCACCAAGCATCCATCCAGTCACCACAGGGACTTTTTAAGGCTCTGTACTTATACTTGGTTGACTCACTATGGTATGGACGTAGATACTTATCTACATTTGACAGCTGCCTTTGAGCTCGTTCGTCTCTACATGAGATGACTGAACAAGCATTGAACTGGAGGATTAAGGGAAGATTAGTTTGAGTTACATTGATGATGAGGTGACTTTCTGTTGGAAAGAAAAGGGAAAATAAACAAGTGATTATTAAGCCCATTTTAGAGTTAATTTGTTGGGGGTGGGCCCTGAGGTGATGGCCCATTTCTCTCTGGCTGTGGAAGTCACCCCTTTCACTTGTGTGTGGGGTATCCATCCCATTTCAGCCACGCAGACAGCTACTTCTATAGTTAGGAGCACTAGATAGGGTCCTTCCCAAGCTGGTTTGAGTTTTCCTTCTTTCCAGCTTTTGATGAGAACGTGATCCCCAGGCTGATGCTGATGTGCTGGGAACTCCAAGGGTGGTGTCTGTACTAAAAGGCTTTTAGTTCTGAGGGAAGAGAAAGTGGAAGACAGACTAATTATATAGTTCCTGGGAAATTGATCTTTAGTTTCAAATGTAGGAATGTCAGCAGTGGAGTGTAAATAAGGCAACCCATATAGCATTTCATAGGGAGATAAGCCAATATCTTTCCGAGGGGCACTTCGAACCCTCAGTTAAGCAATAGGAAGGCATTTGGTCCATGGTAGTCGAGTCTCTAAAACTAATTTGGTTAGGTGGCTTTTCAGGGTTTGGTTCATTCTTTCTACTCTTTCTGATAAAGGTGGGTGCCAGGGGTATGGTATTCCCATCTTATTTCTAATACTTGGGCTAGCTTTTTAATGGCATGTGCAGTGAAATAGGTTCCATTATCTGAATCAATATTTTCTATTAATCCAAACCTAGGTATATTTTTTATTAATGCTGTAACTACATTACTGGTGGCTGCACTTGAAAAGGGAATAGCTTCTACCTAGTGAGTAAGGTGATCCACTGTTACTAGTAGATACTTTGGGTGACCCATTGAGGCCATTTTGGTGTAATCCATCTGAATGCCTTGGAATGGCCTTAATCCTAGGTTTCTTCCTCCAAGGGGTGGTTTTCTTAGGGTTTGCTTATTAGTTTTTTTTTTATTATTAAAAACTATCTGTAACTTTTTTGCTAGAGTATAAATTCCTATACATCCATAGTCTCTAAGAACTGCATCACACTTAGCTTGAGGTCCCCAGTGGGTTCCTTGATGCAGCTGAGATAAAACCTCCCTCATGAGAGGTTTGGATAGCATTTCTCTTTGATCTGGTAATACCCATTTCCCTTCTGAGTTTTCCTTGGTTCCTATTCTTACTAATTTCTCCTTTTCAGCAGGGGAGAAGATGGGAATGGCGGTTGGGGGAGAAAGGCAAGGGGTGAGGTGAAACACGGGTGTTTTGAAGGAAATGGCAACTTGTTTGGCTATTTGGTCTGTGAGGTTATTCCCTCAGCTTTCAAAAGAAAGATTTTGTTTTCTTTTTACTGCCTACCCAGGAGTTTTGAATTTGAATTTGATTGGAGGAAATGTAATTTCCGGCGATTTTCTTCTTTTGACCATGTGTTGGGATGGATACGCTCTTCATCTGTGGTGGTGAGTAAGTTTAAGGAGATGAGAAATTTTCCCTGATTATATAGAGGCCTAAGGCAAATTTTAGCATTAAATCTCTCCCTAATAGATTTTTCCTGCCTCTGGAATTAACAGAAACTTAATATTAGCTTATTTGCTTTTATATATGACTTTTGTTTCTTTTTCCATTCAGAACATTTTCTTTTGAAGTGATCTATTTTTTCACATTTGAACAATTTGTTTTATCCTATTTCTCTCCCTCTCTCTCTGGCTCTCTGTCTCTCCCTCCCTCTCTCTCTGTCTCTTTGTTCTCCATCTCTCTTTGCCTCTCTGTCTCTCCCTCCCTCTCTCTCTCTCTCTGCCTCTCCATCTCTCCCTGCTTCTCTCACTGACTCCCTCTGTTCCCTCTGTCAGTCTTTCTCTCTCCTCTCCCTGCTCTCTTGTTCCCTCTATAGGCCAATCTTTCCAGGTGTCTATTTTCTGTAATTTCTTCTGGATATCTGGCCAACTATTCGTAACAAAATGGAGCTTTAAAATCCCCTACCTGGCTGAGTGCGGTGGCTCACGCCTGTAATCCCAGCACTTTGGGAGACCGAGGCGGGCAGATCATAAGGTCAGGAGATTGAGACCATCCTGGCTAACACGGTGAAACCTCGCCTCTACTAAAAGTACAAAAAAATTAGCTGGGCATGATGGCAGGCGCCTGTAGTCCTAGCTATTCAGGAGGCTGAGGCAGTAGAATGGTGTGAACCCGGGAGGTGGAGCTTGCAGTGAGCCAAGATTGTGCCACCGCACTCCAGCCTGGGAGTGCAGAGCGAGACAGAGCCAGACTCTGTCTCAAAACAAACAAACAAACAAACAAACAAACCCCCTGCCTAAGGGAATCCTTTATGTTTAAGCCTGCATATTTTCTCATCTGTTCCTTGAGTCTGTTTAAAATCTCCATGGCCCCCTCGTCTTTTCCCTGCTGTATATTAAATGCTCAGAAAACATTTTGGGTTTGAGGCACTGATTCCTGAATCCCTTTGACTATCATTTCCCTAAGGTCTTTCATGTTTTCTCAGTGGGCTGCATTGTTATTATCCCATTGGGGTTTTGGGCCAGAATTTTTGTTCTACTGCAGGGATATTTTGATCGGGAGGATATTTGCACTCCCAGACTATGATAGCAGCCCCGAGGACCATGGTTCTTTCCTCCCCCGGAAAGAGAGTACTTAAATTAAGATGGACATTAGCTCAGCCTAAGTGTATACTTGTAGTCCTACAAATTAGTCAATTTGATCCATGACCCCAAAAGGATAATCTAATAGTGGTTTAAGTTCTTCCTAGTTAAGGGGGCATTTACAAAGCCAACTCCCCCTCTTCCTAGAAGCACTTCCCTTAAGGGAAAAAGGATTGGGGCAGACTCTTTTGAGGAGGAGGGGAAAGGGAAGTTTTGAATATCTTTTTACATTTTTCTGTCTCACGTTGAAGCCTTCCTGGGGGAGGGCATTCAGGTTGGGCATTCAGGTTGGGGCAATCAGAGTCCGGATTATGAGGTGGGGAGGGCACAATGTGAGTTGGGGAAGGGTCTGGGTGGCTGCTTGAGGAAAGTTAGGGGTATCTGGTGGAGGCAGATGGTCTAAGGGATTCCAAATGTATTGCTTAGGGGTGGGGGCCTTAGTTTCTATAGTGGAATTAGTTTCTGGCTTATCTTTACTAGCTTTAAGGGGGTAGAGGAGGACAGGCTCCTGCCACCAGGACATAGCATAGTCTATTTCTTCCTGGAAGGCAAGACTTGTCATTTACATACTCTCTTGAAAGTTGACAAATCCAACTCTCATTTGACCCAGACCTTGGCCAGAAAACTGAAGGTTTGAGAATAGGTTCTTTGGTCCAAATAAAACAACAATATTTGATCATTTGTTGCTTTTTCTTGTGTTTAGTCCTGTCATTATCCGTCCAATATTTTGACACGAGACTTAGAGGGCTATCAGAGGGAATTATGTTACCTGCTTTGCCCTTTGCAGTTCTTGTTTTACTAAGGGTATTTCACATTCCAGAAGTCAATGGGGGCTCAATCTCTTGTATTAGAGATTTCTTGCATTCCCATCTTGGAGGTTAATGGGGGCTTAATCTCTCGTATTAAAGATTTCTTGCACCCTTTTCCCTGGAGGCTCAACCCTTCCTCCCACTGGAGATTTCTCACTGTCTTTCCCTGCTGAGTGTGTGTGGGGCTTAACCTCTCCTACTAGAGATTTCTTGCACCCTTTCCCTGGGGCTCAACCTCTCTTACTAGAGATTTCTTGCCCCCTTTACTTTACTCCACACTCACTTTGCACTTAATTGTGCATCTCATTCACACATTTTCAACCTCCAGAATGTCCTGACCACCAAGGAAGTACTTCATTGCCCTTGTGGTTTATCTTACCTTTGTCTGTGCACAGAGTTACCTGGTTGCCACAGTGACTGTAGGTCTTTTCTTCCTGTGTTGCTGAGAGTCTGGGTTTATTTATCATGCTGGGTGGGTCCTGATTTCTTATCCCTGAGGTCACTGCAGTGAGACAGCGGGAGGCATCTCCTTCTGAGAGGTGATTGGAGGCCCTTCCCTGGAGGAGAATGGGAATCCCTGATGACCCCCTATTTTGTTAGAAACAAGAGCTCAGAGTCACAAGGAAAATGAGCACTCAAACAAAAGATTTCTCAGCAAGGCAAACTTATTTCTGCAGAAGGGTGCCACTCGCACTTCTGGCCACTGCAAGAGCATACTGAACAAAAGAGGGAAGGGGTTTTCATCCCTAACGTGGTTAGTCCCTGCTTCTGTGTCCTGTCCCCATTGGCTGGAGTTGGACCACACAATCTACACTGACCCGATTGGCTACTGTTTAAAATTGAATATGGTAGGAAGGGAGAGGCTGTCTGTTGTGGTATAAGGCATGTTGGGCAAGTCAGGGTACGGCAAAGTCAGGAAGGGTAGTTTCACAGGAGGGGCAGTTTACAGAATGGGTAGCCAGGAGTGAAAGAGGACTCTTTCCAAATGAGGAAGAGATGTGAGTTACAGATTGAGACTGGTGGGAGAAGTTGTTTCCAGAGCAGGTAGCTTAGTAGAAGGGGAAAGGAAGTCGATCTTGAGAACAAAGAACAAGGAAGTCAGAAATTAAACCTTTGAAGGGGAACTTACTATGTCTGACAGATTCGCTGGAAACCCAGAGAACCCTGGAAAGGAGAATAAGAAGGTGCTGGCTGAGGTGAAAAAAGAGAATCAATCAACTTTGGGCTTCTTCAGTTCTAAGGGTATCTGAAAGGTTCAAGAAAGCGATAAAAATATAAGTATCAACTGTCAAGGACAGATGTAGAAAAAATGCCAATGAGTTTCCTGTTATAAAGCCCTTGATAATTAACTCAGGAGGTTAGAGGGGAGAAGTGGGTAGTAGCAAAGGAAGAGAGAACCAAGAAGGGAATTCAGGAATCAGAAATGTGGAAGGGGAGAGGGTAAGGATGGGCCACATTATGGGAAAGCCTGAAGGAGGAGCCAGTAAGAGTGTTGGACAGGAGCCAGAGGGAAGGTCAGGTTTGTTGGGGAGGGATTGCATTGGGGAGTTATACATGATATAAACGTTATGCACATGTACCCTAGAACTTAAAGTATAATAAAAAAAAAAAAAAAGAAATGAGAGCCTTTCCCAGCTTTGCAGCTGTCCTCCCTGGTCATCTCCCTCCGTGTGGAGCATGGGGTTCTTCTATCATCCAAACTAGTAAGTTCCCTATGTCAGAGAATTCTCCCAAGTTTTTGCCTGCCAAGGATCCTCCTTATTTTATACTAGTCTTATGGATATGTTGTTTTTATTTTTATTATTAGAGACAAGGTCTCACTCTGTTACCCAGGCTGGAGTGCAGTGGCATGATCATAGCTCACTGCAAGTTTGAACTCCTGGGCTGAAACTCTCCTCCTGCCTTAGCCTCCTTAGTACCTAGGACTACAATCATACAGCACTATGCCTGGCTAATTCATTTTTCATTATTTAAAAAAACTATAGAGAAAAGATCTTGCTATGTTGCTCTTGGCTGATCTCAAACTCCTGGCTTCAAGTAATCTTTTTGCCTCAGCTTCCCAAAGTGCTAGGATTACACATATGAGCCTCCACTCGTGGCTGGACTTGCTATTATTCAAACACATATGTGGATTTTGTGTGGCAGGCACATGTGAGAAATGCAGAGCTCGTGTCCTCACTCCAGACCCACTGAATGAGAATCTGGATTTTGTAAAATCCCCAGATAATTTGTATGAACAATAGAGTTTGGGAAGTACTGTTCTAACACATGCATGAAGACACTGACATAGTTTTCAATATAAATTGTTCCTCGTACCTGAATCTATTATGCTCCAGCAAACATGAGCAGGAAATGCTTGTTTCTCTATTTTCTGCATTGTGAAGTCACACATAATGTACTCAAGACTTACCATAGAAAATTGCAGGCATTTTGTTTGACATCACTAAATCCACAGAGATGACCAGGATCATTTTAATAATAACCCAATATCATATATTTGTCTGACAAGCAAATAATTTGAATTACCCAAAATTATAATTTTTCATTGGTATTCAAATCAAAATAAAATTAGCAACTACTCAAATATTTTACCCTTTCAAAGAAATGGAAAACTACTTATATTAACATTAAATGACAGAGCAAAAAGATGTGTAAAACCAGAGGAATGAGCACAAGGTTTGATAACTATTGTGAAAATATTGACAACAAAAATGAGAGAATGCATCCAAATGAAGAAATGTACTTCTGTTGATTATCTGGGATAAGGTAGCTTTGCAGAGAACTTGGTGATTTTTAATACTTTCTGTTTTCACATAATAAGCATGTATTGCTTTTAAAGTAACTCAATAAAACAAACTTTAGAAATATACAAAAGTAGTTTCTTTTCTTTACTCTTAGCTCAGAAAGCCCATACTTTGAAGATGCTTCTTTCTGGAGGAAGTGCATTTAGCCTCAGCCTTTAGATCTGATCCAGCTGTTAGTACTCCTTTTAGAATACAAAGCAATAAACTTCTGATTTTTTTGATCCAGTTGTTCCCAGATCATTCTAACATTTCCTCCACTTCAGGGCTTAAGCAGGTATAGGAATCAATTCAGACCCTTTCCTTCCTCTTTCTATGGCTGGTCCACATGTAAGCTGCCTTGAGAACTGGTGTGTGTGATCATATGATCTTCATATCACAAAGGCCTAGGGAGGTTTATGTCTTGGTTCCTCTTCTGAGTCTATCACTGTGCCAAGCACTATGATGCAGTAAGCAGTAATACTCAGCATCATCCTCGGGCTGCACACCTGAGAGCATCAGGGCAGCTTTGCCCCCAAGGAGGGAGCCTGAGAACCGGGCAGGGGTCCAGGAGTGTTTGCTGCTTGCATGATAAATCAGTGTCCTGGGGGCTTGGCCAGGCTTCTGATGGAACCAGTAGGGATTATGACCCCCAGTGACTGCTCCAGCACTGGAGCCACAGGTGAGAGTGACTGTCCCTCCTGGGGACACAGTCAGTGAGGGTTCCTAAGTCACCACAGCCTGAGAATTCGACCCTGAAACAAAAAAACAGACACATGTTAGGAATTAGAAAGGGAGACACAGGAATCCCTTCAAAGGCTATTTGAAATCTCTCTTAACCTGGGCAGCAAGTGAGGAGGTACGGGGGAGAAGGAGAAGGAGAGGAGTCCAGGCCATGATGCCATGATGCTGATATTAGAAGTGATTCCTGGCTTCAGAACTGGGGCTGGATTCTGATAGCTCTTTATGTCCTACTGCGCTCCCTATGTGGAGAGGGTGTGTTGTGTGGTACTTCATGCAAATCTTTACTACCTTTAGAACCACTCAGGTTCTTAGCCCTGAGATCATCTACACTGTGAAGAGCCAAACCAGGGTGACTGTGTGCTGTGGATTTGCCCAGTGGGAGGAAGCAACTGCTCTAACATTTTACATGAGCCGGTGAGCAACTGTACAGGGTTTATTAGGTTTGAACCTCTTGAGCTTCTTACAATGCAGAAGACCCAGACCACCCGCTGGTGGCTTTCCTGGATGAGAATGCATGGTCTTTCACTTATTTAACACATAATACTTGGTTTATCTTTTTGACATTACCACAGTATTTCCCAGGCCAACTCACACCCATTACTTGTCTATTCTTTGCTCATTCCTATTTGCACTTTTTCTTGCTGTTGTTGAAATCCTGTGCCTGTGACTATAATTCGATTTCACAGAAGAAAATGTCTTTAACTATGTTAGTTTCTTGGGCAAGATTATTCACTCCTTAGAAAATACAGTAAGATAACAAGTCCCAGGTCGTAAGGTATGCAGTACAGCACCAGTTTTACAGAGGGATTATGAGATCTTGGGATGAGCAGTTGTTGGCTTATGGCACAGAATATAAGAGCAGTCACTGGAAGTGGAAGAAGAATGATGATGAGCAGAGCATCTCTCACAGTCCTACCCAGCCTTTTAACTTGGTAAATGGATGGACTATGTTCTGTAGCATCTTTGAGAGAACATTTAAGACAGTTCAAAAACAATGACAACAAAAAAAGCCATCCAATATTATTCCCCAGAAAGTCCGTATCTGAAAAGAAAGAAGGACCTGTTCCGGGTTCCCATGGAGGACTGTGCCTCTCATCCTCTTTTGTCTCCAGAAGAAACAAGACATCAGCCAAAGTGTGCTCTACTACAGCATCCCAGTCCATGTCACTCATAGGGCAGTGAGATTCTTCGGAGGATACTTGGAGCACAGTCCAAAGTTAATGGAAACTATGAAGCTCTTGTCCAGTGAGATGGCTAGAAAGTAAGCCCCCTAAAAATATCTTTTAAAGCCACGTCTTGATTATAAAATATTATTTTACTATGTGAAGACTGTTTTAGACTCTTCACTGCTTTAGCCACAAAGTCTTTTTCCACAAAATAAAAATAATTGTTGAACTTTATCAAAGCCTTATCTTGGTAAGTATCAGGCAATAACTTGGCTGTCTCTTGTGTTTTCAGGAAGATTAATATAAAATCCTGGGCTGTCTCCCTGTCCATAACTAAAACAGTAGTATTTGCCAGTGGACTGATAGAACTTGATTCCCTTTTGCTGTGCCAAGAATAACTACATTTATCATAACCTAAGGGAGTTTGACAGTTACCTTAGGGCTGAGATCAACCCAGTCTGGCAGTGGTGTCTGGTGGCATCTCATTCATGGTGATTTCAAAGTACCAGGACCCTTTCTCCCATGAGAGGTCTGCACTGTAAAGTAGACCTTTCTTTCCACCCACAGTCAGCCAGCCAGTCACTGGAGATCTCTAACTGGGGAGCTTAATCACGTTGGTCTAACAAAACCTGTTCATATAAGCAAGCTCTGTAGAGGTCTCCAGGAATGTTTTCCTACCCAGCAGTTAATTTCAAGCTCCCGAGGACCAACTGTGTGAGGATCAGGCTAAGTCAGAATATGCCAATAGCCATCTTCATTAAATGTGTGATCCAAGGGGTGTGAGGAGGACAGCGCTGAACAGAAAACAAAAAGTCACTCTGGGCCTTCTTGGTGGTCCCTGTGGTCTCCCCATCCTGCTGTTTGCACTGAGCTCCTCTTCCTTTTTCCTGCTGCTTCCTGCTGCAGTTTCCCGACTCAGATTCCCACTGTAGACACAGCACTGCTTTGTTTTTGGTTGTCATAAACAGGTCAATGTTACCAAGTCCTGATCCAAAAGTCCAGATCTGGGGTAGTCTTCTTTCCGGTCTTTACACCCTGGATCCAGGTGTTCCTTTACCAAGAGCACATCTCTTTTTTCACTCATTGTTTTAACAATGTTATTCAGTCAAGTCATTTTCCCAGGTGTCTGAATGATCATCATGCACTGCAAGTGTTTATCAATAAATGGTATAATATCTTTATCTTTGGAGAACCTTGTCTTTGGATATTCATTCAGTGTTCAGGACTGCCATGGCCAGGTTGACCAAAGCACTAAGGGAAATTCATGTTTGCTTGTTGCTGGATAAAATATGCCACTCTGATGGCATGCTTTGCAGTAAAAATTGTAGTTGATCATGACAGGTAGACAGGATGAGATTCTGTGCTAGATGTATCAGCTGTGAACCATTTTGTACAACAGTAGATGCCCCATTCCAGCTGGAGGGGTTGTTACCGCTGCCATCAGCTTTATCTCCCCGCTTTTTGGCAGCTGCTACATTTGCAGCTGCTCCTGGGCTGGGTCAGACACCCATCACTTACATCGTGGTCACTCCCAGACTTTCTCACATTATTCTGAGTCACCTGTAATGAGGCGCTTCCAACTCTATTGGCCTTTCAGGATGCTGCAGGGCTGGCATAAAAGGAAGGGTCTCCTAAATACTCAGGCACACTCTCCCAGTCCTGTATGTTTTGATTGTTCTTGGAAGAGAAACTACACTGACTATAAATCTTCCTCTTTTTGACAGTGGTAAATTATTCATACACAAAATTCATATTTTAACCATTTTCAAGTGTATAGTTTAGTGTCATTAAGTAAATTAACACTGCTATACAACCACAGTACCACCATTTATCTCCAGAAATTTTTCATCTTCCCAAACCAAAACTTAATACCTGGAAAACATCATTCTACTTTTTGTCTCTATGGATTTCACTACTCTAGATACCTCATAGAAGGGTAAGCAAACAACTTTTGTCCTTTTGAAGCCAGCTTATTTCTGCTGGCGTGATATCTTTAAGATTCATCCATGCCATCGCATGAGTCAGAACTTTCTTTTTAAGGCTGAATAATATTCCCTTGTTTGTGTATACTATATCCCGTTTATCCATTACAGGGACACTTGGTCTGCCTTCACTTTTTAGCTATTGTGAATGATGCTGCTGTGAACCAGGGTGTACACTTTTCTCTTTGAGATCCTGCTTTCAATTATTTGAGGCACATACCCAGAACTGAAAATTCTGATAAAATGGTAATTCTATGTTTAATTTTTTTGGGGAACTGCCGTAAGACCTCCACAATGAATGCATCATTTTATAGTCCCTCCAGCAATGCATAACAGTTATAATTTCTATACATCTTTGCTAGACATTGCTATTTTCTATTATTTTGGTAATGCCATCCTAATGGGTGTGGAGTTGTATATTATTGTGGTTTGATTTTCACTGGCCTAATGATTAGTGATGTTGAACATCTTTTCATGTGCTTATTGCCCATTTGTAGATCTTCTTTGGAGTCTACTCAATACCAACTCAAGGTTTTTGCCCATGTAATTCAGATTGTTTTCATTTTTGTAGTTACTCTTGAGTGGTAGGAGTTCTTTCTACAGTCTGCACCTCTTATCAGATGCAAAATTTGCAACAATCTTTCCTATTCTATGATTCAAATGTTTGCTCAGTTGATAGTGTCCTTTGATGCACATAAGTTTTAGAATTTGATAAAATCCAATTTATCTGTATTCTTTTTTAATTTTTTTCTGTGCTTTTGGTGTCATATTTAAGAAGTCATTTCCAAACCCTATGTTGTGAACCTTCTGCCTAATGTTTTCTTTTAAGATTTTGACAGTTTTGACTCTTCCATTTGGGTCTTTCATCCATTTCCAGATTGCTAGTGGATATCCAGTTTTCTCAACAGCATTTGTGAAAAAGACTATTCTTTTTTCACTAAATGGTCTTGACAACCTTGTTTAAAATTATTTGACTGTATAACTAAGAGTTTTTTTCTAGGCACTCAGCTCTATTTGTCAGTATGTCTGTCTATATGTACCACTCTGTTTTGATTAGAGTAGCTTTGTAGTATGTTTTGAAATTGGTAAGTGTGAGACCTCCAACACTGTTCTTCTTTTACAAGATGATTTTGACTATTTAGATTCTCTTGATATTCTATATAAATTTTAGGATTAATTTTTTTCTATTCTTTTTTTGTTTGTTTGTTTGGCTTGTACTTTTAAATATATATATACTTTAATTTCTGGGATACATGTGCAGACCGTGCAGGTTTGTTACATAGGTATACACGTGCCATGTTTGTTTGCTGTATCCATCAATCCATCATCTACATTAGGTATTTCTCCTAATGCTATCCCTACCCCAACCCCCATCCCCAATAGGCCCTGGTGTGTGATGTTTCTCTCCCTGCGTCCATGTGTTCTCATTGTTCAACTCCCACTTATGAGTGAGAACATGCAGTGTTTGGTTTTCTGTCTCTGTGTTAGTTTGCTGAGAATGATGGTTTCCAGCTTCATCCATGTCCCTGCAAAGGACATGAACTCATCCTTTTTTATGGCTGCATAGCATTCCATGGTGTACATGTGTCCCATTTTCTTTATCCAGTTTATCATTGATGGGCATTTGGTTCCAAGTCTTTTCTATTGTGACTAGTGTTGCAACAAACATACTTGTGCATGTGTCTTTATAGTAGGATTATTTATAATCCTTTGGGTATATGCCCAGTAATGGGATTGCTGGGTCGAATGGTATATCAGGTTCTAGATCCTTGAGGAATCCCCACACTGTCTTCCACAATGGTTGAACTAATTTACACTCCCACCAACAGTGTAAAAGCATTTCCATTTCTCCACATCCTCTCCAGCATCTGTTATTTCCTGACTTTTTAATGATCGCCATACTAACTTGGAATTTTGATAGAGAATGCAATGAATCTGTAGATTCCTTTTGGTTTGTATAGCTAGCTTAACAATATTGAGTTTTCCAATAAATGAACAAAGGATTTATTTCCATTTATTTTGTGTACTAATTTCTTTTTGCAGTGTTTTATAGTTTTCAATGTACAAGTCTTTCACCATTTTGATTTATTTTATTTTATTTTATTTTATTTATTTATTTATTTTTTTGAGATGGAGTCTCACTCTGTCACCCAGGCTGGAGTGCAGCGGCGCAATCTCGGTTCACTGCAAGCTCTGCCTCCTGGGTTCGTGCCATTCTCTTGCCTCAGCCTACCGAGTAGCTGTAACTACAGGTGCCTGCCACCATGCCTGGCTAATTGTTTGTATTTTTAGTAGAGATGGGGTTTCACCATGTTGGCCAGGATGGTCTGGATCTCCTGACCTCATGATCCACCTGCCTCGACCTCCCAAAGTGCTGGGATTACAGGTGTGAGCCACTGCGCTGACCAATTTTATTCTTAAGTATTTTAAGCTTTTATTTTTATTTATTTGTTTATTTGAGACAGTGTCTCACTCTGTTATCCAGGCTGGAGTACAGTGGCAGGGTCTTGGCTCATTGCAACCTCTGCCTACCAGGCTCAAGTGATTCCTGTGCCTCAAACCCATGAGCAGGTGGGATTACAGACATTTGCCACCACATCTAGCTAATTTTAAATTTTATTTATTATTTATTTATTTATTTGTTTGTTTATTTTTTAGTAGAGACAGGGTTTCACCATATTGGCCAGGCTACTCTTGAACTTCTAATCTCAGATGATACTCCCATATCAACCTCCCAAAATGCTGGGATTACAGGCATGAGCCACTGTGCCCAGCCTTATTTTACTCTTTAGAGTGATGTTGTAATTTGATTTGTTTTCTTAATTTCATTTTGAGTTGTTTCCTGTTTGCTTAAGTATAGAAATATAAGAGATTTTCTTTTTCTCTTTTTCTTTCCTTCTTTCTTTCTTTTTCTTTCTTTTCCTTCCTTCCTTCCTTCTTTCCTTCCTTCCTTCCTTCCCTCCCTCCCTTCTTCCTTCCCTCCCTCCCTCCTTCCTTCCTTCTGTTCTTTCTTTCTTTCTTTCTAATTTCTTAATTTCTTTCTTTTTTCTTTCTTTCTTCTTTCTTTCTCTCCTTCTTCTTTCTTTCTCTCTCAGTTTCTCTTTCTCTTTCTTTCTCTCTTTCTTTCTTTCTCCCTTTCTTTCTTTCTTTTTCTTTCTTTTTCTTTCTTTCTTTCTTTCTTTCTTTCTTCTTTCTCTCTTCCTTTCTTCCTTTCTTCTGTCTCTCTCTTCCCTGCCTCTCGCTTTCTTAGAGACAGGGTCTTATTTTGTTTCCCAGGCTGTTCTTGAACTCTTGAACCCAAGAAATCCTCCCACCTCAACCTCTCAAAGTGCTGGGAATTCAGGTGTGAGTCACCATGCCCAGCCATGAGATGTTTTTACATGGTGATTTTGTATTGTAAAACATTACTGAATATGTTTAACCTTTCTAATAATTTTTTTTGTGGGACTTTTAAGGGCATTTTACATATGATATTATGTCATCTGAAAACAGAGATTTTATTTTTTATTTCTAATTTTTATTCTGTTTATTTCTTTTTCTTGCCTAATTACTCAGGCTAGCCATTCTAATGCTGTTTTTAATAGTGGTGAAAGTGCATTATTGCTTTGTTCCTGATATTACGAAAACCTCTTTGGTCTTTCAGATTATGCATGATGTTAACTGTGGGATTTTCATAGATGATCTTTACTATGTTGAGGTAGTTTCCTTCTATTCATAGTTCCTTTGATGTTTTTATCATGGAAGGGCGTGGAGTTTTGTGAAATGATTTTCTGTAGCGAGGATCTTACTGCATTACATCTAGAAGAGCCACTCTGCTCTATACCTAACCATACCTGCTCCACTATATGCCTGGGGTTAGAGAGGAATAAATACCTTGTGTTCTCCAGGGGCCAGGGGCCACTCAACCAGACCCACAGTAGAGGTCACCCATGTGAGGGGGTGGGGGAACTGAAGAGGCCCTCATGGGTACAACTGTGGACTCTGCTTCAAGCCATAGTAGCTGTAGATGTAGACTTCTCTGTAGATGTTGGCTGGGATGGAGCTACCCCTGCCACCCTGGACTCAGACGTGGGCAAGGAGTCCAGGGAAAACAGAGGAATGGACCAGAATCAGAAACAATAAAGTGAGGGGACTAGGCTCAGGCTCCTGTGAGTAGTTTGGGGTTACAAGCAGAAAACTTCTAGGTTAAATGCACAAAAGACTAATTTTAATTATAAATACAGAGAATCATGACTCCTCAATCAGTTTCCAGACTTGAGCCAGTATACAGACCCAGAATCCCTTGAATGAATGGGAGGCCAGGTCCCCTTGAGGAAGGACCCCACCACATGATCAACAATTTATGCAGTGAATCTTCCTCCCATCCTTCCCCAAAAAGACTGCTGGGCTTTTAGCAGGGTAACTCTGCATTGGGGCAAAGAAAATGATCAGACATTTCTGGGACTACTGGACACTGGCTCTGAGCTGAAGTTCATTCCAGAGGACCCAAAACGTTATCCTTGTGTTTCTCCAGTTAATGTAAAGACTTATGGAGCTCAGGTAATGAATGACATTTTAGCTCATGTCTGACTTACAATGGGTCCAGTGGATCCCCAGACTTATCCTGTGGTCATTTTCTCAGTGCCAGAATGCATAATTGGCATAGACATACTTAGCAGCTGGCAGAACCCCCACATTGGCCCCCTGACTGGTAGGATGAGGGCGATTATGGTGGGAAAAGTCAAATGAAAGCCATTAGAGCTCTGTCTCTACCTACAAAAAATAGTAAATCAAAAAAATATTGGGCTGGTGCAGTGGCACAAACCTGTAATTTCAGCACTTTGGGAGGATGAGGAAGGTGGATCACCTGAGGTCAGGAGTTCAAGAATAGCCTGACCAACATGGTGAAACCTTGTCTCTACTAAACATAAAAAATTAGCTGGGTGTGGTTGGTGAATGCCTGTAATCTCAGCTACTTGGGAGGCTGAGGCAAGAGATTTGCTTGAACACAGGAAGCAGAGGTTTCAGTGAGCCAAGATTGTGCTCCAGCCTGAGCACTCCAGCCTGAGCAGCAAGAGCGAAACTCCATCTGAAAAACAAAACAAAACAAAAAAACACCAATATTGCATCCACGCAGGGATTGTGGAGAAAAGTGTCACCATTAAGGATTTGAAAGACGCAGGGGTGGGTGGTGATTTCCACTGCGTCCCCATTCAACTCTCCCATTTTGCCACTGCAGAAGACAGAAGGATCTTGGATAATGACAGTGGATTATCAGAATCTTAACCAAGTGGTGACTCCAATTGCAATTGCTGCACCAGAGGTGGTTTCATTGCTTGAGCAAATTAACACATCTTCTGGTACGTGGTATGCGGGTGGTCATTGACTTGGCAAATGCTTTTTTCTCCATTCCTGTCCATAAGACTCACCAGAAGCAATTTGCCTTGAGCTGGCAAGGCCAGCAATATACCTTTACTGTCCTACCTCAGGGGTATATCAGCTCACCAGCTTTGTGTCATAATCTTATTCGGAGAGACTTGGATCGCTTTTTGGTCTTGCAAGATATCACACTGATATTACATTGATGACATTATACTGATTGGATCCAGTGAGCAAGAAGTAGCAAACACTGCACTTATTGGTGAGACATTTGCATGTCAGAGGATGGGAAATAAATCCAACTAAAATTCCGGGATCTTCTACCTTATTATAATTTCTAGGGGTCCAGTGGTGAGGGCATCTGTAGAGATATTCCTTCTAAGGTGAAAGATAAGTTGCTGCATTTAGCCCCTCCTACATCCAAGAAAGAGGCACAATGCCTAGTGGGCCTATTTGGATTTTGGAGGCAACACATTCCTCATTTGAGTTTGTTACCCTGGCCCATTTATCGAGTGACCCAAAAGCTGCCAGTTTTGAGTGGGGTCCAGAACAGGAGAAGGCTTTGCAACAGGTCCAGGCTGCTGTGCAAGCTGCTCTGCCTCTTGAGCTATATTACCCAGAAGATCCAATGGTGCTTAAGGTGTCAGTGGCAGATAGAATGCTGTTTGGACCTTTGCAGGCCCCTATAGGTGAATCACAGTGGAGGCCTCTAGGATTTTGGAGCAAGGTCCTGCCATCTTCTGCAGATAACTAGTCTCCTTTTGAGAGACAGCTCTTGGCCTGTTACTGGACTTTGGTGGAAACTGAATGGCTATGCGTCATAAAGTCACCATGTGACCTGAACTGCCTGTTATGAACTGGGTTCTTTCTGACCCATTTAGCCATAAATTGGGTCATGCACAGCAACATTTCATCATCAAATGGAAGTGGTATACACGTGATTGGGCTCGAGCAGGTCCTGAAGGCATATGTAAGTTACATGAGGAAGTGGCTCAAATATCCATGGCCTCCACTCTTGCCACCCTGCCCTCTCTCCCCCAGCCTGCACCGATGGCCTCATGGGGAGTTCCCTATGATTAATTGACAAAAGAAGAAAAGACTAGGGCCTAGTTCACAGATGGTTCTGCATGATACGCAGGCACCACCTGAAAGTGGACAGCTGCAGCACTACAGGTTCTTTCTAGGACATCCCTGAAGTACAGCGGTGAAGGAATATCTTCCCAGCAGGCAGAACTTCAAACATGGCACCTGGTTGTGCACTTTGCATGGAAGGAGAAATGACAAGATATGTGATTATATACTAATTCATAGGCTGTAGCCAATGGTTTGGCTGGATGAACAGGGACTTGGAAGAAGCATGATTGGAAAATTGATTACAAAGAAATTTGGAAAAGAGATATGTGGATGGACCTCTCCGAGTGGTCAAAAACTGTGAAGGTATTTGTATCCCATGTGAGTGCTCACCAACCGGTGACCTCAGCAGAGGAGGATTTTAATAATCAAATGGATAGGATAACCCGGTCTATAAACACCAGGCAGCCTCTTTCCCCAGCCACCCCTGTCATTGCCCAACGGGCTCATGAATGAAGTGGCCATGATGGCAGGAATGGAGGTTACACATGGGCGTATCAACATGGACTTCCACTCACCAAGGGTGACTTAGCTATGGCCAATGCTGAGTGCCCAATTTGCCAGCAACAGAGACCAACACTGAGCCCTTGATATGGCACCCTTCCTTGGAGTGATCAGCCAGCTACCTGGTAGAAGGTTGATTATATTGGAAATCTTCCATTATCAGAAGGGCATAGGTTTGTCCTCACTGAAATAGACACTTATTCCAGATATGGGTTTGCCTATAAGACTACCATCCATGGAGTCATGGAATGCCTTATTCACCATCATGGTATTCCACACAGCATTACTCTCACCAGGGCACTCACTTTATTACTAAAGAAGTGCAGCAGTGGGCTCATGCTCATAAAATTCACTGGTCCTACCATGTTCCCCATTATTCTGAAGCAGCTGGATTGATAGAACAGTGGAATGGTCTTTGGAAGTCACAATTACAATGCCAACTAGGTGACAATACTTTGCAAGACTTGGGCTAAGTTCTCTGGAAGGTGTGTATTCTGTGAGTCAGCATCCTATATATGGTACTGTTCCTCCCATAGCCGGGATCCATGGGCCCAGGAATCAAGGGGTGGAAGTGGAAGTGGCACAACCCACCGTCACCTAGTGGTTCACTAGCAAAATTTTTACTTCCTATTCCTGCAACATTATGTTCTGCTGGTTTAGAGGATTTAGTTCCAGAGGAAGGAACACTGCCACCTGGAGACACATCAATGATTCCATTAAACTGGAAGTTAAGATTGCCACCTGGACACTCTGGGCTCCTCCTACCTTTAAGTCAACAGGCTAAGAAGGGAGTTACAGTGTTGACTAGGGTGTTTGCCACAGACTGTCAAGATGAAATCAGTTTACTACTCCATAATGGAGGTAAGGAGGAGTATGCATGGAATACAGGAGGGTCATTAGGGCATTTCTTAGTATTACCATGCCCTTTTAAGGACAATGGAAAACTACAACAGCCCAATCCAGGCAGGATTACAAATGAACTAGAGCCTTCAGGAATGAAGATTTGGGTCACTCCACCTGGAAAAAAACCCATGACCTGCTGAGGTGCTTGCTGAAGGCAAAGGGAATACAGAATGTGTAGTAGAAGAAAGTAATCATCAGTACCAGCTATGGTCAGCTGCAGAAACGAGGAGTGTAATTGTCATGAGTATTTCCTCCTTCTTTTGTTAAAAACACATTTGTGCATGTATACACTTGTTCTAAGAAAATATCTTCATTTTATTTCCTTTCTCCTTTATCATGTGACATATTATCTTCACATCAGCATTTAAGTATTGTTAACTTTATGTAACAGTATTTAGGTTGGGGATTGATGTGTTTCTGGTTGTACGAAGGATAGTTGTATTACGTTAGGTGTAATTAAGACCTCATTATTGTCTTTATTTGAAAATTATGTATGAACTCAGAAGATATATTTGGGTTGAGGTTGACAAGGGGTGGACTTGTGATGAGTAATACTGAGTGTCAACTTGATTGGACTGAAGGATAAAAAGGACACACCCTCCTGGGTGTGTCTGTGCGGGTGTTGCCAAAGGAGATTAACCTTTGAGTCAGTGGGTGGGAAAGCCAGACCCACACTTAATCTGGGTGGGCACAATCTAATCAGCTGCCAACATGGCTAGAACATAAGCAGGCAGAAAAATATGAAAAGAGACACAGGCCTAGCCTCCCAGTCTACATCTTTCTCCGATGCTGGATGCTTCCTGCCCTCGAATGTGGAACTCCAAATTCTTTAGTTTTGGAACTCGGCCTGGCTCTCCTTGTTCCTTAGCCTGCAGATGGCCTATTGTGGGACGTTGTGATTATGCTATATGTATGTGTGTGTGTGTGTGTGTGTGTGTGTGTATGTATTCCATTAGTTCTGTCCATCTAGAAAACCCTGACTAGGCCAGGTGCGGTGGCTAACACCTGTGATCTCACCACTTTGGGAGGCAGAGGCAGGTGGATCAGGAGGTCAGGAGATCGAGACCATCCTGGCTAACACAATGAAAACCCGTCTCTACTAAAAATACAAAAAAATTAGCCAGACATGGCGGCAGACGTCTGTAGTCCCAGCTACTCGGAAGACTGAAACAGGAGAATGGCATGAACCCAGGAGGCAGAGCTTGCAGTGAGCAGAGATCATGCCACTGCACTCCACCAGGGCGACAGAGTGAGACTCCATCTCAAAAAGAAAAGAAAAAAAGAAAACCCTGACTAATGCACTAATCCACAGGAAGGAGAAAGAGGAAATCCTTCTTAAATTATTCTTTGAAAAAGATGTGACAGATATTAAAAAACAAACAAAAAAATTATTTTTTGAAGCCAGTGTCACCCTAATACCAAAATGAGGGAAGGACATAACAAAACAAGAAAACTATAGAACAATATCCTTGATGAACATAGATGCAAAAATCCTAAACAAAATACTAGCTAACCAAATCCAACAGCTATCAAAAACATAGTCCACCATGTTCAAGTGGGTTGCATACCAGGGATGCAGAGATGGTTTAACATACAGAAGTCAATAAATGTGATATACCATATAAAGAAAATTAAAAACAAAAATCACATGATTATCTCAATAGATGCAGAAAAAGCACTTGACAAAATTCAGCATCACTTCATGATTAAAACCCTTGGCAAAATTGACATAGCAGAGACATCTCTTATGGTAAGAAAAGCCCACTATTTCAAACCCATAGTCAACATTATACTGAAAGGAAAAAAGTTGAAAACAATTGCCCTGAGAAATGGAACAGACAAGAATGCCCACTTTCACCACTTCTATTCAACATAGTACTGGAAGTCTTAGCCAGAGCAATCAGACAAGAGAAAGAAATCAGGGACATCCAAATTGGTAAAGAGGAAGTGAAACTGTTGCTGTTGGCAGATAATGTGATCATATAGCTAGAAAACCTTAAAGACTCATTCAAAAAGCTCCTAGAACTGGTAAATAAATACAGTAAAGTTTCAGGATACAGAAGTAAGGCACACAAATCAGTAGCTCTGTTATACAATAACAGTGAACAAGCTGAGAATCAAATCAATAACTCAACCCCTTTTGCAAATAGCTGCAAAAAATATACTTAGGAATCTACCTAACCAAGGGGTGAAAGATCTCTACAAGGAAAACTACAAAACACTGCTGAAAAAAATCATAGATGACACATCCCCTGCTCATGAGTGGGTAGAATCAATATGTTGAAAATGATTATGCTGCCAAAAGCAATCTACAAATTCAATGCAATTCTCATCAAAATATCACTGTCATTCATTACAGAACTGGAAAAAACAATCCTAAAATTCATATGAAACCAAAAAAGACCTGCATAGCCAAAGCAAGACTAAGCAAAATGAACAAATCTGGAGGCATCACATCACTCAACTTCAAACTATGCTCTAGTAAAGTTTGACTCCATAGTCACTAAATCTGCTTGGTACTGGTATAAAACTGGACGCATAGACCAATGGAACAGAATAGAGAATCCAGAAATGAAGCCAAATACTTACAACCAACTGATCGTTGACAAAGCAAACAAAAACATAAAGTTGAAAAATGACATCTTGTTCAACAAATGGTGCTGGGATAACTGGCAAGCCAAACGTAAAAGAATGAAACTGGATCCTCATCTCTCATCTTATACAAAAATCAACCCAAGATGAATCAAAGACGTAAATTTAAGGCTTGAAACTGTAAAAATTCTAGAAGATAATATCAAAAAATCCCTTCTAGACATTACTTTAGACAAATACTTTATGACCAAGAACCCAAAGGCAAATGCAACAAGAACTAAGATAAATAGATGGGACTCAATTAAACTAAAAAGCTTCTGCACAGCAAAAGAATCAGCAAAGTTAACAGAAAACCCACAGCATGGAAGAAAATCTTCACAATCTATACATCCACAAAAGACTAATGTCTAGAGTCTACAAAGAACTCAAACTAATTATGAAGAAAAAATAAACATCCCATCAAAAGATGAGCTAAAGGCATGAATAAACAAGTTTCAAAAGAAGTTATACAAATGAACGAGAGACATATAGAAAAATGTTCAACATCAGTAATAATCAGGGAAATGCAAATCAAAACCACAATGTGATACCACATTACTACCACAAAATGGCCATAATTAAAAAAGCAAAAAATAATAGATGTTGGCATGGATGTGGTGAAAACAAAACACTTTTACACTGGTGGTGGGAAGATAAACTAGTACAATCAGTGTGAAGATTCCTTAAGGAAATAAAAATAGATGTACCCTTCGATCCAGCAATCTCACAACTAGGTATGTAACCAGAGAAAAAGAAGTCATTATACAAAAAAGATACTTGCACATGCATGTTTATAGCAGCACAATTTGCAATTGTAAAAACATGGAACCAGCCCAAATACCCATAAATCAACAGGTGGATAAAGCAAATGTGATGTATACATCCACATACCAGGGAATATTACCACCAGCCATGAAAGGAACAAAATAATGGCATTCATAGCGACCTGGATGGAACTGGATGCTGTTATTCGAAGTGCAGTAACTCAGGAATGGAAAACAAAACATGGTATGTTCTCAGTCATAAGTGGGAGATAAGCTATGAGAACACAAAGGTATAACGATGATACAATGAACTTTGGGGACTGAGGAGAAAGGGTAGGAGGGGGTGAGGGATAAAAGACTACTCATTGGGTATAGTGTACACTGCTTGGGTGATGAGTGCACCAAAATCTCACAAATCACCACTAAAGAGCTTATTTATGTAACAAAACAACACTTGTTCCCCAAAAACCTATTAAGATAAAAAAATAGAAAAATAATCAAAAAGAGAAAAATCACTAAAACCCTTAAAAACCCAAATAAATAAGTAAATAAATAAATATGTAAATAAATGAAAGATGAGAACCTCTTCCACGATAGAGAGAATCAGAGGCAAGAGATGAAGAAGCAAGAATCCCGACAAGCCATCACAGAATCTCCTGTCACCTTAGATGAACATCGCCCCTAAAGTTTGATTTTGATGCACAATACATTCAAACTTGAAAATAAATACAAAAATAAAATCAGAAAAAAATGGCCTAAAGACCCTCAAAGATAGTAATGAGCCCTCTATGGGATGGGTACAATTCAGCAACAACAGTGAGAATCTCAAAAGAAGTGTGCAGAGTGAAATAAGCCTGAACAAATGGGAGGATAACGTTTGATAACACTAATATGTTCCAGAAAATGGAAACCAAACAGTAGTGACAGAGGCAGATCTGCAACTTCCAAGGAGGGTGTTGGGGGAGGAAGTGAGGTGACAAGGGTCATGAGGAGCTGCTGGGGTTGGTCACAGGTTGTATAACTCCCGGTGCTGGTGATGTTTTCAAGGATCCAGAGAAATGCCAAAATTGGTCTAATTCCCTATTGTAAATATGGGTGGTTTATTATATGTGCATTATTCCTACATGAAAGGAGTTTTATTAAAAAAAAGAATAGGCTTGAGAGAAAGGAAGCACAGGGATTCAAACTGAGGAATAGGAGGAGGAAGGCACCACTCTGGAAACTCCGGGAAATGGGAAAAGGAGGATGATGGAGACACAGGTTCCCCATCAGAGGTGGGTCTGTGATGACACAGCTGGACCTGCCACCTCAGCCCAGGACTTCAGTGCAGACACCCTGTGTCCCAAGCTGCAGGGAACAGAACGTTCTGTTTTCTGGACACCCTGTTCCTGACTCTGAGGACTAAAGGGGAGGAGAAGCCTCCATTCTCAGGCAGAGCCCTGGATGCCCCTGGACCCGTGGGGGAGGCTACAGCAGCAGAAGCCACAGACCAGGCCTGAGCAGCAGCTGCCGGGGCTCACCCTTCGGGCAGAGGAGGAAGGGGGTTCTTGTCTCACTTCCCCCTGGCCCTGGAGCACTGTGTGAGCATTCAGGCTGTCATCCCATGCTGCACAGTAATAATCAGCCTCATCCTCGGTCTGGAGCCCACTGATGGCCAGGGAGGCTGACGTGCCAGACTTGGAGCCAGAGAATCGGTCAGAGACACCGGAGGGTCGCTGATTATTATAATAGATGAGGAGTTTGGGAGCTGTTCCTGGGAGCTGCTGGTACCAGGATACACTATTACTTCCGATGTTGGAGCTGCTTCCAGAACAGGAGATGGTGACACTCTTTCTGGCGGCCTCAGACGCTGAGGGAGGTTGAGTCAGCACAGACTGCGCCCAGGACCCTGGAAGTGAGAGAGACACGGACATGGTGATTGACAAGAGACAAAAGGTGACAAGAAGAGAAAGCAGGGTCCTGTGGGCTTCCCAGGGCCCCTCTCCTGGCCCCAAATCCTGTCACCTGCACAGTAAGTGAGGAGGGTGAGGAGGAGAGGGGACCAGGCCATGGTGGAGATTGTCCTGAGTCCTGCCTTCTGTACCCACAGCTGAAGCTGCTCTTCCCCCAAATCTCTGCCTCTCTTCATACTCTGAGAGGGGGAGAGTCCATCCATGCAAATCAGACCCCCCAGCTTTGTGACTCCACCCTGAGCCCTGGGTCAGGCTCCTCGGCTTGAGGATGTCAGAGGGTGGCAGGGGTGGAGCTTAGTGGTCCTAGGGGGTGGGGAGGACAGAGCTGTGAGCCCTGAGCAGAGGACACCAGGCAGAGCAGGTGGCTGGTTCTGCTGTGATCACCCCGTCTTCTCAGGAATGATCCCCATGCGCCCCCTGGTGTCCAGACCAAGGAAAACTCTTCTATGATCAGGTGACCAGAGCCTCTCAGATACACAGCTTCCTCCCCCATTCTGTCCACTTACCCTCTCTCAGGTCCAAGCCAGGCCAAGTGGTGTCTGTGTCTCCTCCCTGTGACTTCAGGGCAGTCTTCACGCTCTACTGAGGAGTCTTCAGACTCCTCAGGAGTGAATCTGTCCGTGGCTCTTTGGCTGTACATTGTAGAGGACTCAGGTGGTGTCTACATAAAGTCCTATGTCAGGATCAAGTCCAGAGCAGGCACCGGCCCCATGGACTCACTTCCCCACCTGTGTTGGACACCGGTTCCTCTCTTCTCATATGGCTCCGTCCTGGTGGCCAGAGCTCTGCTTCCTCTGTGGATCCTGCAGCGCTGAGGAGAAAGGGAGCTCTTTCCTCTCGGATGCCCTGGGGAGACATTCCCAGAGGGTTTTTCTGGTAAATCTTTGTTCTCTCTCTACTTCCCCAGATTTGCAGTCATGGTAATCTGGATACTGTAACCAGAGATCTTGCCTAGGAGTCTGTCCTCCAAGCACTGAGTGCCCATCTGCAGCGGATCCTGGCAAATGACTCTGGAGTGTTTCACTTATGAGCAAAAAGAGCAAAGATGCTCAGTCTTTGAAGATGGGAAGAATTAAAACTTCAACTTGGTTTAACCAGCATCTGTCCTCCGGTGAGCCTGATATGTGGCAGCTCTTAACATCGAGCCCCCAACTAGGATTTTTAGGGAAAAATTATGGTTCACATTTAGTAGTGAGTGTTGCAGGGCTGGGGGCGGGGGGCGGGGTGGTGGGACTTAAAAATGATAGAAATTATTTATCTTTGATCTGTAATGACATCTAGAATCTAATAAGCTAAAAACAACCAGCTTAAGAAAAAACGTAATTCTGTTGATCAAAATGAAAAATGAAATAGGTTATGTCTATGACTGCATGAGTTCTGGCATGGTACACCCTGGACTCTTAACAAATATTTGTTTGGGGAATTTTATGGGGATGGAAGAAAACAGCTGGATGGCTATGTTGATATTTCCACTGGTGAATGTATCACCAGGCAGTTGCAATAGAATGAGATTTTAAATGCTCCATTTAAAAATGGAATAGTGAGATTTATTACAGATATTTAAATAAAACCAGTCCATATATGGAACTGAAATATAATGTATGCTTTGTTTTGGGATTGCATTTCAAGCGTGTCATTACTTTAAATGTTCCTTTCAGTGTAAGCCATGTTCCTTTACATAATTTTTATAGTTTTTAAAAAATGTTTATTGCATTTACATAACACATCAGGCATATTAAGTTTTATTTATTTCCAAATAGAAACAAACTATTAGATCTGGGCTTCGCTTCCTGTTTCCTTCTCATTACTGTTTCTTTGGTGATGCATAGATGTCCACAGTGAATTTTGTTTTCCTTTCCTCCCACTGTAATGAACAGGGGGTCGCCGAGGCTGAGCAGTGTCTCACATACAGGACAAGGCTGCCCATGGCCCCATCCCTGCCCATGGGTGTGCTTCCTGGTGGGTGCCCCATCAGCTCTTAGGCTGAAGACAGAGAGAAGAACAGGTCCACAGCTAGGGAACCTGGACACCCAGAGAATCCAGGAGGGACCAGCTGGGACAGTGAGACCTGGACAGAGGACACTGACCATGGATTTTTTATGTGATCGTCCTCAGGGACCCTCAGAGGCAGACCAAAACCCCAATCCCCATGTGTCTTTAGGGCCCAGGTCCTTCCAGGTCTTCCTTTTATCACCACAGTAGGCCCCGGGCCGCCTCCTCCCAGTCTCCTCTTCAGGCTGCACCCTCCTTATCACATCTGACCCCACACCCGTCTCCTCATCCCCCCTATAAACCATCCCCAGTTCACTTCCATTAGCATTTTTGCATCACTCTGGGATCACAGCCTCCCCAAGGATGTCTCTGCAGGATATCCATGTTGCAGAGAGTGCAGTCCCTTGACAGGACAGCTGGGCCTGGCCCACCCAAGGCTGAGCATCTCTCTTGCTTCTCTTCTACACCAGCTCTAGACAAAGCCAGATCCAGAACTTTCAGAATGCTGAGCCCACGTTTTCTTAAGCATCAGACTTCCTCTCTCACATCTGTGGGTCACACAGGCTGGATTCTTCATTCTCGTCATTTCTCCCAGTTTCTGAGCTCAGGAAATGGTCAGCATACCTTCACCAAGAGGAGGGGATACCTGTGGGACCAGGCAAAGGGCTCCTGGGCCTCTGGGTCACACAGGCTGGATTTTTTCTTGTCCCTATCTCATCTGCACCCACCATGTGTGGGCAGCTCCTTTTATTTCTAGAAACAAATTGATTCTGTTTGCACTCGGAGACCAGTAAGAAAAGGAGTTATTTTTACTGAACTTTGTAGTCTGTTTCAGTAACACAAGTGACAGCAGAAGCCTTGGCATGAACTGGCGTTGGTCACAGGCAGGGATAAAGGAGGGATGGGGCAGAGAGGATGAGTGGGGCGGATCTTCTCTCATTTCCCTGTGGAACAGGAACCTTTGGCAACATGGAGTCAGGATGCAGCTGTGTGACAGTGATAAACAGCCTGTCCTCAGGCTGGAGCCCAGAGGTGGTCTGGGAGGCTATGGGAATAAACCCAGAGTAGGAGGATCAGGCTGGGACCCCTGAGGGACCATCACTGCTGTCCTAGGTCATAAACTTAGGGGCTCTCTCTGGAAGGCCTCCATAGCCATTTCCATAGGAATGCCCAATGTTTTTGCTGCTTCCTGTGCAGAAAAAGGTGACCTTGAGATGGGGGCCTCCTCAAGAATTTTCCAGGGAGGAGTCACTTGAAGCAAATATTGGGCAGTTTCTGTACCCAGATTTTCCACAGACTCACCACTAGACCCTGACTCAGCGAGAAGCTTCAATGGTATAAGAGAGGAGAAGAGAACACAGGCCCTGAAGGATCAGGAAACCCACCCTCAGCAGTCGCCGTGGTCCTGAGTGGGATGAGCTGCAGGAAAGTCACATCCCTGGGACCTACTTCCCCCGTGGCCAAGGAGCAACCTCAGCCTTGTCTCAGCCATGGTGGAGCCTCCCCTTGACTCTCTCATGTCCTACATAGAGGTTCAATGGCCTCAGGTCCACAGTTACCCTCAGACCTAACCCCATCTCCTGACACTGCCGCTGAAATGCAGGCACCCAGAACTGAGCCAGGTCAGCTTTATATCCAGAATTCCTCCCTGACCTGTGTCCTCAGGCAGCGTTTCATATTTGAGTGCCTTGTTCCTGAGAAGTAGTGAGCCTCAGACAGACCTGAGAACAGACTACTGGGGATGCAAGGGGAGGTCTCTGCTTGTACGCTGGAAGAGCAGAGTCCATGCTGCAGGGGACTGTTCACCTGCTAGGATGTCCCGTTCGCCTGCTAGGATGTCCCTGGGCTTCAACCATGATGTGAGCTAAGAAAGGCTCATTTTGCTTCTTTCAAGAAAAATAGTCCAGCTTCACAGGCACTGGTGTCAGCACATATGGACGAGCAGCTAACACTTCAGGGTACTCAGATGCTTTGGTTTTGTTTTGTTTTACTGAGACTTCAGAAGAATGGATAGGAACTTGACAGAAGAGCCTTTTACAGCTATAAAGTACTTCCAAATGTAGTCTGTGCCTAGGCCAGTTATTTTAAAGTTTAAAAATTGTTACAGAACAAGACCTAAAGCAGGGTGAGGTTTTCGTCCCACTTCCCCATGTGTGTGTGTCACTGTGAGAAGCATTGCTTGGCCAAATCATACAGTAATAGTCAGCCTCATCCTCAGACTGGAGCCCGGAGATGAGTAAAATTCCTGTATTGGCCGAGGCATCTTTGGATCCAGAGAAGCGGCTGGGGACTCCAGAGCCCTGGTGCTTATCTGAGTCTGAGTAGTAGTACAGGAGATACCTGGGAGGGCTCCCTGGCTTCTGCTGATACCAGTATATGTTGTAGCTACCAACACTGATGTCACTGGACAAGGTGCAGGTGAGTCTGGCGGATTCTCCAGGAGATGCAGAGAAGGAAGGTGGCTGAGTCAGTACAGGCTGGGAGAGGGAACCTGCAAACACAGACACTCATGGTTGATGGGCAGGGTTCAGGTTGAAGTTTTTCAGGGATCTCTACCAGAAAAGCCAGAATCAGGCTGGGTGGCTGGCCCTGGTCTCCGAGGCCTGTCCCTACCTGTGCAGTGAGAGAGGAGCAGGAGAAGCAGAGGAGTCCAGGTCATGGTGGACACAGCCTGACATGCACAGTGGGGCTGGGCTGCCCCAGGCCTCCTTTTCTTCCCACCCTCTGCAGAGGAGGGGCTGCTCATGCAAATGTGTTTCCACCCAGGGACTGCCCAGCCCCTCCCTGAGGCCTGGGGATGCAGCTCAGCTCACTCTGCAGCCTGAGGAAGAAGACGTTTTGCTTTTCCCCTTGGGAGGGCTCTGGAAGAAAACACCTACTGAAACCATCCACACGTTCCTGCTCAGGAGATTCTGCCACACCATGGGAGGACATAGATGCTAAGTCCCCATCAGTGAGCACAGGGTCTTAGCCCCTAGTCTTGGATTTCTTTGAGTGAATGGTCCTTACTGAGCAGCTGTGCAGGGACCATAGGGCAGTCCCCCTGCATCCCATGCTGGTTAGAGGACACTCACCTCCCCATGGCCCAGCTGATCTCTGCAGCTTATTAGTCACTGTCTGTATTCACACCTCCGTGGTCTGATTGCTAGACACTAATTCCACAAGGCTAGGCATGATTATGTGATTTCTCACTCCCAGAATGAGTCTTGGTCCATGGGATATAGACATGTACATACATAACTATTAAAATCTAGAAAAATCTAACTGCCCACATGTGCCATCAGCGTGGGCATCGTGGAGAAGGGGCCAGCTGAGGATCTGGGTTGAAGGGCAGCTAGGGGCTGTTCAAAAGGATGGTGAATAATGAGAATTTTGCAAGAAGAATAAAAGATCCATGACATGTTAAAGGCAGCAATTCAGCAAAAGTTATCTCTACAGTGGTTTCATACATTTTATAGAGCTTTTACTCAATGTAGTGATATAGGGAAATGAATAGCATTGGTAGACTTACTTTTACCAGTGAATAGTGTGACATATTTCTCATTTTATATAGCCAACCATCATCTCCATAAGTAAAACTTGTTGTTTTCTGCACAGTTGTGTCCCTGCTTGCCCTGACCAATTTTGGCTCTGTTCCCAGGGCAGCCTGTTCCAGGAACCAAGGACTTTCTGATTTTTTTTTTTTTTTTTGAGGCAATTTGACAATGCTCCTGCTGTGGGCTTTCTCTGATCGCTGACTCTGAGGAAACAAAGCTGCATTCTCTCAATCATTGTCCCTGACCTGAGACCTGGGCCCTGGTTAGCAGCAGCCCAAGCAAACGTGAACACAAATGGTAAACAGCCCAGTTTTCCTGGTTGTAGGTGGTGCTGTAGGGTCGTGCTTCTAGGAGACCTGAAATATTCCTGTTTCACTTCCCTACAGACTGCAGCACTGTGGGGCCCTCTAGAGGACTGTCTAAATCCAACATTAGTGACCAGCCTTGTCCTCAGCCTGGAGCCCAGATATGCTCAGGAAGGTCCCCTTTACGGACTGATCACTCAAGAATCAGTTCTGGATCTGCAGGTGGACATTTACGTCTATGGATCAGAGGTTTAAGGGCACTTCCTGTTCATTGTTGGTACCAGGACACAATCCCAAGACCCTTATTGCTGCTATTTCCAGTGCAGGTGACTGACGGGTTTAGCCACAGACAGACTGTGCAGGCTACCAAATGAGCCCTGACTGCCCAGGACTGTGACAGCCAGGAGAGAGACACAGGTATGGCAGGTGACTCCGTGAACCCAAGGAGAAAGGCAGAGCCCTGGTCCTCCCAGTGCCAGCTCCTGCCTTTCTATCTCCAGCCTCCTGTGCAGACTGAGGAGGGTGAGCAGCAGAGGGATACAGGGCATGGTAGAGAAGTCTCTGGAGCTCTGCTTCCTGAGCCACACAGATTAGGGGGAACAGCCGCTTTTCCCTGGCCCCTCTTAGAGGAGGGAACTCAATGCAAGTCTAACCTGTCCCCATGGTTGTTCCCCTCACATAAGATGCTGAGTCTGATTATACTTCTTGAGGACTGGGTGGCTGTGAGGTAGCAGAGCATGGTCAGTGACTCTTCAGGCACCCTGGGAGGATGCAGCTGCTGGACCCTATGAATACTAAATAGAGACAGGGAGACAGGTGTCTGGTGTCCCAGTCAAGTCCAGCCATGAACTCACTTTCCAGGCTGCGTAGAAATCCATGGGTCTCTCTTCCTTCTTGATTCTCACTAGATCACATAAGGCAGAGTGGTGGAGTTTGGGGAGAATAAATTAGCATGCTTGTGTGGTTCACTGGGTTCACTGGAAATGCAGAGGACTCCAGGAATCAGAAGGAGAAAAGAAAGGAGAAGGAAGAAGTGCTAGCTGAGGCAAAACAGGAGAATCAGCTAACTCTGGGCTACCTCAGAACTAAGGTATCAGAGAAGCTCGTAAAAGAGAAAAAATAGACTGGGCACAGCAGCTCATGCCTGTAATTCCAGGACTTTGGGAGGCTGAGGCGGGTGGATCAGTTGAGCTCAGGAATTCAAGACCAGCCTGGGTAACATGGGGAAACCTCATCTCTACCAAAAATACAAAATATTAGCGGCGCGTGGTGGTACATGCCTGTAGTCACAGCTACTTGGGAGGCTGAGCTGGGAAGATTGCTTGAGCCAGGAGGTAAAGGTAGCAGTGAGTCGAGACCACAGCCTGGGCAACCAGGGTGAGACCCTGTCCCTATCTCCTCCACTCGCCCCAACAAAAAAAAAAGAGAGAAAATGTATGAATGTCCAATTCCAAGAAAAAAAATCTGGAAAAATACCAGTAGGTTCCTGTTATTAAAGCTCTTGATAATTCACTCAGGAGGATAGAGGGGAGAAGTCATTGACAGGAAAAGGAAGAGACCCAAGAAGGGAATTCAGGAATCAGAGATGTGGGAGGGGAGAGGGTAAGGATGGACCACACTACAGAAAAGACTGGATGAGAAGCCAGTAAGAATGTTGAACAGGAGCCAGAGTGGAGGTCAGGTTTGTTGTTTGTTTGCTTTTGTTTCATTTCTTAAAGAAAGGGGAGCCTCTCCCCACTTTGCAGCTACCCTCCCTGGTCATATTCCTGCATGGAGTGTGAGTTCTTCCATTTTGGCTTACCGCAAACTCCGCCTCCCGTGTTCCAGTGATTCTCCTGCCTCAGCCTCCTGAGTAGCTGGGATTACAGGCCGCGCCACTGCGCCTGGCTAATTTTGCATTTTTAGTAGAGACGGGGCTTTTCCGTGTTGGCCAGGCTGATCTCGAACTCCCGTCCTCAGGTGATCTGCCCGTCTTGGCCTCCTAAATTGCTGGGATTATAGGCATGAGCCACCGTGCCCAGCTAACTGTGGGGTTCTTCTATCATCCAAACACATTAGTTCCCCATGTATGAGATATATCTTAGGTTATTGCCTGCCAAGGATTTTCCTTATTTTATACTATTCTTATGAATTTGTTATTGCCATTTTGTTATTAGAGGCAAGGTCTCACTTTGCCATCCAGGCTGGAGTGCAGTGGCATGATCATAGCTCATTGCAGCTTTGAACTCCTGCAGTGAAGTGACCCTTCTGCCTCAGACTCCTAAGTATCAACGATGACAAGCATGCCACACTATGCCTGGCTAATTCATTTTTTATTATTTAAAAGCATGTTTTGTAGAGAAAAGATCTTGCGATGTTACCCTGGCTGGTCTCAAACTCCTGGCCTCAAGTAATTCTTTTGCCTCAAACTCCCAAAGTGCTAGGATTACACACGTGAGCCTGTTCTCCTAGCTGGACTTGTTATTATTCAAACATATATGTGGATTTTGTGTGGTGGGAACATTTTAGAAATGCAGAGACTGTGTCCTCACCCCAGAGCCACTGAATGAGAATCTGCATTTTGTAAAATCCCCAGAAGATTCATATGCACAATAGAATTTGGGAAGTGCTGTGCTAACACATGCATGGAGACACTGGTGTAGTTTTGGATATAAATTATTCCTCATGCCTTAATCTGTTATGCTCCTTCTTAAATGAATCAGAAACTCTTGTTTCTGTATTTAGTGCATTGTGAAGTCAGGTATAATGTACTCAAGGCTTTCCACTGAAAACTTCAGGCATTTTTTTTCTGACCTCACAAAATCCACAGAAGTTACCAGGAGTGTTTTAATAATAAGATAATATCACATCTTTTTTTGAGTAGCAAACAATGAGAATTACCTAAAAATGATAATATTTCACTGGTATTCAAACAAAAATAAAGTTAGCAATTATTCAAGTATTTTATCCCTTTTAAGAAATGGAACACTTCTTACATTAACCTGAAATGACAAGAGCATAAAGGGGTGTAAAAGCAGATGAAAAATCACAAGGCTTGATCACTATTGTGGAAATACTGGGAACAAAAATGAAAGAATGCATCCAGATAAAAAAAGTAGTCACATTGATTGTTTGAAATAAAGAAGCTTTGCAGAGAACTTGGTGATTTTTAAATACTTTCTGATTTTATGTAATAGGCATGTATTGCTTTGAATGTAACTCAATAAATAAATTTTAGTAAGTTTAGAAAGTTTCTTCTCATTGCTTTCAGCTCAGAAAGCCCATCCTTTGAAGATGCTACTGAGATCCCTGCATGAAGGGGGTGTGTCGTGTGGTGCTTTATGCAAATCTTTACCACATTCACCACCTTGAGCACCACCCAGGTTCTCAGCCCTGCGAGCAGCTACACTCTAAGGGGACAGCTCATAGTGGCTGTGTGTTGCCAGAGGAAACAGCTGCTCTAACATTTTACATGACCCAGTGAGCAACTGTGCAGGGTTCATTCAGTTTGAACCCCTTGAGCTTCTTATGATGCAGAAGACCTAGACCACCCCCGGTGGCTTTCCTGGACTGAGCATGTATTGTCAAATAACTATTGATTTATCTTTTTGACACTGCCACTGTAAATTTCCCAGGTCAATTCACACCCATTACTTGTCTATTTTTTGCTCATCCCTATGTGTACTACTTTCTCTTCCTGTTGTTGAAATCCAACCCCAGTGACTATAATTTGAGTTTAGTGTTACATGGTGTTAATTTTTATCTGAATGTCTTGAATGACTAAAGGAATTGTTTTAATGACCCATTGGCTTTTTGACACTATTTATGTTGAGTCTCATATTGGATAAGCAGCTGGCTAAAGTGAGCATTTCCAAGATAATTTATTTTAAAGAATTTATTAAAAAGAAAAAGACCAAATATTTACGGTTGAAGTTTTATTGTCAGTTCAGTGGAAATTCAAGTCAGCCATAAGGATGATCAACAAGGTCTACATAAGCAACCTCATCTCCAACTCACACCCCCAAAAAAACATGCCTGGACACCAAGCTTCGGTGAGCTTTTCTGGCTGGCAATAATTCATGCATAGAATCACACATTGCTGCCAGGAGAATGCAGCATTGTCTATTACTTTACTGGGAGGGGACAACTGGATGCTTGTGCTTGGAATTCTCCTGAACTCTGCCCATGTGCCTCTTCCCTTGAATTATTTTAATCTGCATTCTTTTGTTGTAAAAAATCATATCAACAAACAACACAAGTTTCAGTGAGTGATGTGAGTCCTTCTTGGGAATCATAAGAAGTGAAGTGTTGTTGGGGGAGTCCCTAGCTTACAATTAGCATCAGAATTGACAGTGCTGTTGGGAACTCTTAGATTTTGCAGGTTCTAATGTCACATTATTTTTAACTTCAAAACAGGTTTTATTTGGGAAGAGTTTCTCATTTTGTTAAAGCTGCAAGCAACCTTCTTTCACAAGTGCTCTTCTAGAGATCTAGTAGTTTCAGAGATCTCAGTGTTCAAAGATATATTTCAAAATTAATAACAAAGCCAAACCCACCCCAAAAAGAAATCCCTTTTAGAATGATTTGGAATGTACATTGATTTCTGGTATTCTCAGAAACAAGCTCACCAATTCCTTGGAAAACGGGTGTCATAGAGTCAGTGCCCACCGAAGGAAATGTCTTTAAATAAGTTAGTTACATGGACAAGATTATTCACTCCTTAGAAAATACATCAATGTAAGAAGTCCCAGCTGGCAGGGCATGCAGTACAGCACCAATTTCCCAGAGGGCTTAGTGGATCTTGGGATGATCAGTTGTTGGTTTAAGGCCCACAGAAGAAGAGCAGTCACTGAAAGTGAAGAAAGAATGTCGGCAGGCAGGGAACCTCTTGCAGTCGTACCCAGACTTTTAATTTGCTCAAAGGAGAGGCTGTGTTCCGTAGCATCTTTGGGAGAACATTTGAGACAGTTAAAAGCAACAGCAACAAAAGCCGTACAGTATTATTCCCCAGAAAGTCTGTATCTGAAAAGAAAGAGGGACCCATTTGAGATTCCTATGGAGGACTGTGTTTCCCATCCATTTCTGTCTCTAGCAGGTACAAGACATCAGCCAGAGTGTGCTCTACCACAGCATCCCATCCCATGTCACTCAGGGCGGTAAGTGATATCATTTTGAGGATACTTGAAGCACAGTCCACAGTTAATGAAAACCATGCAGTTCTTGTCCAGTGTGATGGCTGGAAAGTAGACACCCTCAAAAGTATTTTTGTAAGCCACACCTTGATTGATACCTTTTTATAAAATATTATCTCACTACCAGGAGTCTGTTTTAGGTTCTTCTCTGCTTTAGCAACAATGTCTTTTTCCTCAAAATACAAATGGTTCTTGAACTTTACCAGAGCCTTATGTTCATAAGTATTAGGTATGACTTGGCTGTTTCCGTGTCTTCAGAAGGAGTAGTACAAAATTTCAGATGTCTCCCTTCCATAGCTTGAAAAGTAGTGTTTGCCAAGGGACTGGTGAAACTTGAATCTTTTTTGCTCTGCAAAGAATAACTAAATTTACTCATTGTTTAAACAATGTTATTTAGCCAAGTAATTATTCCAAGTGCCTGAATGGTCATCATGCACTCCCCGTATTTATCAATAAATGGTATAATATCTTTATCTTTAGAGAACACTGCCTTTAAACATTCATCCCATGTTTGGGACTACCATGTCAGGTTGGACAAAGCAGTAAAACACACTTCCTTCATGTTTGCTTGCTACTGGAGGAAATAGATACTACTGCTATGATAGCATACATTGCAATGAAAACTGTAGTTGGTCAGAGGTAAACAGGATGAGGTATCTATGCAAGACTTATCAACTGTGAGCCATTTTGTGCAGAAGCAGATGCCCGTCTCCAGCTGGAGGGGCTGCTACCTTGCCACCAGCTTCATCTCCCCTTCTTTGGCCACTTTTGCATTTGTGGCTGCTCCTGGGCTGGGTTGGGCACCCACGGCTAACATCATGGCCACCCCTAGACTTTCTCATATTATTCTGAGTCACCTGTAATGAGGCACCTCTGACTGTCTTAACTTGTTAGGATGCTGCAGGGCTGGCATAAAAGGAAGGGTCTTCTGTGTGCTGTGGGGCTGGAATAAAAGGGAAGCCTGTCTTTCCTTATTGTACCTCAGTCTCATGAGTAGCTGCAATCACCGAGTGTGCCACCCACCCAGCTAATTTTTTTATCTTTTTTTTTTTTTTTAGTAGAGACAGTGTTTCACCACGTTGGCCAGGCTGTTCTCTAACAACTCCTGACCTCAGATGATCCGCCGTCTCAGCCTCCCAAAGTGCTGGGATTATGGGCGCGAATACCATGCCAGCCATATTTTACTTATTCTAATTATAAAATTGGAATTTTTTTTAATGTATAAGACTGTTCATAGTAGTTTTAATCCTGATAGCCAAAAAAAAAAAAAAAAAAAAAAACTGGAAATAATCTACATGTTCCTCAACTGGTGAATGGTTAAACAAGCTTGATACAACTGTACCATGAAACATTACTCAGCAATAAAAAGAAACAAACTATATAATTGATACAACACAACTCAGATATATCTCAAGGAAACTGCTCCGTGAAAAAAACCCAATGTTGAAAGGCTACATAATATATGATTCCATTGTTATAATACTCTTTTATTGCCATAAGTTATTGGGAAGATGGTATTTGGTTACATGTGTAAGTTCTTTAGTGGTGATTTGTGAGACCCCAGTGCACCCATCACCAAGCAGTATACACTGCACCATGTTTGTTGTCTTTTACTCCTCGCCGCTCTCCTATTCTTCCCCCAAGGCCCCAAAGTCCACTGTGTCATTCTAATGCCTTTACGTTCTCATAGCTCAGCTCCCACATATCAGTGGAAACATACGATGCTTGGTCTTCCATTCCTGAGTTACCTCACTTAGAATACAGAATAGTCTCCAGTCTCATGCAGGTCGCTGCAAATGCTGTTAATTCATTCATTTTTATGGCTAAGTACTATTCCATAATATATACATACCACAGTTTCTTTATCCACTCATTGATGGGCATTTGGGTTGGTTCCATGATTTTGCAATTGTGCTGCTACACACATGCGTGTGCAAGTATCTTTCTCAAATAATGACTTCTTTTCCTCTGGGTAGATACCCAGTAGTGGCATTGCTGGATCAAATGTTAGTTCTACTTTTAGTTCTTTAAGGAATCTCCATGCTGTTTTCCATAGTGGCTGTACAAGTTTACATTCTCACCAGCAGCGTAGATGTGTTCCCTGACAGCCACATCCACAGTAACATCTACTGTTTTTTGATTCTCCAATTATGGCAGTTCTCGCAGGAGTGAGGTGGTATCCCATTGTGGTTTTGATTTTTATTTCCCTGATCATTGGTGATATTGAACATTTTTTTCAGTTTGTTGGTCATTTGAATATCTTTTTTGAGAATTGTCTATTCATGTCCTTAGCCCACTTTTTGATGAGATTGTTTTTTTCTTACTGGTTTGTTTGAGTGCATTGTAGATTCTGGATATTAGTCCTTGGTCAGATGTATAGATTGTGAAGATTTTCTCCCATGCTGTGGGTTGTCTGTTTATTCTTCTGACTGTTCCTTTTGCCATGCAAAAGCTTTTTGGTTTAATTAGGTCCCAGCTCTTTGTATTTGTTTTTATTGCATTTGATTTTGGGTTTTTGGTCATGAAATCCTTGCCTAAGCTAATGTCTAGAAGCATTTTTCCAATGTTATCTTCTAGAATTTTTATAGTTTCAGGGGTCTTATGTTTAAGTCTTTAATCAATCATAAGTTGATTTTTGTGTAAGGTGAGAGATGAGGATCCAGTTTCATTCTCCTACATATGGCTAGCTAATTACCCCAGCACCATTTGTTGAAAAGGGTGTCCTTTCCCCATTTTATGTTTTTGCTTGCTTTGTCGAAGATCAGTTGGCTATAAGTATTCAGGTTTATTTCTGGGTTCTCTATTCTGTTCCATAGGTATATGTGCCTATTTTTATACCAGTACCACACTGTTCTGGTGACTATGGCCTTATAGTATAGTTTGAAAGTAGTGTGTGATGACTCCAGATTTGTTCTTTTTGCTTTGTCTTGCTTCGGCTCTGCGGGTTCTTTTTTTTTTTTTTTTTTTTTGGTTTCATGTGAATTTTAGAATTGTTTTTTCTAACTCTGTGAAGAATGATGGTGGTATTTTGATAGAGATTGCAGTGAATTTGTAGATTGCTTTTAACAGTATGGTCATTTTCACAATACTGATTCTATCCATCTATGAGCATGGAATTTGGTTCCATTTGTTTGTGTCGTCTAGGATTTCTTTCAGCACTGTTTTGTAGTTTTCCTTGTAGAGGTCTTTCAACTCCTTTGTTAGGTATATTCCTAAGTATTTTATTATTTATTTATTTTTTTGCAGCTATTGTAAACGGAGATGAGTTCTTAATTTGATTCTCCAATTGGTCGCTGTTGGTGTATAAAGAGCTACTGATTTGTGTACCTTAATCTTGTATCCGGAAACTTTGCTGAATTCCTTTATCAGTTCTAGGAGCTTTCTGGAGGAGTCCTTAGGGTTTTCTAGATAAACGATCATATTATCAGCAAACAGGGACAGTTACACTTCCGCTTTACTAATTTGGATGCCCTTGATTTCTTTCTCTTGTCTGATTGCTCTGGCTAGGACTTCCAGTACTATGTTGAAGAGAAGTGGTGAGAGTGGGCATTTTTGTCTTGTTCCCATTCTCAGAGGGAATGCTTTTGACTTTTCCCCATTCAGTATTATGTTGGCTGTGGGTTTGTCATAGATGGCTTTTATTACATTAAGCAAAGACCCTTGTATGCTGATTTTGCTGTGGGTTTTAATCATAAAGCAATGATGAATTGTGTCAAATGCTTTTTCTTCATCTATTTAGATTTTTGTTTTTAATTCTGTTATCTGGTGTATCACATTTATTGACTTGCTTATGTTAAACCATCCCTGAAACCCACTTGACCCTGGTGGATTATCTTTTTGATATGTTGTTGGGTTTGGCTAGCTAGTATTTTCTTAAAGATTTTATCATCTATGTTCATCAAGGATATTGGTCTGTAGTTTTCTTTATTGGTTGTGTCCTTTCCTGGTTTTGGTATTAGGGTGATGCTGGCTTCATAGAATGAATTAGGGAAGGTTCCTTCTTTTCCTATCTTGCGGAATAGTGCCACAAAGATTGGCACCAATTCTTCTTTGAATGTCTGGTAGAATTCTGCTGTGAATCCGTCTGGTCCTGAATTTTTCTTGCTGTTGTTGTTCTTGGTAATTTTTAAATTACTATTTCAATCTCACTGCTTGTTATTGGTCTGTTCAGGGTATCTAATTTTTCCTGATTTAAGCTGGGAGGATTGTATTTTTTCAGGAATTTATCCATCTCTTCTAGGTTTTCTAGTGTTCACAGTAGCCTTGAATGATATTTTGTATTTCAGTGGTGTTAGTTTTACTATCACCTATTTTGTTTCTCAGTGAGGTTATATGGATTTTCTGTCTTCTTTTCTTGGTTACTCTTGCTAATGGTTTATCAATTTTATTTATCTTTTCAAAGAACCAGCTTTTTGTTTCATTTACCTTTTGTATTGTTTTGGCTTCAATTGCATTTAGCTCTGTTCTGATCTTGGTTATTTCCTTTCTTCTGCTCTGTTTGGGTTTGGTTGTTCTTGTTTCTCTAGTTCCTTGAGGTATGACCTTAGATTGCGCTCTTTCAGACTTTTTGATGTAAGTGTTTAGGGCTATGAACTGTCCTCTTAGCACCACTTTAGCTGTATCCCAGAGGTTTTGATAGGTTGTGTCATTATTGTTGTTCAGTTTAAAGCATTTTAAAATTTTTATCTTGATTTCATTTTTGACCCAGTGCTCATTCAGGAGCAGGTTACTTAATTTTCATGTGTTTGTATGGTTTTGAAGGTTCTTTTCAGAGTTGATTTCTAGTTTTTCCACTGTGGTCTGAGAGAGTACTTGATATAATTTCAATTTTCATAAATTTATTGAGACTCATTTTATGGCCTGTCATATGGTCTATCCTGGAGAAAGTTTTGTGTGCTGTTGAATAGAATGTGTATTCTGTGGTTATTGGATAAAATGTTCTATATATATCTGTTAAGTCCATTTGTTTCAATGTATAGTTTAAATCCATTGTTTCTTTGTTGACTTTCTGTCTTGATGACCTGTCTAGTGCTATCAGTGGAGAATTGAAGTCCCCCAATATTATTGTGTTGCTGTCTATCTCATTTCTTAGGTCTATTGGTAATCATTTTATCAATTTTGGAGCTCCAGTGCTAGGTGCACTTGTGTTAGCATTGTGATATCATCCTGTTGGAAAAGGCCTTTTACCATTAAATAATGTCCCTTTTTGTCTCTTTTAATCACTGTTGCTTTAAAGTTTGTTTTGTCTGACATATGAATAGCTACTCCTGCTCGCTTTTGGTGTCCACTTGCCTGAAATGCCTTTTACCACCCCTTTAAGTTTATGTGAGTGTTTATGTGTTAGGTGAGTCTCCTGAAGGCAGCAGCTAGTTGGTTGGTGAGTTCTTATCCATTCTGCTTTTCTGTATCTTTTAAGTGGAGCATTAAAGCCATGTACATTCAATGTTTGTATTGAAATGTGAGGTACCCTTGCATTCATTATGTTCTTTGTCGCCTGCATACTTTGTCTTTTCTTTGTTTTTCTTTTTTGCATTTTGCTTTTAACTTGTAATTTTGCCGTATAGGGTCTGTGTGATTTATGCTGTAAAGAGATTCTGTTTTGATGTTTTCAGGATTTGTTTCAAGATTTAGAGCTCCTTTTAGCAGTTCCTTTGCTGGTAGCTGGGTAATGACAAATACTCTCAGCATTTGTTTGTCTGAAAATTGCTATATCTTTCCTTCATATATGATGCTTAGTTTCACTGGATACAAAATTGTTGGCTGACAATTGTTTTGTTTAAGGAGGCTGAAGATAGGGCCCCAATCCCTTCTAGCCTGTGGGGTTTTTGCTGAGAAACCTGTTAATCTAACAGGTTTTCCTTTATAGGTTACCTGGTGCTTCTGCCTCACAGCTTTTAAGATTCTTTCCTTCATCTTAATTTTGGGTAACCTGATGACAATGTGCCCAGTTGAAGATCTTTTTGCGATGAATTTCCCAGGTGTTCTTTGTGCTTCTTGTATTTGCATGTGTAGGTCTCTAGCAAGGCCAGGGAAGTTTTCCTTGATTACTCCCCCAAATATGTTTTCCAAGCTTTTAGAATTGTCTTCTTTTTCAGAAACACTGATTATTCTTAGGTTTGGTTGTTTAACGTAATCTCAAACTTCTTGGAGACTTTTTTCACATTTTCTTAATCTTTTTCTTTGTCTTTCTTGGGTTGGATTAATTCAAAGACCTTGTCTTCAAGCTCTTAATTTCTTTTTTTTTACTTTTCAATTCTATTGCTGAAACTTTTCAGAGCATTTCTCATTTCTAAAAGTGTGTACAGAGTTTCATGGATTCTTGATTGTTTTTTCTTTAAGCGATCTATTTTCTTGAATATTTCTCCCTTTACTTCTTGTATCATTTTTTTTGGATTTCTTTGCATTGGACTTCGCCTTTCTCTGATCCCTCCCTGATTAGCTCAATAACTAACCTCTTGAATTCTTTTTCAGGTACATTAGAGATTTCTTCTTGGTTTGGATCCATTTCTGGTGAACTAGTGAGTGTGTTGTGGGTGGGGTGTGGGGGGCGGTGTTGATGAGCCTTGTTTTGTCACATTACCAGGGTTGGTTTTCTGGTTATTTCTCATTTTGGTAGGCTCTGTCAGAGGAAAAGTCTAGCGCTAAAGGCTGTTCAGACTTTTTTGTTCCGTGGGGTGTTCCCTTGATGTAGTACTCTCCCCCTTTTCCTGTGGATGTGTCTTCCTGTAAGCTGAACTGCAGTGATTGTTGTTTCTCTTCTGGATCTAGCCACCCAGCAAGTATACCCGGCTGATACTGGGGGTTTCTGCACAGAGTCCTGTGATGTGAACTATCTATGAGTCTCTCAGCCATGGATACTAGTGCCTGTTCTGGTGGAGGCGGCGGAGGGTGCAATCGACTCTGTGATGGTTCTTAGCTTTTGTGGTTTAATGCTCTATTTTGTGCTGGTTGGCCCCCTGCCAGGAGATGGTGCTTTCTTGAAAGCATCAGCTGTAGTATTGTGGAGAGGGACAGGTGGTGGGTGGGGCCCTAGAACTCCCAAGATTATGTTCTTTATCTTCTGCTACTACAGTGGGTAGGGAAGGACCATCGGATGGGGGCGGGGCTAGGCGTGTCTGACCTCAGACTCTCCTCAGGAGGGTCTTGCTGCAGCTGCTGTGAAGGATGGGGGTGAGATTCCCAGGTCCCCGGAGTTGTATACTTAGGAGGGCTCCTTACGGTTGCCTCTGCTGAATCATGCAAGTTGTCAGGGAAGCAGGGGAAAGCCAGCCATCACAGGTCTTACCCAGCTCCATGCAAACCAAAGGGCCGGTCTCACTCCCACTGTGCCCCTGACAATAGCCCTGAGTCTGTTTCCAGCCTGAGGGCGAGTAGGGCTTGAAAACTTGCCTGAGGCTTTCTGCTTCCCAGCTGTGAAAGAAAAAGGCTTTAGTTTTTTTTTCCTGCTGTGAAATCTGCAAGCCGGATTCGTGCCCTACCCCAGGTTCCACCAGGAGGTCTCTCACTCCACTCAAATTGTTGCAAAGTTCAGCTAGGAAGTCCTCCTTGTGGAGTTTTACCTGCTGCTCCTCTGCCCTCCCTCCTGATGCTGCCAGGCAGGAATGGGTTGCTTGGGGATTCAGCAAGTCCCCAGGGCCTCTCTGCTACCTCCTACACCCGTGTATTTCACTGAGCTTGGCTGTCTAACTTAACTCCGCTCCAGGTAAAGTTGAGAACTTCTCCCGCAAACAGACCTTCAGATTCTCCAGTAGGGGTGTGTGTTTGGCAGAGGAGGGTCTCCCTTTCCCACTTCCGCAGTTGAGGCACTCACAGTATTTGGGGTGTCTCCCAGGTCCTGTGGGTGCAGTTCCCTTCCTTCAGAGGGTCTGTGGGTCCTCCTGAATTGTTTTCTTAGTTTCATTTTGGGTGATTTCCTGTTTGGTTGTTTAAGTACAGAAATATAAGTGACTTTCCTTCCTTTTTATTTTTTATATTTTATTTTTGGTAGAGGCAGGTTCTTGCTTCATTGCTCATGCTGTTCTTGACCTGTTGACCCCAAGCAATTCTCCCACCTCAGCCTCCCTGGTGTCAGGATTATAGGCATCAGCCACCATGTCTAGCCATGAGATGTTCTTAAATCATTCTTTCAGAATTATTTTCTGGGTCTTTTAATGGCATTCTACATATGACATTATGTCATCTGAAAGCAGAGATAATTTTATACTTTTATTTCTAGTTTTTATTCTGTTTATTTCTTTTTCTAGGCTAAATGCTCTGCCTAGGTCTTCCAATAATATTTGCAATTGAAGATGTGAAAGTGTGCATCTTTGGTTTGTTCCTGATATTACAGAAAATACCTTTGGTTATTCAGATTTTATATGATGTTAGCTATGGGAGTTTCATAGATGGTCTTTACTATGTTGAGGTAGTTTCCTTCTATTTATAGTTCATCGAGTGCTTTTGTCATGAAAGGGTGTGGACTTCTGTGAAATAATTTTTCTGTAGTCAGGGTCTTACTGCTTTGCATCCGGATGAGCCACTCTGCGCTACACCAACCCATACCATGTCTATTACATGACTGGTTTTAGAGAGGAAGGGATACCTTGTGTACTCCATAGGCCACTACACCAGACTCACAACAGTAGTAACCTGCATGAGTGGGGAAGGGAACAGAAGAGGCCCTCTGTAGATGCTGACTGGGATGGAGGTATCTCTGCCACCCTGGACTCAGACATGGGCAACGTGTTTAGGGACAAGAGGGGAATGGGCCAGAATCAGAAGCAATAGAATTAGGGGACTGGCTCAGGCTCCTGTGGGTAATTTGGGGTGACAGTTATAGGGAGTCACCCCATTTGTCCCAGAGTTGGTGGCTGTGTTGATGAATCTCTCAAAAAAGTCAGTTCCTTTCTCACTGTGACCACCACCTGCTGATAGCCTCTCTTCCTTTAGATTGATCAGGCCTCAATCAGGCATTAATCCTTTATGCCCCCCAAATGTAGGAGACCAGTTGGACTTCTATGAATGGCCCCAAAGTTTCTATTAATGGCTTTTAGATGAAAGCAAAGGAGTGAAAGTGTTCTTTCATGCAGATCAGCCCCCTCCCCATATCTCCCAAGCCCTTAGTAGAACCTCACCCCAGACAGTCACCTGAATACATTTCCCAGGTGGGGTGGAAAAGGCAGGCTGGCTGCAGCCAGCTTTCCTGTGAGGACACAGCGGCTGATCCAGTGAGCAGATGAAACAAGGTCACAGCAGGGGCTGGCTTCCCAGCTGTCCTCATCTGCAGACTGCTCCAGGACAAACCCGAGGCACCCAGTGCTACCTCAGTGCCAGACCCATGGAGTCCCTCAGTTTCTCCATACCTTTGTCTATTTCCTTTTTCACCACAGATAGAACTGTGGGAGCACTTGTTAAGATGCATCTGCACGTATTGCTGTGAACACAATTCCTGTACCGTGATATGCCTGTCTGGTCCACTTTGCTAATTTTAGTAAAGTCCTGGGATCTTGGCCTCCCTGAAGGAGATTCCCTGACAAACATCAGAGCCCTGAAGTTTCATCTGTCATTGGACAGAAGGAGAGCCAGTCTGAGCTCTGCTAATTTTACATGTTATTTATGCCCTCCTGGCTGAAGCCATTCTGTGTGGGGACTGAAGAGCCCCATTGCATCTAGTTGTGACAGGACATGAGGTCCCAGGTCCAGACCTCAGGCTGTAGCAATTTCTGGGAAGGCCCTGAGTCTGCAAACTTAAAGGATAATGGAAAGAATTAGGGAAGTGAGTAGGGATCATTGATTGGGGATCATATCACATGTGTTTAGTGCCAACTGACATGCTCACTTGAGGGTAGCTGTCTTAGAGAAGCTCTGTCTTTGAGGTTAAGCACCTAGACCTGGCATCAAGAAGGGCAGGCCTGTCCCAGCTCTGCCTCTTTCAAGCTGTGAACCCTGTGTGGAGTTTCCAGATAAAATGCAGGGCACCCAGTTGTTTGTATTTCAGTTGAGCAATATTGTGTGGGAGATACACATCCTGATTCTTTATCATTGTTTTTACTGAATTCAAATGTAACTGTCCTCCAGTGTTTATATCAGGGTGGTGCTCAAGTCCTTGTGGGTTTTGCCATTACTTTTATTTGTAAAACCTGCAATTACTTGTGCACCAATTTAATATTTGATAAATTTTAGAATCTTACCTCCAGGCTACAAGCACTACCTCTTCACTCAGGGCCTACTGCCTGAAAAGCAATAATAAAGCTTGTCTGGATTAAATGAGGTCACACCCTCAGGAATTAAAAAGCTGTTGACTGATAGTAAGATTGCAGTTATTCTAAATCTTAATGCAACTGATCAAAAGCTCTGGCATACAGCAACAGTGGTGCCAAGAGGAAAGTTTATAGCATTAAATACCTACATCAAAAAGTCTGAAAGAGCACAAATAGACAATCTAAGGTCACACTTCACAGAACTGGAGAAACCACAACAATCCAAACCCAAACCCAGGAAAAGAAAAGAAATAACGAAGATCAGAGCAGAACTAAATGAAATCAAAATAAAAAAAATACAAAAGATAAATGAAACAAAAAGCTGGTTCTTTGAAAAGATAAATAAAATTGGCAGACCATTAGCGAGATTAACCAAGAAAAGAAAAGAGAAGATCCACATAAGCTCAATTAGAAATGAAATAGGAGATATTACTATTGATACCACAGAAATACAAAAGATTATTTAAGGCTACTATGAACTCCTTTATGTACATAAACTAGAATTTTAAAGGAGATAGATGAACTCCTGGAAATATACAACACTGTTAGGTTAAACCAGGAAGATGTAGAAACTCTAAATGGACCAATAACAAGTTGCTAGATTGAAATGGTAATTTAAAAAATTGCAAAGAACAAAAAATCCAGGACCAGGTGGATTCACAGCTGAATTCTATTAGATGTTCAAAGAAGAACTGGTACCAATCCTATTGACACTAACAGGATAGAGAAAAAGGGAATCCTTTCTAAATCATTCTGTGAAGCTAGTATCACTCTAATACCAAAACCAGGGAGGACATCACAGAAAAATAAACTGCAGACCAATATTTCTGATGTACCTAGATGCAAAAATCCTCAACAAAACACTAGCTACCCAAATCCAACAGCTGTCATAAAGACAATCCACCATGATCAAGTTGCTTTTATACCAGAAATGCAGAGATGGTTTAACATCCACAAGTTGATAAATGTGATGCACCACATAAACAGAATTAAAACCCAAAGTCACATGATTATCTCAATAGATGCAGAAAAGGCATCTGACAAAATCCAGCATCCTTTATGATTCAAACCCTCAGCAAAATCAGCATAGAAGGGACCATACCTTATGGCAACAAAAGCCATCTATGGCAAACCCACAGTCAACATTATACTCAATGGGGGAAAGTTAAAATCATTTCCCCTGAGAAATGGAACAAGAAAAGGATGCCCACTTTCTCCACTTCTATTCAACATAGTACTGGAAGTCTTAACCGGAGCAATCAGAAAAGAGAAAGAAATCAGGGGTATCCAAATTGATAAGAAGGAAGTCAAACTGTCACTGTTTGCTGATAATATGATTGTATACCTAGAAAACCCTGAAGACTCACCCTGAAGAACTAGTGAAGTAATTCAGCAAGTTTTTGGATACAAAATTAAGGGACACAAATCAGTAGCAGTGCTATAGAACAACAGCAACCAAGCTGAGAATCAAAGCAAGAACTCAACCCCTTTTGCAATAGCTGCCAAAACAAAACAAAACAAACAAACAAACAAAAAACTTAGAAATATACCTAACCAAGAAAGTGAAAGACCTCTACAAGGAAAACTGCAAAACACTGCTGAAAGAAATCACAGATGACACAAATGGAAATACATTTTATGCTCACAGATGTATAGAATGAATATTGTGAAAATGACCATACCACCAAAACAATCTACAAGTTTAATGCAATTTCCATCAAAATACATCCATCATCCTTCACAGAGCTTCATAGAACTAAAATTCTTATGGAACCAAGAAAGAGCCCACATAGCCAAAACAAGTCTATGCAAAAATAACAAATCTGAAAGCATCACATTACCTGACTTCAAACTATACTATAAAGCCATAATGATCAAAACAGCATGATACTGGTATAAAAATAGGCACATAGACAAATGTAACAGAATAGAGAATGCAGAAATGAAGCAAAATAATTAGAGCCAACTGATCTTTGACAAAGCAAACAAAAACATAAAGTGGGAAAAGGAGATGCTATTCAACAAATGGTGCTGAAATAATAGACAAGCCACATGTAGAAGAATGAAAATGGATCCTCATCTCTCATCTTATACAAAACTAACACAAGATTGGTAAAAGACTTAAATCTAAGACCTGAAACCTTAGAAATTCTAGAAGATAACATTGAAAAAAAACCCTCTAGACATTAGCTTAAGCAAACACTTTATAACCGAGAATCCAACATCAAATGCATTAAAAACAAAAATAGATGGGACTGAATTAAATGAAATAGCTTCTGCAGAGCAAAATAAACAATCAGCAGAGTTAACTGACAACCCACAGAGTGAAAGAAAATCTTCACAATCTATACATCTAATTAAGTATTAATATCCAGAATCTGCAAAGAACTCAAACTAATCAGCAATAAAAAAACAAATGATCCCATCAAAAAGTGGGCTAAGGCCATGAATAGACAATTCTCAAAAGAAGATATGGCTAACAAGCATATGGAAAAAATGCTCAAGATCACTAATGATTAGAGAAATGAAAATCAAAGCCACAATGCAATACCACCTTACTCCCTCAAGAATGGGCATAATAAAAAATTTAAAACAACTGATGTTGGCATGGATGTGGTGAAAAGGGAACACTTTTACACTATTGCTGGGAATGTAAACTAGTACAACCACTATGGAAAAGAGTGTGGAGGTTCATTAAAGAACTAAAAGCAGATCTACCATTTGATCCAGCAATCTCACTACTAGGGATCTACCAAGGGGAAAAGAAGTCATTACATGAAAAAGATAGTTGAACACTCATGTTTATAGCAGCACACTTGCAATTGCAAAAACATAGAACCAACCCAAATGCCCATCAATCAACAAGTGGATAAAGCAAATGTGATATATATATATACACAGACATACATACTGTGGACTACTACTCAGCCATAAAAAGGAATGAAATAATGGCATTAACAGAAACCTGGATGGAATTGGAGACTATTATTGTAAGTGAATTAACTCAGAAATGAAAAAGCAAACATCATATGTTTTCACTCGTAAATGGGAGCTAAGCTATGAGGACACAAAGACATAAGAATGACACAACGGACTTTAGGGACTCAGGAGAAAGGGTGGGATGGGGTGAGGGATAAAAGACTACACATTGGGTGCAGTGTTCCCTGCTTGGGTGATGAGGGTACCAAAATCCCAGAAATCACCACTAAAAAACTTATTTATGTAGCAAAACACCATCTGTTCCCCAAAAACCTATTGAAATAAAAAATTTAAAAAACACTAAAAGCCTTAAAAGCCAAAATAAAATAATAAATATAAAAACGTAAAAAAGATGAGAAACTCTCCCATTATAGAGAGAATCAGAGGCAAGAGATGAAGAAGCAGGAATCCAGACAAGCCCTCACTGACTCCTGTCACCTTAGATGAACATCACCCGTAGAGTTTGATTTGACGGACAACAAATTTAAACATTAAAATAAATAAGTAAATAAACAGAATCAGAAAAAAAAAGTCCTAGGACCCTCCAAGGTTGTAATGAGCCCTCTGCAGAATAGGATGCAATTCAGCAACAACAGGGAGAATCTCAAAAGAAGCGTGCAGAGTGAAAGAAGCTCGAACAAATGGGAAGATAGTGTTTGATAACACTAGTGAGTTTCAGAAAATGGAAACCATACAGTAGTGGCAAAGGCAGATTCCTGGCTGCCCAGGCGGGCATTCGGGGAGCAAAGGAGAAGACAAAGTGTCCTGAAGAGCTGCTGTGGTTGGTCACAGGTTGTATAGCTCAGGGGTGGTGATATTTTCAACGATCCAGAAAAATGTCAAAATGGGCCTAATTTAAGGCTATAAATTCAGCTGGTTTACTAGATGTGCATTTTTCCTTCATAAAAGGAGTTTTGTTAAGAAAACCAATAGGCTCAAGAGAAAAGAAATACAGGGACTCACAATGAGGAGCAGGGAGAGGAAGACACAGCCCCGGAAACTCCTGGAATTGGGGGAAGGAGAATAATGAATACATGGGTTCCCCATCAGAGGTGGGTCTGAGATGACACAACTGGACCTGCCACCTGAGCCCAGGACTTCAGTGTAGAGACGCTGTGTCCCAAGTTAAGGGAGAGGGACATTCTGTTTCCTGGATTCCCTGTTTCTGACTCTGAGGACAGAAGGGGAGGAGGAGCCTCCACTCCCAGGCAGGGCTTTGGATGCCCCTGGGACCATGAAGGAAGCAGCAGCCACAGAAGCCACATACCAGGCCTGAACAGCAGCTACCGTGCCCTCACCCTCCTGGAAGAGGAGGAAGTGGGTTCTTGTCTCAGTTCCCTCCTGGCCTGGAGCACTGTGTGAGCACTCAGGCTGCTGTCATAGGACTGGCAGTAATAATCAGCCTCATCCTCAGTCTGGAGCCCAGTGATGGCCAGGGAGGCTGAGGTACCAGACTTGAAGCCAGAGAATCGGTCAGAAATCCCTGAGGGTCGCTTATTATTGTCATAGATGAGGAGTTTGGGGGCTGTTCCTGGGAGCTGCTGATACCAGTGTACATCATAACCTCCAATGTTGGAGCTGCTCCCAGTGCAGGAGATGGTGACCTTCTGCCCGGGCGCCCCAGACACTGAGGGCGGCTGTGTCAGCACAGACTGGGCCCAGGAGCCTGGAAGTGGGAGAGACACAGGAATCATGATTCTGCTTCTAGAGACAAGAGGAGAAACCAGTCATTCACGGACTTCCCAGGGCCCCTCCCCTGGACCTGTATCCAGTCACCTGTGCAGTGAATGAGAAGGGTGAGGAGGAGAGGAGACCAGGCCATGCTGGAGACTGTCCTGAGTGCTGCCTCCTGTGCCCACAGCTGAAGTAGAGCTTTCCAAATCTCTCCCTGCCCCTCTTCATACTCTGAGAGTGGGAGGGTCCATCCATGCAAATCAGGCCCCCAGCTTTCTAATCCCACCCTGGGTCCTGGTCAGGCCTCTATGCCTGAGGATGTCAGGGGGTGGCAGAGGTGGGGTTGTGTGTTCCCAGGGGGTGGGGAAGACGCAGCTGTGAGCCCTGAGCAGAGGACACTAGACAGCGCAGGTGGCTGATTCTGCTCTGATCACCCCACTCTTCTCAGGAATGGTCCCCAAGCGCCCCCTGGTGTCCAGACCAAGACAAACCATTGTATGACAAGGTGACCAGAACCTCCAGAGACACTGCTGCCTCCCCGCTGTTCTGTCCACTGACCCTTCTCAGGGCCAGGCCAGGTGGTGCTTGTGTCTTCTGCCTGTGACCTCAGGGCAGTTCTCCCACTTTACTGGGCTCCTCACAAGTGAATCTGTCTGTGGCGCTCTCACTGTTTATTGTACTCAGGTGGTGACTACACAATGTCCTCATACGTCAGATTCAGACCCACACCAGGACCAACTTTGATGGACTCACTTTCCCACGTGTGGGGACACCGTGTCCTCTCATGTGGTCCTCCCTGTGGCCAGAGCTCTCCTTCCTCTGTGGATCCCGCAGCACTGAGTAGGAGGGTAGCTCTTCCCTCTAGGATGCCCAGGGCACATTCCCAGAGGGTTATTCTGGTCAATCTTCATTCTCTACTTCCCCAGAATTGCAGTCATAGTCATCTGGATCTTGTGACTGGGCTGAGCCGTGCCTCACACACAGGACAAGGCTGCCCATGACCCCCTCCCTGCCCAGGAATGCTCTTTCTGGTGGATGCCCCATCAGCTCTTAGGGTGAGGACAGAGTGAGGAGCAGGTCCACAGCTACCTCTTCCAGTTCAGCCCCATCCTGGGACCAGTATAATGTGGCCCATGTGATAAGAGGTAGGTCTCTGTCAAATAGTTACTGAGCATAGAGCGCAGGGTTAGAAATGCCATGTTGATCTAGGCAGCCTAATCCCTACCTTGTGCAGCTGCCCTGATGAAAACACAGGCATAGGAGGAGCACAGGAGTCCTCAATTCCACCCCCTTAATCCCTGGGGCAGAGACCAGAGAAGTCCCTGCTGCACTCCAGGGTCTGAGAAGAGACCTCGACTTGGTGGGATCACAGGGGAAGAAGGAAGAAGGGAGTACAGGAGAACCAAGGGCATATGGGCATGACCTGAAGATTCCTGGGGTTCAGGTGAAGATGTAGGGAAGTCCACCAAGTAGATACAGGTAAATAACATCAGATAAACAACAGGATCTAGGAGAAGTGTGTTCCCAGGAAAGAGCAATTGTGATTGAGAAAGACACCCTGGCAGGCCAATTCTTCAGAAATCCAAGAAGATGCACTTTTGTTCCCCAAGTCCAGGAGCTTGTTCACTGGATGAGCCTGATCTGCTGGGGCTACTGGAGAGGAAGGCAGGGAGGAGCCACGTAGGAGAGTCATGGAGATAGGGAGAACGTGGGCAGAAAAAGAGGAGACTCCACGTTGGGAGAGCCTGGATGGGAGGGGTGCGGTGGGAATGTCCACATGTACAGGTATATTTCTGGATATTTCATACAAATGGGATCATGTTAATTTTTAGATTGCTGTGAGAGAAGAAAACAAATTCAAATTATCTTGCTATTTTTCTAAAAGACAGTGCATCTTCAGCAAAGAAAATTTGCTTCACAGGTGCTATCCTGGTGGATAAGCACTGTGTTTTTAAAAGGCTTTTTTACATTTCTTTTACCATCATACTGCTTTTTTTTTTCCAGAAATATGTATACCAATTAAAATTGTTGACATAAGTTAATACTACATTCTTGTGAAAGTTATGCACTTAACTTTTTGACACATATACTCTCGACCTTTCAGAGGTTATTCATTGAGAAGACCAAGAACATTCACTACCTAATGTATTCACGCTGTTGTTTCTGAGGAGTAAACTCTTTCTTTTTTTTTTTGAGACGGAGTCTCGCTCTGTCACCCAGGCTTCAGTGCAGTGGCCGGATCTTAGCTCACTGCAAGCTCCGCCTCCTGGGTTTACGCCATTCTGCTGCCTCAGCCTCCTAGTAAACTCTTGAATCTCTGGAATTAATTTTCTTAGATCTTGGAGTAACTCCTAAGAGGTAATGAAACTTTTCTTGCTAACTCTCTATTTATTTAAGAACCCTCCCATCTCTCTTTTTTGTGACAATGGGCTATAGATACATGGTTGGCATCATTAGCTGCTGAGTGGAAATGAGCCATGACAGGGAATGAGAACAGAAGTGTGAATATAGAATTTTGGAAATCAAATAGCTCTAGACCTGAGAAAACAACATGAAATTACTTAATAGAGACAGCACTTTCTAGAAGGACACTGAGAAGGAGAATCTAAGGTTTAAGTAAACTAGGAGAGTTCAGTTATGGCTTTAATAGTTGGCTTTGGCCGGGCGTGGTGGCTCAAGCCTGTAATCCCAGCACTTTGGGAGGCTGAGACGGGCGGGTCACAAGGTCAGGAGATCGAGACCATCCTGGCTAACACGGTGAAACCCCGTCTCTACTAAAAAAATACAAAAAAAAAACTAGCCGGGCGAGGTGGCGGGTGCCTGTAGTCCCAGCTACTTGGGAGGCTGAGGCAGGAGAATGGCGTGAACCCGGGAGGCGGAGCTTGTAGTGAGCTGAGATCCGCCACTGCCTCCAGCCTGGGCGACAGAGCGAGACTCCGTCTCAAAAAAAAAAAAAAAAAAAAAATAGTTGGCTTTGTGTCCTAAAGGGGCAGGGTCACGGCTGAGTCAAAGCCAGGTTGCTGCTGATCCCAGACCCTGGGACCAGGACTGAGGGAAGACTCTCAGCAGTGACATGGTTGACCTGGTGGAGCAGCGCCTTGAGATGAGAGCAGAAGGAGGCACCCTGTGCAGTGTGTGGACAGAGGGGGAGGTGCAGGTGCTGTCCCCTGAGTCTGGTCCTCACTTGAAAGAGGGGCAGATGGAGGACCAGTGCTGAGGTGATGGTGATCAGTGGCTTCTAGTGTGGCTTCTTGAACTTCTTTCCCTTTCTTTTTTCTCCTCTGTCCTAGGAGGCCAACATGAGGGCGTTTATCTGCTTCTTGTCTCTCCTGAAGCTGCCTGATTCTCCTATCAATGCCTCCTTGATGAGCATGGATGTGTCTTGGCTCGAAATTGATCTGTGAAAAGAATATCAGAAAGGCCAGAGAGCCCAAGATGGACTTTTGTGGGTCAGCAACTCTCTTGCTTATGTCTCTGCCCAGCTGTCAGTTTTCACAAGACAACACCCATCACGAGCTAAAGATGAGGCTGGAGGGTGCAGTGATTCACACAGTGGGGCTACTTAGGCAGAGCTCCTGGTCTTTTTCCTTTTACTGTCATGTCTGGACCCCAGATCTCCCAGTCATGAGTCAGCATGTAAGTGTCCCCAGCTGCAATGTTAGGGACAGGCAGTGTGTGACCCAAACCCATAAGATAAGCTGCCTGGTCACCATGACACTGTCATGGGAGATGGCATGAATGATTTAGTCCGATTGTTTTGAAGGCTGAGATTCCTCACCAGTGGGTCAGGGAGGGCAGATCTTTCTCATTCGGGAACTTTTTTGTAGTGGGGATGTCATATGTAAAACTGGAGTCATTTTGTTTCCAAATAGGAATTCAGCCAGGGGACAGGAGAGGTTATGGAGAACTAACATCTTACATATCTCAGAGATAAGTTTTCATCTCCCTGTTGCCATGTGGAGAGGAGAAAGGCCTGTGATGACTTTGAACAAGGCTGGGGAGCTGTTGTCTAAGTTTCCATCGTGACAATGAGCTCCAGCCTTCCTGCAGCCCCCTTGCACTTGAAGGACCCCCCAGCAGTGTGATCACTGCGCCCCACTCAGGTGATAAGGCCCGCCTTGTGGTCTCCCCTCCCCTAGGCTTCAGTCCCTCCTCCCCAGATACCGGTGCTGAATCTGACCACTCTCTCCCGGTGACCAGAGCTGGTCCCATGGCCTTCACACTGCCTACCTCCTTGACCATCTTCACTGAAGCATCTGGAGTTTTCCTCACAAACTTACCTCAGATTCTGTGTCCTCCTTGTCCAACCACCTAATGGCTCCTCTACCCTCCCCCACCCAAGCTGTCTTCTCCTCACTATGCAATGTCACCTTATCACCTCAATATTTTAACTTGATTCTCTTTTCCACAAGTTGGTGTCAGCTAGAATATTCTAGGATTATCTATCAGCCTTCATCAATTTTGGTGTCAGTGCTGGGCTCTGCTACGAGGGCATAAGTCTTAAATGTCAGAGTCTGGGAGCTTCGGTACAATCAAATTCCCTGAAAGCCCCCAATTCTTTTGGCCTGAGAGTGAGGCTCAGTCTCCCCTCCATGCATGAGTGGGCAAGAATCCTCTAAGAATTCTTATCTGAGGAAAGGAACCTCTTCAAAGACTGTATTTTATCCTATTCTTACCCAAACTGGAACACACAAAAAAATGAGTAGATGGCTCAGGAGATCTGGTCCACCATCTGAGCCTCAGTTTATGCCACCCTTCCTCACTTTAGTAAGAGGGTCCTCATTTTTTGGTGTGGGGGGCATGGAGTCTCGCACTGTTCCCCAGGCTGGGGTGCAGTGGCACGATCTCGGCTCACTGCAACCTCCACCTCCCAGTTTCATGCCATTCTCCTGCCTCAGCTTCCTGAGTAACTGGGACTACAGGCGCCCACCACCACGCCTGGCTAATTTTTTGTATTTTTAGTGGAGATGGGGTTCCACCATGTTAGCCAGGATGGTGTTGATCTCCTGACCTCGTGATCCGACTGCCTTGGCCTCACAAAGTGCTGGGATTACACAAGTGAGCCACCGTACCCAGCCAGGTCCTAACTATTTTGTGGTCTCAGACACCTCCATCACCTCCCACCATCATCTGGGAAGAATGCCTCACTCTGCTGCCTAGTATAATGCCTGGGCCTCTCCTCGCCCTCTGTGGCTGCCTCCTCTTTATTTCTGTGGAAGGAGGAAGCCAGGGGGTGGCTGGGAGAAAGGAGAGAGGGGAGCCTTGGGTAGGCTTCTGATTTCTGACTCTTTCTTCTCTTCATTAGGGCATGGAGAGGTGATGTGCAGTTTGCAATGGGTGAGGTTGGTTCCCTCTAACCCTGTCCTGGGCACATAAAAAGAAATGTTTCTACAGATTCAGAGACAGCGCTTACAGAGTTTGGAAACAATGCCTGCGATGGAGGCCCTGGGCTGAGCAAGGTTTTCAGGTAGCCTTGAGCCCTCACCTGGCCATAGCTACAGTGAGGAGAGCAATGGGAGGAGGGTGAGAGGAGGAGTCCAGGTCTTGGGGAGAAGCTCTGCTCCCTCAGGCCTCTAGTGAAGTGAAAGGCCCACACCTCCTCACCCCCTCCCCACACCATGGGCAGGCACAGGAAGGTCCGTGAAGACACAGCTGGACCTGCCACCTAGGCCCAGGATTTCAGTGCAGGGACCCTGTGCCTCAAACTGTGGGAGCAGGATATTCTGTTTCCTGGAGGCCCTGTTCCTGACTCTGAGGACAAAGGTGGGGGAGCTTCCACTCCTTGGCAGGGCCCTGGCTGCCCCTAGGCCCATGGGGGAAGCTACAGCAGCAGAAGCTACAGGTCAGGCGTGAGCAGCAGCTGCAGGCACTCACCCTCCTGGAAGATGAGGAAGGGCGTTCTTGTCTCAGTTTCCCCTGGGCCTGGAGCACTGTGTGAGCACTCAGGCTGCTGTCATAAGACTGGCAGTAATAATCAGCCTCATCCCCAGGCTGGAGCCCAGTGATGGCCAGGGAGGCTGAGGTACCAGATTTGGAGCCAGAGAATTGGTCAGAAACCCCTGAGGGTCGCTTACTACTGTCATAGATGAGCAGTTTGGGGGCCGTTCCTGGGAGCTGCTGGTACCACTGCACATCATAACTCCCAATGTTGGAGCTGCTCCCAGTGCACGAGATGGTGACCCTCTGCCCAGGGGCCGCAGACACTGAGGGCGGCTGCATCAGCACAGACTGGGCCCAGGACCCTGGAAGTGGGAGAGACACAGGAATCATGATTCTGCTTCTAGAGACAAGAGAAGAAACCAGTCCATGAAACCAGTCATTCATGGACTGGCTAGGGCCCCTCCCCTGGACCTGTATCCAGTCACCTATGCAGTGAGCCAGGAGAGTGAGGAGGAGAGGAGACCAGGCCATGCTGGAGACTGTCCTGAGTGCTGCCTCCTGTGCCCACAGCTGAAGCAGAGTTTCCCCAAATCTCTCCCTGCCTCTCTTCATACCCTGAGAGTGGGAGGGTCCATCCATGCAAATCAGACCCCAAGCTTTCTAATCCCACCCTGAGTCCTGAGTCAGGTCCCTATGCCTGAGGATGTCAGGGGGTGACAGGGGCGGGGCTGTGTGGTCCCAGTGGGTGGGGAGGACGCAGCTGTGAGCCCTGAGCAGAGGACACCAGGCAGGGCAGCTGGCTGGTTCTGCTCTGATCACCCCCAGTCTTCTCAGGAATGGTCCCCAAGGACCTCCTGGTGTCCAGACCAAGACAAACCATTGTATGACAAGGTGACCAGAACCTCCAGAGACACCGCTGCTTCCCTGCTGTTCTGTCCACTGACCCTGCTCAGGGCCAGGCTAGGTGGTGCTCGTGTCTTCTCCCTGTGACCTCAGGGCAGTTCTCCCACTTTACTGGACTTCTCAGGAGAGTGAAACTGTCTGCAACACGCTCACTGTTTATTATAGAAGACTCAGGTGGTGACTACACAATGTCCTCATAGGACAGAATCAAACCCAGACCAAGGATCGACTTTCATGGATCACTTTCCCACATGTGGGGACACTGGGTCCTCTCATCTCATGTGGTCCTCCCTGGTGGCCAGAGCTCTCCTTCCTCTGTGGCTCCTGCAGCACTGAGTAGGAGGGAAGCTCTTCCCTCTAGGATGCCCAGGGCACATTCCCAGAGGGTTATTCTGGTCAATCTTCACTCTCTGCTTCCCCAGAATTGCAGTCATAGTCATCTGGATCTTGTGACCGGCTGAGCCGTGCCTCACATACAGGACAAGGCTGCCCATGACCCGCTCCCTGCCCAGGAATGCTCTTTCTGGTGGATGCCCCATCAGTTCTTAGGGTGAGGGCAGAGTGAGGAGCAGGTCCACAGCTACCTCTCCCAGGTCAGCACCATCCTGGGTCCAGTATAACGTGGCCCATGTGATAAGAGCTAGATTTCTGTCAAATAGTTTTGAGCACGTATCTTTTGCAGAGCATAGAGCCCTGGGTTGGAAAGGCCATGTTGATCTAGGCAGACTAATCCCTACCTTGTGCAGCTATGCTGATGAAAACACAGGCATAGGAGGGGCACTGGAGTCCTCTCTTCCACCCCCTTAATCCCTGGGGCAGAGATCAGAGAAGTCCCTGCTGCACTCCAGGGTCTGAGAAGAGAGCTTGACTAGGTGTGATCACAGGGGAAGAAGGAAGAAGGGACTACAGGAGAACAAAGGGAATGTGGACATGACCTGAAGGTTTCTGGGGTTCAGGTGAAGATGTAGGGACGTCCACCAAGTAGATACAGATGAATAACATTAGATAAATAACAGGATCTAGGAGAAGTGGACTCCCAAGAAGGAGTGACTGTGATTGAGAAAGACACCCTGGCAGGGCAAGTCCTCAGAAATCCAAGAAGATGCACTTTTGTTCCCCAAGTCCAGGAGCTTGTTCACTGGTTGGCCCTGATCTGCTGGGGCTACTGGAGAGGAAGACAGGGAGGAGCCACGTGTCAGCAGGAGAGAGGTGGAGAGGGGGAGAACATGGGCAGAAAAAGAGGAGATTCCACTTTAGGAGAGCCTAGATGGGAGGTATGCAATGGGAATGTCCACATGTAGGGGTATATTTCTAGATATTTCATATAAATGGGATCATGTTAACTTTCAGAGTGTTGTGAGAGAAGAAGACAAATTTAAACTATCTTGCTATTTTCTAAAGGACAGTGTATCTTCAGCAAAAAAAAAATTTGCTTCACAGGTGCTATCCTGGTGGACTATAATCACTGTGGTTTTAAAAGGCTTTTTACATTTCTTTTACCATCATACTGCTTTTTTTTCAGAAATATATATACCAATTAAAATTGTTGACATAAATTAATACTACATTATTATGAGAGTTACGCACTTACCTTTTTGACACATATACTCTGGACCTTTCAGAGGTTATTCATTGAGAAGACCAAGAACATTCACTACCTGATGTATTCATGCTGTTGTTTCTGAGGAGTAAACTCTTGAAGCTCTGGAATTAATTTTCTTGGCTCTTGGAGTAATTCCTAAGAGGTAATGAAACTTTTCTTGCTAACCTTCCATTTATTTAAGAACCCACCCATCTCTCTTTTTTGTGACAATGGGCAGTAGATACATGGTTGGCATCATTAGCTGCTGAGTGGAAAATGAGCCATGACGGGAAATGAGAACATAAGTGTAAGTATAGAATTTTGGAAATCAAATGGCTCTAGACCTGAGGAAATAACATGTTATTATTTAGTATAGACAGCACTTTCTAGAAGGACACTGAGAAGGAGAATCCAAAGTTTGGGTAAACTAGGAAGTTCAGTTATGACTTTAATAGTTTAATCGGCTTTGTGTCCTGAAGGGGCAGGGTCAAAGCTGAGTCAACACCAGGTTGCCGTTGATCCCTGACCCTGGGACCAGGACCAAGGGAAGACTCTCGGCAGTGACAAAGGTGACCTCGTGGAGCAGCTGCTTTGAGATGAGAGCAGAAGGAGGCTCCCTATGCAGTGCAGGGACAGAGGGGGAGGTGCAGGTGCTGTCCCCGAGTCTGGTCCTCTCTTGAAAGAGGGATAGATGGAGGACCAGTGCTGAAGTGATGGTGATCAGTGACATCTAGTGTGGCTTCTTGAGCTTCTTTCCCCTTTGTTTCTCCTCTGAACTTAGGAGGTCAACCTGAGGGTGTTTATCTTCTTCTTGTCTCTCCTGATTCCCCTATCAATGCCTCCTTGATGGGCATGGATGTGTCTTGGCCTGGAATTCATCTGTGAAAAGAATATCAGAAAAGTCAGAGAGCCCAAGATGGAGTTTTTTGAGACAGAGACATTCTTCCCTGTGTCTCACCCCAGCTGTCAGTTTTCACAAGACAACACCCATCACGAACTAAAGATGAGGGTGGAGGGTGCAGTGATTCACACAGTAGGGCTACTTAGGCAGAGCTCCTGGTCTTTTTCCTTTTACTGTCATGTCTGGACCCCAGATCTCCCAGCCATGGGTTCAGCATGTTAAGTGTCCCCAGCTGCAATGTTAGGGACAGGCAGTTTGTGGCTGGTCAGATAGTCTCCCTGGTCACCATGATGCTGTCATGGGAGATGGCATGAATGATTTAGTCTGGTTGTCTTGAAGGCTGAGATTCCTCACCAGTGGGTCAGGGAGGGGAGATCTTTCTCATTCTGGAACTAAAAAGTGAAGATGTCTTACATAAAACTGGAGAGTCATTTTGTATCCAAATAGGAATTCAGCCAGGGGACAGGAGAGGTTATGGAGAACTAACATCTTACATATCTCAGAGATAAGTTTTCCTCTGCCTGTTGCCATGTGGAGAGGAGAAAGGCCTGTGATGATTTTGAACAAGGCTGGGAAGCTGTTGTCTAAGTTTTCATTGTGACAATGACCTCCAGCCTTCCTGCAGCCCCCTTGTGCTTGAAGGACCCCTCAGCAGTGTGATCACTGCGCCCCACTCGGGTCCTAAGGCCCGCCTTGCGCTCTCCCCTCACCCAGGCTTCAGTCCCTCCTCCCCAGACACGGGTGCTGAATCTGACCACTCTCTCCCAGTGGCCCCATCTGGTCCCATGGCCTTCATACTTCCTACCCCCTTGTTCATCTTCTCTGAAACATCTGGAATTGTCCTCAAAAACTTACCTCAGATCCTGTGTCCTCCTTGTCCAACCCTCTAATGGCTCCTCTACCCTCCCCCACCCAAGCTCACACCTCCTCACTGTACGATGCCATCTTATTGCATCCATATTTTTACTTGTCTTTTCCACAAGTCGGTGTCAGCTAGAATATTCTAGGCTTATCTATTAGCCTTGATCCATTTTGGTATCAGTGCTGGGCTCCGTTAAGAGGGCATAAGTCTTAGATGGCAGAGTCTGGGAACTTCAGTACAATCAAATTCCCTTGAAATCCCGCAATTCTTTTGGCCTGAGAGTGAGACTCAGCCTCCCCTCAAAGCCTGAGTGGGCAATGGTTTTCTAAGTATTCTTATCTGATGCCCTGAGCTGAGCAAGGTCCTCAAGTATCCCTGAGCCCTCACCTGGCCATAGCTACAGTGAGGAGAATGATGGGTGGAGGGTGAGGGAAGGAGTCAAGGTCTTGGGGAGCACCTCTGCTCCCTCAGGCCTCTAGTAAAGCTCAAAGGCCCACACCTCCTCACCCCCTCCTCACACCATGGGTAGGCACAGGAAGGTCTGTGAAGACACAGCTGGATCTGCCACCTCAGCTCAGGATTTCAGTGCAGAGACCCTGTGCCCCAAGCTGCAGCAGCTGGATATTCTGTTTCCTGGAGGCCCTGATCCTAACTGTGAGGACAAAAGTGTGGGAGCCTCCACTCCTAGGCAGGGCCCTGGCTCCCCCTAGGCCCATGGGGAAGCTGCAGCAGCAGAAGCTACAGGTCAGGCATGAGCAGCAGGTGCAGGCACTCACCCTCCTGGAAGAGGAGGAAGGGGGTTCTTGTCTCAGTTCCCTATTGGCCTGGAGCACTGTGGGACCATTCAGACTGCTATCCCATGTTCCGCAGTAATAATAACCTCATCCTCAGACTGGAGTCCAGTGATGGTCAGGGAGGCTGAGGTACCAGACTTGGAGCCAGAGAATCGGTCAGAAACCCCTGAGGGTCGCTTATTATTGTCATAGATGAGGAGTTTGGGGGCCGTTCCTGGGAGCTGCTGGTACCAGTATACATAATAACCCGCCCCGATGTTGGAGCTGCTCCCAGTGCAGGAGATGGTGACCCTCTGCCCGGGGGTCCCAGACACTGAGGGCGGCTGTGTCAGCACACACTGGGCCCAGGACCCTGGAAGTGGGAGAGACACAGGCATCATGATTCTGCTTCTAGAGACAACAGGAGAAACCAATCATCAATAGGCTTCCCAGGGCCCCTCCCCTGGACCTGTATCCAGTCACCTGTGCAGTGAACCAGCAGAGTGAGAAGGAGAGACCAGGCCATGCTGGAGACTGTCCTGAGTGCTGCCTCCTGTGCCCACAGCTGAAGTAGAGCTTCCCCAAATCTCTCCCTGCCCCTCTTCATACTCTGAGAGTGAGAGGGTTCATCCATGCAAATCAGACCCCCAGCTTTCTAATTCCACCCTGGGCCCTGGGTCAGGCCCCTATGCCCTGAGGATGTCAGGGGATGGCAGGGATGGGGCTATGTGGTATCAAGGGGTGTAAAGGACACAGTTTTGAGCCCTGAGCAGAGGACATTAGGGAGGGCAGGTGGCTGGTTCTGCTCTGATCACCCCACCCTTCTCAGGAATGGTCTCCAAGCGCCCCCTGGTGTCCAGACCAAGACAAACCATTATAAGACAAGGTGACCAGAACCTCCAGAGACACCTCTGCCTCCCCGCTGTTCTGTCCAATGCCCCAGCTCAGGGCCAGGCCAGGAGGTGCTTGTATCTTCTCCCTGTGACCTCAGGGCAGTTCTCCCACTTTACTGGGCTCCTCACAAGTGAATCTGTCTGTGGCGCTCTCACTGTTTGTTGTACTCAGGTGGTGACTACACAATGTCCTCATACGTCAGATTCAGACCCACACCAGGGACCAACTTTGATGGACTCACTTTCCCACGTGTGGGGACACCGTGTCCTCTCATGTGGTCCTCCCTGGTGGCCAGAGCTCTCCTTCCTCTGTGGCTCCCGCAGCACTGAGTAGGAGGGTAGCTCTTCCCTCTAGGATGCCCAGGGCACATTCCCAGAGGGTTATTCTGGTCAATCTTCATTCTCTACTTCCCCAGAATTGCAGTCATAGTCATCTGGATCTTGTGACCGCGCTGAGCCGTGCCTCACACACAGGACAAGGCTGCCCATGACCCCCTCCCTGCCCAGGAATGCTCTTTCTGGTGGATGCCCCATCAGCTCTTAGGGTGAGGACAGAGTGAGGAGCAGGTCCACAGCTACCTCTCCCAGTTCAGCCCCACCCTGGGTCCAGCATAATGTGGCCCATGTGATAAAAGGTAGGTCTCTCTCAAATAGTTACTGAACACGTATCTTTTGCTGAGCATAGAGCGCAGGGTTAGAAATGCCATGTTGATCTAGGCAGCCTAATCCCTACCTTGTGCAGCTAACCCTGATGAAAACACAGGCATAGGAGGGGCACTGGAGTCCTCAATTCCACCCCCTTAATCCCTGGGGCAGAGACCAGAGAAGTCCCTGCTGCACTCCAGGGTCTGAGAAGAGACCTCGACTTGGTGGGATCACAGGGGAAGAAGGAAGAAGGGAGTACAGGAGAACCAAGGGCATATGGGCATGACCTGAAGATTCCTGGGGTTCAGGTGAAGATGTAGGGAAGTCCACCAAGTAGATACAGGTAAATAACATCAGATAAACAACAGGATCTAGGAGAAGTGTGTTCCCAGGAAAGAGCAATTGTGATTGAGAAAGACACCCTGGCAGGCCAATTCTTCAGAAATCCAAGAAGATGCACTTTTGTTCCCCAAGTCCAGGAGCTTGTTCACTGGATGGGCGTGATCTGCTGGGGCTACTGGAGAGGAAGGCAGAGAGGAGCCACGTGTCAGTAGGAGAGTCATGGAGATAGGGAGAACGTGGGCAGAAAAAGAGGAGACTCCACGTTGGGAGAGCCTGGATGGGAGGGGTGCGATGGGAATGTCCACATGTACAGGTATATTTCTAGATATTTCATATAAATGGGATCATGTTAATTTTTAGATTGCTGTGAGAGAAGAAGACAAATTCAAACTATCTTGCTATTTTTCTAAAAGACAGTGCATCTTCAGCAAAGAAAATTTGCTTCACAGGTGCTATCCTGGTGGACTATAAGCACTGTGTTTTTAAAAGGCTTTTTTACATTTCTTTTGCCATTATACTGCTTTTTTTCAGAAATATATATATGAATTAAAATTGTTGACATAAGTTAATACTACATTCTTATGAAAGTTATGCACTTAACTTTTTGAAACATATACTCTGGACCTTTCAGAGGTTATTCGTTGAGAAGACCAAGAACATTCACTACCTAATGTATTCATGCTGTCGTTTCTGAGGAGTAAATTCTTGAATCTCTGGAATTAATTTTCTGAGATCTTGGAGTAATTCCTAAGAGGTAATGACACTTTTCTTTCCTAACCCTGTATTTGTCTAAGGAACCCTCCCATCTCTCTTTTTTGTGACAATGGGCTGTAGATACATGGCTGGCATCATTAGCTGCTGAGTGGAAAATGAGCCATGACAGGTAATGAGAACAGAAGAGTGAGTATAGAATTTTGGAAATCAAATAGCTCTAGACCTGAGAAAACAACATGAAATTTTTAAATAGAGATGGCACTTTCTAGAAGGACAGTGAGAAGGAGAATCTAAGGTTTGAATAATCTAGGAGAGTTCAATTATGCCTTTAATAGTTGGCTTTGTGTCCTGAAGGGGCAGGGTCACAGCTGAATCAAAGCCAGGTTGCTGCTGATCCCAGACCCTGTGACCAGGACCAAGGGGAGACTCTCAGCAGTGACACAGCTGGCCTGGCAAAGCAGCGCCTTGAGATGAGATCAGAAGGAGGCACCCTAAGGAGTGCATGGGGAGAGGGGTAGGTCCAGATGCTGTCCCGTGAATCTGGTCCTTACTTGAAAGAGGAGCAGATGGATGACAGGGGCCACGGTGATGGTGATCAGTGGGTGCTAGTGTGGCTTCTTGAACTTCTTTCCCTTTCTTTTTTCTCCTCTGTGCTTAGGAGGCCAACAGGAGGGTGTTTATCTGCTTCTTGTCTCTCCTGAGGTTACCTGATTCTCCTGTCAATGCCTCTTTGATGAGAATGGATGTGTCTTGGCCCAGTATTGATCTGTGAATAGAATATCAGAAAGGCCAGAGAGCCCAAGGTGGAGATTTGTGAGTCAGAGACTCTCCTGCTTGTGTCCCAGCCCAGCTGTCAGTTTTCACAAGCCAACACCCACCACAAACTGAAGATGAGGCTCGAGGGTGCAGCGATTCACACAGTGGGGCTACTTAGGCAGAGCTCCTGGTCTTTTTCCTTTTACTGTCATATCTGGACCCCAGATCTCCCAGCCATGAGTTTAGCATGTAAGTGTCCCCAGCCACAATGTTGGGGACAGGCAGTGTGTGACCGAAACCCATAAGATAAGCTGCCTGGTCACCATGACGCTGTCATGGGAGAGGGCATGAATGATTTAGTCCGTTGGTCCTGCAGGTTGAGATTCCTCACCAGTGGGTCAGGGAGGGCAGATCTTTCTCATTCGGGAACTTTTTTGTAGTGAGGATGTCATATGTAAAACTGGAGAGTCATTTTGTTTCCAAGTAGGAATTCAGCCAGGGGACAGGAGAGGTTATGGAGAACTAACATCTCATATATCTCAGAGTTAAGTTTTCCTCCCATTGCCATGTAGAGAGGAGAAAGGCCTGTGATACCTTTGAACAAGGCTGGGGAGCTGTTGTCTAAGTTTCCATTGTGACAATGAGCTCCAGTCTTCCTGCAGCCCCCTTGCACTTGAAGGACCCCCCAGCAGTGTGATCACTGCGCCCCCCTCAGGTCCTAAGGCCCGCCTTGCACTCTCCCTTCACCCAGGCTTCAGTCCCTCCTCCCCAGATACCGGAGCTGAATCTGCCCACTCTCTCCTGGTGACCAGAGCTGGTCCCACGGCCTTCACACCGCCTACCTCCTTGTCCATCTTCACTGAAGCATCTGGAGTTTTCCTCACAAACTTACCTCAGATTCTGTGTCCTCCTTGTCCAACCCTCTAATGGCTCCTCTACCCTCCCCCACCCAACCTCTCTTCTCCTCACTGTGGGATGCCACCTTATTACTTCAATATTTTAACTTGATTCTGTTTTCCACAAGTTGGTGTCAGCTAGAATATTCTGGGATTATCTATCAGCCTTCATCCATTTTGGTGTCAGTGCTGGGCTCTGCTCCGAGGGCATAAGTCTTAAATGTCAGAGTCTGGGAGCTTCAGTACAATCAAATTCCCTGAAAGCCCCCGATTCTATTGGCCTGAGAGTGTGGCTCAGCCTCCCTTCAATGCCTGAGTGGGCAAGAATCCTCAACAAATTCTTATCTGAGGAAAGGAACCTCTTCAGACTTTTAAAAAATTATATTCTTACCCAAACTGGAACACAAGAAAAAATGAGTAGATGGCTCAGGAGATCTGGTCCACCATCTGAGCCTCAGTTTATGCCCCTCCTCCTCACTTTAGCAAGAGTGTCCTCACTATTTTCTGGTTCCAGACACGTCCACCACCTCCCTCCATCATCTGAAGGACTGGCTTGAGCTGCTGCCTAGTATAATGTCTGCACCTCCCCATGCCCTCTGTGGCTGTCTCCTCTTTTTTTCTGTGGAAGGAGGAAGCCAGGGGGTGGCTGGGAGAGAGAAGAGAGGGGAGCCCTGAGTAGATTCCTGATTTCTAACTGTTTCTTCTCCTCATTGTGGCACTGAGAGGTGAGGAGCAATTTGCAAGGGGTGGGGTTGGTGCCCTCTAACCCTGTCCTGGGCACATAGAAATAAATGTTTTCTACAGATTCAGAGACCGCCCTTACAGAGTTTGGAAACAATGCCCGGGATGGAGGCCCTGCACTGAACAAGGTCCTCAGGTAGCCCTAAGCCTTCACCTGGCCATAGCTATAGTGATCAGAGTGATGGGAGGAGGGTGACGGAAGGAGTCCAGGTCTTGTGGAGCACCTCTACACCCTCAGGTCTCTAGTGAAGCTCAAAGGCCCACACCTCCTCACCCCTCCCCCGACCATGGGCAGGTACAGGGAGGTCTGTGAAGACACAGCTGAACCTGCCACCTTGGCCCATGATATCAGTACAGAGACCCTGTGTCCCAAGCTGCGGGAAGAGGATATTCTGTTTCTTGGGGTCCCTGTCCCTGACTCTGAGGACAAAAGTGGGGGAGCCTCCACTCCTAGGCATGGCCATGGCTGTCTCTAGGCCCATGGGGGAGCTGCAGCAGCAGAAGCTACAGGTCAGGCGTGAGCAGCAGCTGCAAGCACTCACCCTCCTGGCAGAGGAGGAAGGGGGTTCTTGTCTCAGTTCCCCATTGGCCTGGAGCACCGTGTGAGCACTCAGGCTGTTATCCATGCTGAGCAGTAATAATCAGCCTCATCTCCAGTCTGGAGCCCAGTGATGCCCAGGGAGGCTGAAGTGCCAGACTTGGAGCCAGAGAATCGGTCAGAAATCCCTGAGGGTCGCTTATTACTTTCATAGATGAGGAGTTTGGGGGCTGTTCCTGGGAGCTGCTGGTACCAGGATACATAACTTCTCCCGATGTTGGAGCTGCTTCCAGAGCAGGAGATGGTGATCTTCTGCCCTGGGTCCGCAGACACTGAGGGCAGCTGCGTCAGCACACACTGGGCCCAGGACCCTGGAAGTGGGAGAGACACAGACATGGTGATTCTTGGTCTAGAGAGAGAAGGAGAAAGCAGGGCCTCATGGGCTTCCAGGACCCCTCCCCCGACCCTGTGTCTGGGCACCTGTGCAGTGAATGAGAAGGGTGAAGAGGAGAGGGGACCAGGTCATGATGAAGATTGTCCCGAGTCCTGCCTTCTGTGCTCACAGCTGAAGCAGAGCTTCCCCAAATCTCTCCCTGCCCCTCTTTATACTCTGAGAGAAGGAGGGTCCATCCATGCAAATCAGACCCTCCAGCTTTCTGATCCCACCCTGGGCCCTGGGTCAAGCTCCTCTGCCTGAGAATGTCAGGGAGTGGCAGGGGTGGGGCCGTGTGGTCCCAGGGGGTGGAGAGTTCACATCTATGAGCCCTAAGCATAGGGTACCAAGCAGGACAGGTGGTTGGTCCTGCTCTCATCACGCCCAGTCTTCTCAGGAATGGTACGCTGGCCCCCCCTTCGTGTTCATTGTGCGACATTGTACACCACCATTGTATGACAAAGTGACCAGAGCCTCTCAGAGACACCCCTCCCTCCCTGTTGTTCTGTCCATGGCCCTCTCCATCAGGTCCAGGTCAGGCAGCTCCCTGAGTCTTTTTTTCGTCACCTCAGGGCAGACTTCAAATTCTACTGGGTTCCTCAGGGGTGAATCTGTCCATGGCTCCCTGGCTATTCACTGTATAGGACTCAGGTGGTGACTACACAAAGTCCTCTTATGTCAGAATGAAATCGAGAGCCCTGACCAGCCCCATGGACTCATTTCCTCACCTGTGGGGTCACCGGGTTCTCTGTTCTCGTGTCACTCCTCCCTGGTGGCCAGAGCTCTCCTTTCTCTGTGGATTCTGCAGTGCTGGGTAGTCAGCAGCTCTTCCCTCTAGGATGGCCGGGACACATTCTCAAAGGGTTATGCTGGTAAATGTTTGTTCCCTATCTACTTTTCCACACTTGCAGTCATAGTCATCTGGGTTCTGTGACCAGGGATCTCACCCAGGAGTCTCTTCTCCATCACTGAATGCCAGTCTGCAGGAGATCCTGGCAAATGACTTTGCAGTGTTTCGCTTAAGAGCATAAAAGCAAATATGCTCAGTATTTGAAGATGGGAAGAATGAAAACTCTAACTTGTTTTGACCGGAGTCTGTATGCTGGTAAGTAGCCTTTAGGATCAACCATTCTAACTAGGATGTTTAGGAAATAATATGGCTCAAATTCAGTAATGAGTGTTTTGGGCATGTCTTAAAGATGATAGAAATTATTCATCTTTGTTTTGTAATGAAATCTAGAATATGACACATTAAAAACAATAAACTGAAGGAAAAAGATAATCTTGTTCATTAAAATGAAACAGACTGTATATATGACTACAGGAGTGCTGGCATGATACATTTTGGACTCAACAAATCTTTGTTTGTGGAATCCCATGTGGTTGGAGAACAGCAGGATAGTTATGTTATTTACTCTGGTGAATCTATCACCAGGCAGTTGTAGTACCATGAGGTTTTAAATGCACCATTTAAACAATGAACTAAGCTGGGTGTGGTGGCTCATGCCTGTCATCCCAGCACTTTAGGAGGCTGAGGTGAGTGGATCACTTGAGGTCAGGAGTTTGAGACCAGCCTGGTCAACATGATGAAACCCCATCTTGGGCCAGGTGCAGTGGCTCATGCCTGTAATCTCAGCACTTTGGGGGGCAAAGGTGGGCAGATCACAAGATCAAGGCATCAAAACCATCCTGGCCAACATGGTGAAACCGAATCTCTATTAAAAATACGATAATTAGCTGGTCATGGTGGCTGGTGCCTATAGTCCCAAGCTACTTGGGAGGCTGAGGCAGGACAATTGCTTGAATCCGGGAGATGGAGGTTGCAGTGTACCGAGATTGCACCACTGCACTTCTGCCTGGCAACAGAGGGAGACTACGTCTAAAAAACAAAAAAAAAGAAAAAAGAAACCCCATGTCTAGTAAAAACACAAAAACTAGCCAGGCATGGTGGTGCATGCCTGTAGTCCCAGCTGCTTGGGAGGCTGAGGCAGGAGAATTGCTTGAACCTGGAAGTTGCAGGTTGCAATGAATCAAGATTGTGCCACTGCACTCCAGCCTGGGTGACAGAGCAAGATTCCATCTCAAAAACAACAAAGCAGCAAACAAACAAAAATACAGAATGAAATAGTGATATCTAATGTAGACATTTAAATCAAATCAGCCAAGACATGTAACTGAAATAAAGTATATTCTGTATTTTAGGATTGCATTTCATGGGTGTCATTCTTTGAAATGTTCCCATTTATTGTAAACCATGTTATTTTAAATATTTTTATAGCTTTTGAAAAATGTTTGTTGTGTTTACATAACACAGCAGGCATATTAAATTTTATTTCTTTTAAAGTAGAAAGGAATTGTAACTGGGCTTGCACTTCCTATTTTTTGTCACTGCCTCCTCTGTGATGATGCATAGACGTTCACGGTGAATTTTGTTTATCTTTTTCTCCCACCTTCAAGAACAGAGCTTCCCTCAGGCTGAGCAGTGTCTCCCATAGAGGACAATGCTGCCCATGGCCGCCTTTCTGCCAAGGGATGTTCTCCCTGGTGGACGTCCCATGAGTTCTTAGCCTGAAAGCAGAGAGAGGAACATTTCTACTGCTGCCTCTCCCAGTTCAGCCCCATCCCGGCTTCAGTATAATGAGGCCAGTGTGATGAAATGTAGGTTTTCTCAAATAGTTACTGAGCACCTACCTTGTGCTGGGCACAGAGCTCAATGTTGGGAACGCCATGTTGATCTAGACAGCCTCATCCCTGCCTCATGAAGCTGACCCTGATGGCAAGACAGGGGTGGGAGCGGCAATGAGGACCTCCCATTCTCCTCATTCATAATTGAAGCAAAGAGACCAGAGTGGCCCCTGCTGCACTCAGGGGTCTCAGAAGGGATGACTTGGTGGGATCGCAGGAGAACAGAAAACAAGACATTTCAGGACAACTGAGGAAATATTGACATGGCTTGAAGATTCCTGGGGTTCCGGTGAAGATGTCGAGAAGTCCACAGAGTAGACCTAGATGGAGTAACACAGAGATGAATAACGGGATCCAGCAAAAGTGGACGCCCGGGAACAGAGGGATTGTGATCCAGAAAGAGACCCTGGCAGGGCAAGTCCTCAGAAGCCCAACAAGATGCACTTTTGTTCCCCAAGCCCAAGAGCTTGTTCCCCTCGTGGGCCCAATCTGTGGGGGGTACTGGAAAGGAAGGCAGGGAGGAGCCATGTGTCAGCAGGCAGATGTGTGGAGAGGAGCAGAATGTGGGTAGAGAGATTCCACTTTGGGAGAGGATGCATGGGTGGTGTTAGATGGGAATGTCCAAATGTACAGTTATTTTTCTTGATATTTGATATAAATGGGGTGATTTTAATTTGTAGATTGTGAGATGAGAACACAAATTCATAGCTACATTGCTATTATTCTAAAAGACAGTGTGTCCTCAACACAAAAAATTTCCTTCACAGGTTCTATCCTGGTGGACTATAAGCACTGAGTTTTTAAAATGCTTTTTTACATTTATTTACCAGCATACTGTTTGTTTCCAAAATATATAAGCTTATTAAAATTTTTGACATACGTGAATACTACGTTTTTGTGAAAGTCATATGCTTACCTTTTTGAAATGTATTCTCTGATCATTTCTGAGGTTATCTATTGACAAGGCCAAGAAGATTCAGCACCTAATGCATTGCTGCTGTTGTTTTTGAGTTATAAACTCTTGAAGCTCTGGAATGAATTTTCTTGGATCCTGAAGTGATTCCTAAGAGTTACTACAACTTTTCTTTGCTAACCCTGTATTTATCTAAGGAACCCTCTCCTCCCCATTTTTCATGACAATGGGCTATAGACACATGGTTGGCATCATTAGCTGCTGAGTGGAAAATGAGCCATGACAGGGAATGACAACATGAGACTGAGTATAGAATTTTGGAAATCAAGTGGCTCCAGACCTGAGGAAATGCCATGATATTATTGATTAGAGACAGAACTTCCTAGAAGGATACTGAGAAGGAGAATTTAAGATTTAAGTAAACCACTAGAGTTCACTTAGAGCCCTGATAATTCACTTTTTGTCCTGAAGGGACAGGCTCACAGCGGAGTTATAGCCAGGCTGATCCTGATCTGAACCCCTGTGACCAGGACCCTGTGAAGACTCTCAGCAGTGGCACAGGTAACCTGAGGGGGCAGCAGTCTTGGGATGAGCACAGAAGGAGGCACCTCACGGTCTGAACAGATGAAGACGTGTTTCTCTAGGCCTCTGAGTCTGGTCTTCACTGAGAGAGAGGCAGATGGAGAACAGGTGCCCAGGTGATGGTGGGCAGTGACCACTTATATTTCTTCTTGAATTCCTTTCATTTCCTTAACTCCTCTGGGCTTAAGAGCTCAACATGAGGGTGTTTATCTGCTTTCTGTCTCTCATGAGACTACCTGATTCTCAGATCGCTGCCCCCTGTATGGACTTGGGCTGTGTCCTGGCCTGAAATTGATCCATGAAAGGAATGTCAGAAAGGTCAGGGAGCCCAAGATGAAGCATTGTGAGATGGGGACAGACAGGCCCATGTTACTGCCCAGGTTCCAGCCTCGATGAGACAGCACCCATCATGAATGTAGGATGAAGGTGGAGGGCAGAGTGATGCACACAGGTGGCCACATAGGGAAGACTCCTGATCTATTCCTCTCTTTTCTGTACCATAGATCACTCAGTCATAAACTTAGCCTATAATCATCCCCAACTGCAATGCCAGGGACAGGCAGTGTATGGCTGAAATTAATCAGAGAGCACCCCCCAGTCACCATGGTGGTGTCAGGGGAGATGGCATGAGGGATCTAGTCCAGCCCTCCTGATGTCCGGGATTCCTGGCCAGTGGGTCAGGGAGGGCAGATCTTGCTGATTCTGGAAGGTTTTCTCTGAGGATGTAATGCTGGGCACTGGGGAGTCACTTGTTTCCAAATACAAATTCATCCAGGTGACAGGACAGGTCATGGGAAGGGACTTCTCATGTATCTCAGAGGGAGATTCGCCCTGTTGCCATCTGGAGAGGAAAAGGTCCCCCCAGCAGTAGGCTCCAGGTCCACATCTTTCTCTCACCCAGGCTTCAGTTCCTCCTCCCCAGAAACTTGTGCTGAAGGGGTGGAGGCTAAACAGAGAAGACACATTACTGGGAAAACAGAAGGTTTTCCTCCCACCTCCCCACTGGCTCACAGCACTGCATAATCTTGGATGCTTGTGTCTCAAGATGCGCATAAGAATCAGCTTCCTTACTGTCTGGAGCCCAGAGGTGCTCAGGGAGGCCATGATGCCCAACCTGGGGTCCAAGAACTGGGCTGGGACCTGTGCTGACCGATGACTGCTGTCATAGATGAGGAGTTTGGGGACACTGCTGGTACCAGGACACAGATCTACACCCAGCCTTGCTTCTGCTTCCTGTGTGATAGATGGTGGCAATTTGCTGCACCCACATGAACACTTCCCACCACTGGGTCAGCATAGACTGGACCAGAACCTTGACATCTGGACTAACACAGGGTGAGAGAGGTGGGTCAGTGGAGAGGGCAGCATGCAGGGTCCTCGTTCCATTCACCCACAGCCCTGATGCCCTATCCCTATCCCTAGTCACCTGTGCAGTGGATGAGAAGGGGGAGAAAGGGAGGACCTGAGGCCATGGTGAGGACCCCCACACAGTTCTGCATCCTGATGACCCTCAGCTGGGCCTGAGCTCCCCCAGTCGCTATTATTTCCTCCAACATCCCAGGATGAAAGAGGGCCTCTTCATGCTCACCAGCCTCCTCCCCTGGGCTGCCCAAGTCCCACCCTAGGCCCTGACTCTGACCCCTGCCTAGAAAGCTGAGCCTGGGATGGGGTGGACCTGGGTGGGGCTGTTCTGTGTCTTCCTGAGGACCTGTAAGGACACAGCTTCTGGTCCCCGTGAGCAGGGGCAGAGGGCTCCAGCTTAGGCCTAGAGGTTGGCTCCCAACTGGGATCCACAGCACAGGCCTCAGAGAGAGCCCACAGCACCCTCTGCTGGCTGAAGCCCACACAGGCCCGAGAATCTGGCTTTCTCCACTGTCCACTTTGTCCTCTCCCTATAGGATGGAGCTGGGCAGTGTCCATGTCACTAAGCATCTGAGTCTCAGGTCTCCACACAGCCCTCGTGCCCTGGACTCACCTGCCCAGCTCACTGTGTGCTTTACAAGACAGTCCTGAAGCTCATCCTCCCTGAGGAACCTCCCTTGGAGACCACAGAGCAGGAAGACCAGCAGGGACAGGGCGGTGCTTACCACCAAGACACCAGGAGCTGCTCCCTGTCTTCCCTCCCTGGCTGACCAGAGTCTGCTCCCAGATGACTGGGACCTGCCCTCAGACCCAGCCTCTGCCTCTGTGCCTTCCCCTTTCTCTCAGGCCCTCACTGACAGATTGCAGACTGGTAGATAAGTAGGTAGGTAGGTAGGTAGGTACGTGAAAATATTTGCCCATCTGAGGAATAAATTCTAGAATAATGTAAACACCAAGTGCAATTAATTAATTGTTTTGTAGCCCCTACCCCTCCCCAGCAACCCTGGCACATCCTGGCCTTGGTGCTCTCCCAGAATCAGACTCTTTATGGCTTTGGTCTGTCCCAAGCATCTCTCTACCAGTCTGACCTCCAGATTGGGTGTTCTCAGTTCCTCAAGCCCCTCAAGCACTCTGGCCTCCAGTATCTAAGCTTCCATCTCCTAGTAGCAATGGAGTGACTTTGTATTAATCCTGTTTCATCTTCCCAACACCTTTACTAAGTGGGTATTTTCATCATTATCTCCATTTTTCAAGTGAGGAAATAAAGGAGGAAAACTTGGGTTGCTCAAAGCCACATGGCCAGTAAATGCCAGGACGCAAACTCAAATGATTGTTTATTTGTTTAGAGATGAAGTGTCATTCACCCAGGCTGGAGTGCAGTGGCATGATCACAGCTCACTGTAACTTCAAACTCCTGGAAGTAAGTGATCCTCCTGTCTGAGCCTTCCAAAACTTTGGGACTACAGGTGCACACCAACATGTCTGACTTAAAACCCAAGTCTTAAGATTCAAGATCTAATACTCATTCTGCTTCGTATCATAAAACCTACTCTCTTTCTACATTTAGGATTAAGCCCCAGGATTATTTCATCTAGGCCTTTCTAGACTTATCTATCAGCCGTCTTCCATTTTGGTGTCAGTGCTGGGCTTGGCTAAGGGTGCTTATGTCTTAGATGCCAGAGTCTGGGAACTTCAATCCTGTCCAATTCCCTTGAAAGCCGCAAAGTCTTTTGGCCTGAGAGCGAGGCTCAGTCTCCCCTCAACTCCTGAGTCAATCCTCTAAGGATTCTTGGCTGAAGAAAAAAACCTCCTCAAAGACTTTTTTGTCCTATTCTTACCCAAGGTGCAACAGAAGAAAAAATGAGTAGATGGCTCAGGAGATCTGGTTCATTATCTAGGCCTCCGTTTTTGCTACCCCTCTTCACTTGAGTAAGAGTGTCTACGCTATTCCCTGGTCCCAGACACCTCCACCACCTCCTCACACCATCCGGGGTGACTGCCTGGCTCTGCTGCCTTGGATATTGCTTAGCACTCCCCTTGCCCTCTGCGGCCACCTCCTCTTTATTTCTGTGGATAGAAGAAGCCAGGTGGTGGCTGGGAGAGAGGAGAGAGGGGAGCCCTGGGTACATTCCTGATTTCTAACTCTTTCTTCTCTTCACTGGGGCCCTGAGAGCTGATGAGCAGCTTGCAAGAAATGGGATCAGTGTCCTGTAACCTTGTCCTGAGCGTGTAGAAATCTATGTTTCTATAGTTTTAGAGACAGCCCTTACAGAGTTTGGAGACAATGCCTGGGATGGAGGCCCTGGACTGTGCCGGGTCCTCAAGTAGCCCTGAGCCCTCCCCTGACTGTAGCTGCAGTGAGGAGAGTGATGGCAGAAGGGTGAAGTAAGGACTCCAGGTCTTGGGGAGCACCTCTGCTCTTTCAGGTCCCTAGAGGAGCTCAAATGCCCACAATTGCTCACCCACTGCCTACACAATGGGCAGACACTTTTTTGTAAATCTTGTTTTTCATACTCAGCTGTATATGCCCTACTCTGGGCACGGAAGGTGAACGTGCTCCTGGGGGCTGGTGCTGAGAAAGTGACTTCAGGGAAGAAACCTGGACACCCAGAAGCTCTGGAAGAGACAGTAGCTGGGACTGGGAGCATTGGACAGAGGCCACTGATCATAGTTTTTTTGATGTCATCCTCTTCAGGGACCTTCTAGAACAGACCCAAGCCCCTGTGCGTCTGTGTCTCCAGGGCCCAGATCCTTCCACATCTTCTATTTGTCACCGCTCTGGGCCTTGGGCCTCCTCCTCATGAGGCTCTCAAAGATGATCTCTTCTTCAGGCTGCACCCTCCTTACCACATCTGACCCCACACCTTTTGCCTCATTCCCCCGTAAACCATCCCCTGCTAACTTTAAATAGCTTGTTTTGCATCATCCTCAGATTGCAGCCTCCATAAGCATATTATTGCAGAAAGCCCACATTGCAGAGAGCTCAGCCCCTTTTCAGGACGGCTGTGTCTGGGCCACCCAAGGCTGAGCATCTCCCTTGTGTCCCTTCTACATCAGCCATAAGCCAAGACAGAGCCAGAGCTTTCAGAATGCTGATTCCATGTTTCCTTAAGTATCAGACTTCCACTCTCACATATGGGTCTCTGGATCACACAGTCAGGATTCTCCTTTCTTGTCATCTCTCAACCAACCTCAGAGGTCACGAAATGGCTACTATGCCTGCACCAAAAGGGGAAGACACCTATAGGGCCAGGCTGAGGACACCTGGGTCTCTGGGTCACACAGGCTGGATTCTTTTCTTGTCACCCCCACCTCATCCACACCATATGTGGCCTGCTCCTTTTGCTTCTAGAAACAAATTGGGCTGGGCGCGGTGGCTCAAGCCTGTAATCCCAGTACTTTGGGAGGCCGAAGTGGGCGGATCACGAGGTCAGGAGATCGAGACCATCCTGGCTAACCCGGTGAACCCCGTCTCTACTAAAAAAATACAAAAAACTAGCCGGGCAAGGTGGCGGGTGCCTGTAGTCCCAGCTACTCGGGAGGCTGAGGCAGGAGAATGGCGTGAACCCGGGAGGCGGAGCTTGCAGTGAGCTGAGATCCGGCCACTGCACTCCAGCCCGGCGACAGAGTGAGACTCCGTCTCAAAAAAAAAAAAAAAAGAAAGAAACAAATTGATTCTGTTTGCATTGGAGCACCTGTAAGCAAACGCGTTCTTTTCATTGAACCGATGCTCCCCTTTCAGTAACACAAGTGCAAAGCAGAAGCCTTAGCGTGAACTGGAGTTGGCAGCAGGCAGGGATAAAAGAGGGATGGGAAGACAGGAGGAGTTGGGGGGCAAACCTTTCTCTCACTTCTCCATGGATCAGGAGCTTTTGGTGAGATGGAGTCTGGATGCAGCTGTGGGATGCTTATAATCACATTTGTCCTCAGCCTGGAACCCAGAGCTGGTCAAGGAGGCAATGTGGATGAACCCAGAGCAGGAGAATCAGGCTGGGACCCCTGTAAGTCCATCACTGTTGTCCTGGGTCACAAATATAGGGGCTGCCTCTGGGAGCCTCAGTAGCCATTTCCATGGGACTGCCCAATGTTTCTGCTGCTCCCCATGCAGGAATTTAACATCGAGATGGGGGCCTCCTCAGGGGTTTCATGGGAAGGAGTCACTTGAAGCAAATATTGGCAGTTTCTGTATCCAGATGTTGCACCAACTAGACCCTGACTCAGTGAAAAGCTCTAATGGTGTAAGAGAAGACATGTGAACATGGTTATGCCCCAAGGGATCAGGAAACCCTCCCTCAACAGTCCCCATGATTCTGAGTGGGATGAGCTGGAGGAAAGTCACATCCATGGGACCTCCTTCTACCAACGGCCCAGGAGCAGCCTCAGCTTTGTCTAAGCCATGATGGTATCTGCCACCCCCCCAACCATTTACTCACTCATGTCCTACAAAGAGTTTTGCTGCCCTCAGATCCAGTTACCCCCACACCTCATCAGCTTTCCTGACATTGAAACTGAAAATGCAGGTACCCAGGACTGGGACAGGCCAGTTTTATGGGGAATTCCGCCCTGACCTGTGTCCTCCTGAAGAATTTTACATTTTCATGCTTTGCTCCTGGGACACAGTGAACCGTGGACAGCTCTGAGCACAGACTACTGGAAACGGAAGGGCAAGTCTCTGGTTTGAACCCTGGAAAAGCAGAATCCATGAGGCAGGAGACTGTTTACCTGCTAGAATGTTCCCAAGTTCTGACTACAATATGAGCCAGAAAAGGCTCATTTTGCTTCTTTCAGCAGAAAAAGGCCCAGCTCCTCAGGCACTGGTTTGAGCACATCTAGACAATCAGCCAACATTTTAGTGTCATCAGGTGGCTTGGTTTTGTTTTTGTTTTACTGAGATTTCAGAAACAATGAATGGGAAATTGAGAGAAAAGCCTGTTACCACAAGAAAGTAATTCCAAATACAGTTTCTAAACAGAAAAGTTATTTTGTCAATTTGAAAGTTGTCACAGAACAAGAGTGAGAGCAGGGTGAGGTTTTTGTTCCACTTCCCCATGTGTGTGTGTCACTGTGAGAAGCGCTGCTGTACGACACGGCACAGTAATAGTCAGCCTCATCTTCAGACTGGAGCCCAGAGATCAGTAAAATCCCTGTATTGGCCGAAGCATCTTTGGATCCAGAGAAGCGGCTGGGGACTCCAGAGCCCTGGCCCTTATCTGAGTCTGAGTAGTAGTACAGAAGGTACTGGGGAGGACTCCCTGGCTTCTGCTGGTACCAGTTTATGCTGTAACTACCAACAGGGATGCCACTGCCCAAGGTGCAGGTGAGTCTGGCTGATGCTCCAGGAGACGCTGAGAGGGAAGTTGGCTGGGTCAGCACAGGCTGGGAGAGGGAACCTGGAAACACAGGCATTAATGGGTGATATGGCAGAAAGCAGGCTAAACTTGTTCAGGGATTTTTACCAGAAGAGTCACAATTAGGCTAGGGTGCTGGCCCTGGTCTCTGAGGCCTTTTCCTACCTGTGCAGTGAGAAAGGAGCAGGAGGAGGAGAGGAGTCCAAGCCATGGTGGACACAGCCTCTTTCCCCGCAGTGGGGCTGGGCTGCCCCAGGCCTCCTTTTCTTCCCACCCTCTGCAGAGGAGGGGCTGCTCATGCAAATGTGTTTCCACCCAGGGACTGCCCAGCCTCTCCCTGAGCCCTGGGGATGCAGCTCAGCTCACTCTGCAGACTGAGCAGGAGGAAGGTTTGCTTTTCTTCTTGCAAGGCCCTGGGAGGAAGCACCTGTTGTGACCATACACAGGTCCCTGCTCAGGGAACCCTGCCAGGCCAGAGGGGACACAGCTGCTGAGTCCCCATCGGTGAACACAGGGCCCAGTCCCAAGGGCTGGATTTCTCTGAGTGAATGGTCCTTACTGAGCAGCCATGTAGCAAGAACAGGGCAGCTCCACAACACCCAATGCTGGTCCCAGGACACAGACTTTCCCATGGCTCAGAGACTTCATAATCCAGCTGGTCTCTGCAGCTCTCCAGTCACTGATAGTGTTCACATATCCGTGGTCTGATTCCTAGACACTGCTTCTTTTTTAAAAGAGCCAGGGACTCTTTTAAAGGATGGTGAAAATGAGAATTTTCCAGGAAAACTAAAGGATCCATGATATGTTGAAGGCAGCAATTCAGCAAAAGTTATATATACAATGGTTTCATGTGTTTTATGGAGATTTGACTCAATTTATTAATGTAGGAAAATTAATAGATTTGGTAGACTTACCTTTATCAGTGAGCAGTGTGACAAATTTCTCTATTTTATGAAGTTAGCCATTATCTCCCTAAGTAAAACTTGTCATTGTCTACACAGTTGTGTTACATTTTTTGGTCAAGAATTTGTCCTAGATGTTATACAATTTGTTGGTATTGTGATGTGCCACATGTATTTTTTGATGGGATGTTTTCAGTTTATTAGAAAGGTCAGTATGTATTTTTCCCTCAACGTTCTCTTGCAAGTGAGAAGACAAAGGCAGCGACCATCAATTCTCAAAGTAACCACGTCTACTGTTGTGCTAACTGTGCAAACGGCCCCTGGATTTCTAGACTCATAAGGTGCTTTAGTGAAAAATCTAGAATCAGGATCACTCACTTCCCTCAGACACTCTCTCCTCAGGGCATTCAGAGAGATCCTGCTCTTTCAGATGGGGCAGGGAGGGCACTCCCTGACTTAAACCCCTTCAGTACCTCCTCATTTTTATAAAACCTGAGCCCTGGGGCCTCCGCAGCCTGCCCTTCACACTGTGGCCCCTGCACACCCCCACAGCCCAACTCACATCCCCTCCTCTTACTTCTAGGGCTCCAGACTCACTCGCTTCTCTGTCCTGGGAAATCCTAAGCTCCTGTCTTTTCCACATTCTCCACACCAGCTTCTCCTCTGCCTGTTTGGAGAAGATGGGCATCTACTTGAAGTCACAGTGTAAGCTTACATTTTGTCCACATTGTACACCTGTTAAAAGCAGAACGTAAACATCTCATCACAAACAAGGGTATTTCCAACACTGGTTAGCATGGAAATTTTTGAGTCACAAAACATACTGATAATTTTCTGATGAATTGTTTGTACCCTTCAGCCAACTTTGACCATCATCAATGTGGTTTATGTTGTTTAACTTTTCAACACCTGTTTCCCATCAACTTACCCCCTTGCTAGGTGATTTCTACAACAGATCAAAGAAAAGGTATTTTATCATTGGTACACAAATCGACAAATATATACATTTGAAATGTTCCCTAATTTTTGCGCATTAAAGCAACAGATTTCAAGGATTCTCACATTAATTGATTTGTTTTTTGATCATCCATATCTAAAGTTAATTTATTGTAATAAGTGGGAAATTGAAGGAAGCACAATGAATGTTAAGATTTGCAGATGCAGGACTCACAGCATTGCATATTGGAATATAGTAAATTCCAGATGGGCACCTACATTCCTAATTATTTATTGACTTTACCCAGTCCTCCTAGTGCAGAAATATCTCTTCTGTGGACACAGAGCTCATAAACCCATCATTCTTCCTTCAAAAATTTCCTCAACAAAGCCTATTATGGGACTTCTGGTTGATGAGTTTAATGTTTGAATTACATTGATCACATGGCTGATTTGAAGCTCTGTAATGAATATTGTGTTGAAGGATTGCTAATGTAAAGTTTCTCAGTTACCAGACATTTTCCCAACTCACACATATTCTGCAGTTTATTTGCTCTCAAGGGATTTCTGTCCCCCAAATTTGCTTTATGATCTACTGGCTTCCTGTGGTTTCTTTAAGCAGGACTGGGAAAGCCCATCATGCCCTCTCCACTCTCTACACATGAACCCATGGGATCCAGCATCTATGGATTCATGGGAATCAGACCGTAAATGAGTGAAAAGAGGCCGTGATGGGCAGCTGCAGAGACCAGCTGGGCTCTCAAGTCCCTGGGCCATGGGGAGATATGTGTGATATATTTGTATTTTCATATTCATATCCTTCTCCTGCTAACCAAATCTGAAGGAAAATGTTCTCGCTTAATATCTTCTGTTGAATGAACTTTGAATCCCAAACACAAAATTTCCAGAATTTTTTGAAAAAATTATTATCTTGACCTCAGATTTGTACCTCTTCCTGGCCTTCCAATGTGGGTGAACTCACATATTTAGCAAACATGTTTTGAGTCTGTCCTTAGTGCCAGGCAGTGTTATGGGCTCTGTAGCTACAGCAATGACAAGACAGAAAATAGCAGCAACTACAATGAACAATCTCATGGAGCTGAAATCTCAGCAGCGGAAACACAGAGAATAGAGTCACTAGCTGTAAAGAAATATCTTCATGTGGCTGATCCCACCCTGACCAGTTAGTCACCCTGGGATTTAAAGCCCGTTGCTGACAACTGAGAGACCTGCATTTCTATAATTCTGAAGAATGGATTGACTTCTGCAGAACTTGATGGTTTTGTTTGACTATGTGTGTTATAAATAATCCCGTGTAAACAGAATGTGGTCATTCATCTTGGCCTCACAAATGGCTGGGATCTTACTGTAGGTCAGAGGTCAAACAGAACATTCCCATCCTTCAGAGGAATTCTTCATGGTAACTAGACAGCTGAGTGTGAGGAGACAGCTTTGTCATCACATCACCTCCCCACTGCTCTGTTTGTGATGGATAAAGAGTAGCAGAGACGGCCAGGTGCGGTGGCTCAAGCCTGTAATCCCAGCACTTTGGGAGGCCGAGACGGGTGGATCACGAGGTCAGGAGTTCGAGACCATCCTGGCTAACACGGTGAAACCCTGTCTCTACTAAAAAAAAAAAAAAAATACAAAAAAAAGCTAGCCAGGCGAGGTGGCTGGCGCCTGTAGTCCCAGCTACTTGGGAGGCTGAGGCAGGAGAATGGCCTGAACCTGGGAGGCGGAGCTTGCAGTGAGCTGAGATCCGGCCACTGCACTCCAGCCCGGGCGACAGAGCGAGACTCCGTCTCAAAAAAAAAAAAAAAAAGAGTAGCAGAGACACCACAACCCTGGAAGCCTGCCCTGGGAAGGTGGCAGGGAAGAAGGAAGGTAAAGAGAAGGGTGAATAAGGATGCCTGGGTGGGGGCTGGACCTCCTTTCCTTGCCCAGACACAGAATCCTGCCTTTCCACTGCTCTCTAGCTTTTTCACTGACCTTTACCCACCCCACCGCCCATCACTGAGGAGGCCACAAGCACCCTGCCCCATAATGACAGCTTGGGAGCCTTTTGCCTGTGCTGGGCCTCAGTCCTCAGACTCTTGCGCCCGCACAGACTGCAAATCAGTATGCTCCCAAATCAGTGACTTCAGCACTGACACCTCAGCTCTCATGGTTTCTGACAGAGCTCTGGGAGGTTTCATCGTGAGCTTTAACAGCAGCAGCCCCTTGGATGTGTAGGGGATCATCCCATGTGCTCTACGATGCTCTGTCCTGACCCTTGGGGCTTTTGCTCAATAGAAAGTAACCAGGTCTCTTTTCAAGTGTGAAAAGTGATCATTCACGTTAATCTTATTGAATAACAGGGAAGGGCAGCAATGAGTCCTGAGTCCTGTGAGCTTTCCAGAGAGAAGAGGAGTGTGACACACTCGATCACAGCTACAGGCTGTTGTCAGGTTTCCATCACAAGGACACACTCAGGGCCTCAACCATTCGCCTCTTTCCTCTAGTCCTTCTCACCATGGTGTGGGTCACACACATTTGTCCCTGCTCAGCTGCCACATTACTTGCCAGAGACCTCATCTCTCTTGTGTACAAAGCCACCATGTCCTAACTGGACCATCTGCCTTCACTCTGTCCCCTCCTTTTTCATCTTCCTTAGAGAAGCTGGACTTTTCCTCCTGAATCTCAAACCAGAGTCTGTGTCTTCCTTGCTTCCAGCCTCCTAACGGCTTCTTGTTCCTTACCATCTTCTGGCCCATGTCAACCCTTGTATACCTCACCATACACCCTATTCCTGTTGACTTGCTGGCTCTCAATCTTCTGTGAGGTATTATCCCTGTAAAGACAGGAACCCTGTCTGTCTTGTAAATTCTGTATCCTGAGCCCTCTCCTGAGCCTGGCACATAGTAGGTGTTTAGTAGACAACAAGGATGAACAGACCTTTGCATTAGTGCACATACCTGAGGCTGACCCAGCTGGATTCTGTCCCTTCTTACCCTGACTCCTCTCGGGTCTGTCCCCAGGGCAGTCTGTTCCTGGAATCAAAGACTTTCCGATTTTTTTGAGGCAGTCTGACAATGCTGTTGCTAAGGGCCTCCTCTGAGGGCTGGCTCTGAGAGAACAAAGCTGTATTGTCTAGATCACTGTCCCTGAACTGAGTCTTGGACCCTGGTTAGTGGCAGCACCAAGAAACCTCCACACAAATGGTAAACAGACCAGCTGTCCTGGTTGTGGGTGGTACTGTTGGGAGGTCATGCTCCTAGGAGACCTGGCATGTTCTTATCTCACTTCCCCAGACTGCAGCACTGTTTGGACCTCCGGGGGCTGTCTGAAGCCAATGGGAGTGATCAGCCTTGTCCTCAGCCTAAAGCCCAGAGATGCTTAGGAAGGCCTCCTTGCAAGACTGGGAGCCTGAGCATCCTTCCTGGATCCCTGCAGTCAGATATTTACTTCTATGAATCAGCAGTTTGGAGGCACTTCCTGGTCATTGTTGGTGTCAGGTCACAATTCCAAAAACCTTATTGGTGCTGCTTGCAGTGCAGGAGATGGTGGCTGGTTTAGCCACAGAGAGACGGTGCAGGCTACCAAATGAGCCCTGATTGCCCAGTACTGTGAGAGTCAGGAGAGAGACACAGGGTGAGGGAGGCACCTCAGTGAGTCAGGGGAGCAAAGCAGAGCCCTGGTCCTCCCAGTGCCAGTCCCTGACTCCCTGTCTCCAGCTACCTGTGCAGCTGCTGAGGAGGGTGAGGAGGAGGGGGTGCAGGCCATGGTGGAGATGTTTCTAGAGCTCTGCTTCCTGAGCCACACAGATTAGGGGGAACAACACCTCTTCCCTGGCCTTTCTTGGAGGAGGGGACTTAATGCGAATCTATCCTGACCCCTGGCTGTGCCCCTCACATAAGATGCTGAGTCTGGTTATTCTTTTCGAGGAGCGGGTGGTTGGAAGTTGGGAGAGTGTGGCCCCATCACTGTCCAGGAAACCTGGAAGAACACAGCTGCTAAACCCAATGAACAGTAAAGGGAAACAAGGAGACAAGTGTCTGATTTGCAAGCTGAGGTCAGCCAGGAACTCACTTCCCAGGCTGCCAGAAACCCATGGGTCTCTCTTCGTATTTAATTCCTCACTAGATCAGCACATGAGGGAGAATGCTGGAGCTTGGGAAGAATCAGTTAGCCTATTTGTGTGGTTCACTGGGTATATTGGAAATGCAAAAATCCCCTGGAATCAGGAGAAAGTGCTGGCTGAGATAAAAACATAAAAAGGTAAATATAAGAGAATTAGCCAACTTTGAGCTTCTTCAGAACTAAGGGTATCGGAGCGTTTGAGAAGCACGCTTCTAATACACGCACGAAGACATTGTATATAGTTTGGGATATAAATTGTTCCTCATGCCTCAATCTCTTATGCTCCAACTAATATGAACAGGAAAGTTTTATTTCTCTATTTTGTGCATTGGGAAGTCAGGAATAATGTTCTCAAGGCTTTCCACTGAAAAGCACAGGCATTTTCTCTGACCTCACAAAACCCACAGAAATGACCAGGAGTGTTTTCATAATAACATCATATAACATCATTGACTAGCAAACAATTGGAATTATGTAAAAACTAGAATACTTCACTGGTAGTCAGTTAAAAATACAAGGAGCAATTATTAAAATATTTTATCCTTTTAAACAAATGGAACACTACTTACATTAACTTTAAATGACAAGGGCATCAAGGTGTATAAAACCAGATCAAACAAGGTTTGATCACCATTGTGCAAATATTAAAAACAGAAATTTAAAAAATGCATCCAAATGAAGAAAGGTCCTTATTCTGATTGCTTGGGATAAGGTCGCTTAGCAGAGAACTTGGTGATTTTAATACTTTTTGATTTTAGGCATAAAAGGAATGTATTGATAATTGATAATAGGCATGTATTGCTTTGAGAGTAACTCGATAAAATAAACTTTAATAATATCCACGTAGAGAGTTTATTCTCTTTGTTCTTAGCTCAGAAGGTCCATCATTTGAAGAAGCTTCTTTCTGGAGGAAATGAATTTAGACTCAGCCTTTAGATCTGATCCTGCTGTTTGTTTTTTTGTTTTTAATATAAAACAATTAACTTTTGCTTTCTCTGATTCAATTCCTGCAAATCACTCTCACATTCCCTCCACTTCAGGGCACAAGAAGGGATAGAAATCAATTCAGACCCTTTCCTTCCCCTTTCTATGGCTGCTCCCCATGTAGGCTGTCTTGGGAGCTGGCGTGTCTGATCATGTGATCTCCACGTCACAAGGACCCAGGGAGGTTTTTGTCTTGGTTCCTCTTATGAGTCTGTCACTGTGCTGAGCACCACTATAGTACAGTGAGCAGTAATAGTCAGCCTCGTCCTCAGGCTGTGCACCTGACAGTGTCAGGGCAGCTTTGCCCCCAAGGATGGAGCCTGAGAACCGGGCAGGGGTCCAGGAGTGTTTGCTGCTTGTAGCATAAATCAGTGCCCTGGGGGCTTGTCCAGGTTTCTGCTGGAACCAGTTTGGATAGTGACCACTGGTGACTGCTCCAGTGCTGGAAGCACAGGTGAGAGTGACTGTCACTCCTGGGGACACAGTCCGTGAGGGCTCCTGAGTCACTACAGCCTGAGAATTGGACCCTGAAACAAAAAACAGACACATGTTAGGAATTAGAAGGGGAGACACAAGGATCCCTCCAAAGGCTGGTATTTGAAATCTCTCTTAACCTGGGCAGCAAGTGAGGAGGAACTGGAGCAGGAGCAGAGTCCAGGCCATGGCGCTGATATTGGAAGAGACCCCTGGCTCCAGAGCTGGGGCTGGATTCTGATGGCTCTTTATCTCCTATTGAGCTCTCCACAGGGAGGGGGTGTGTTGTGTGCTGCTGTATGCAAATCTTTACTGCCTTTATCACCACCTAGGTGCAAGTCCTGAGAGCAGCTACACTGTGAGGGGCCAGCCCAGGGTGGCTGTGTGCTGTGGATTTGCCCTGTGGGAGGAAGCAGCTGCTCTAACATTTATATGAGTCAGTGAGCAACTGTGCAGGGTTCATTTAGTTTGACTCTCTTGAGCCTCTTACAATCCAAGAGACCCCGACCGCCCCCTGGTGGCTCTCCTGGACTGAAAATGCGTGGTCTTTCACATGTTCAACAAATAACTATTGATTTATCTTTGGACATCGCCACAATATTTTCCAGGGCAATTCACGCCCATTACTTGTCTATTCTTCGCTCATTCCTATTTGTTCTACTTTCTCTTGCTGTTGCTGAAATCCTGCCCCGTGACTACAATTCGACTTTAGTGCTACATGGTGTTCATTGTTATCTGAATGTTTGAATGACTAAACAATTGTTTTAATGACATAACTGACTTTTTGAAACTATTTGTGTTGAGCATTATATTAAGTGAACAGGTGGTTTAAGTGAGAATTTTTTAAATAATTTACTTTAGAGAATTTTTAAAAAGAAAATGACCAAAGGTGGAAGGTTGAAATTTCATTGTCAATTCAGTGGAAACTCAAGTGAGCCATGAGGATGATCATCAAGGTTTACATAACAATCCCACTCTCACCCACCCCATCACTCAAAAGTCCTCTGGACACCAAGCCAGGGTGAGCTTTGCTGGTTGGCAACGCTTCCTACATAGAATCACACATTGTTGCCAGCAGAATGGAGCATTGTCTATTACTCCACTGGGAGAGGACAACTGGATGCTTGTACTTGGAATTCTCCTGAACTCTGCCCATGTGCCTCTTCCCTTGAATTATTTTAATCTGTATTATTTTCCTGTAGAAAAATTATATTAATGAATGTCACAGTTTTCAGTGATTTATGTGAGTCCTTCTACAGAACCACAAGAAGTGAAGGGCTGTTGGGAGCTCTTGTCTTACAATCAGCTTCAGAATTGAGAGTGCTCTTGGGGATCTTCAGACCTCCCAGGTTCCAATCTCACATTGTTCTTTTTTTTAACTTCAAAACAAGTTTTATTTGGGAAGAGTTTCCCATTTTGTCAAAGCTGCAAGCAAGCTTCTTTCACAATTACACTTCTAGAGATCTAGTAGTTTCAGAGATGTCAGTGTTCAAAGGTATGTTTTAAAATCAATAACAAAACCAAACCCACACCAAAAGGCAATCACTTTTTGGTTGGTCTCAAAGGGACGGTCACCAATTTCAGTTGTTCTCAGAAACAGGCTCACCACTTCCTTGGAAAACAGCATGGAATCAGTGCCCACAGAGGAAATGTCTTTAAACATGTTAGTTATTTGGACAAGATTATTTGCTTCTTAGAAAATACAATAAGATAAACAGTCCCAGCTGGCAAAGTGTGCAGCATGGCACCAGTTTTACAGAGGGATTACAAGATCCTGGGATCAGTAGCTTTTGGCTGATGGCACAGAATATAAGAGCAGTCACCAGAAGTGGAAGAAGAATGATGACGAACAGGGAGTCTCTCACAGTCTTATTCATCCTTTTAACTTGCTAAATGGATATGCTATGTTCTGCAGCATCTTGAGAGAATGTTTGAGAGAGTTCAAACAACAACAAAAGCCATCCAGTATTATTCCCCAGAAAGTCCATATTTGAAAAGAAAGAGAGACCTGTTCAGGGTTCCCATGGAGGACTGTGCCTCCCATTCACTTCTGTCTCCAGGAGATACAAGACATCAGCCAGAGTGTGCTCTACCACAGTGTCCCAGCCCATGTCACTCATAGGGGAATAAGTGAGATCCTTTGGAAGACACTTGCAGCACAGTCCAAAGTTAATGCAAACCATGCAGCTGTTTTCCAGTGAGATGACTGGAAATCAACTCCCTCAAAAATACCTTTTAAGCAACATCTTAATTGACACAACTTTTATAAAATATTATTTTACTGTGCAGAATCTGTTTCAGGTTCTTCTGTGCTTTATCTAAAATGTCTTTTTCCTCAGAATACAAATAATTCTTGTACTTTATCAAACCCTCATCTTTGTAAGTATCAGGCAATAACTTGGCTGTCTTTGTGTCTTCAGAAAGATTAATATAAATCCCAATAACTCTCCCTGCCCAAAGCTAGAAGAGTACTGTTTGTCTGTGGACTGGTGGAACTTAATTCCCTTTTGCTCCTCCAAGAGTAGCTAAATTTATCATAACCTAAGGGAGATTGATATTTACCTTAAGGCTGAGACCAACCCAGTCAGGCAGTGGTGTCTGGTGACAGCTCATCCATGGTGATTTCAAAGTACCAGGTCCCTTTCTATGCCCCATGAGAGGCCTTACAGAGTAGTCCTTCTTTCCAACCACAGTCAGCCAGCTGGCCATTGGAGATCTTTACCTGGGGAGCTCAATCAAGTTAGGCTAACAAAACCTGTTCATAGAGGCAGTCACTGTGGAGGTCTCCAGGAATAAGTTCTCCTGCCTGGAAGTCTTCAACCTTCTGAGGACCAAGAGTGTGTGGATCAGGCTCAGTTAGAATATAGCAGTAGCCATCTTTGTTAAATGCGTGTTCTAAAAGGTGTAAGGGGGAAGGCACTGAGCAGAAAGCAAAGGGTCCCTCTGGGCCTTCTTGATGTTCTCTGAGATCTCATCCTGCTGTTAGCACTAAGCTCCTCTTCCTCTTTTCTGCTGCTTCCTGTTCAGTTCCCCCATTCAGATTCCTACTCGTAGACAGGGCATTGCTTTGCTTTTGGTTGTCATAAATAGGATCTGTGTTACCAAGGTCCTGATCCAAAAGTCCACATCTTGGGCAATCTTCTTTCAGGTCTTTACTCCCTGGATCCAGGTGTTTCTTTACCAAGAATAAATCTCCTTCTTTCCTCATTGTTTTAACAATGTTATTCAGCCTAGTCATTTCCCCAGGTGTCTGAATGGTCATCATGCACTCCCATTATTTATCCAGAAATGGTAAAATATTCATCCTGTGTTGGAGACTGCCATGCCAGGTTGACCAAAGCACTGAGGGACATTTCCTTCATGTTTGCTTGCTTCTGGATGAAATATACCACTATCATTGACATATCTTTGCCAGATATATCAACTATGAACCATTTTCATAGGACAGCGGATGACCGTCTCCAGCTGTAGAGGCTGCTACCACTGCCACCAGCTTCATCTCCACTTCTTTGGCTATTGTTGCACTAGTGGCAGCTCCTGGACTGGGTCAGGCACTCACTGCTACCATCATGGTGACCCCCAGACTTTCTCATGTTATTTTGTGTCACCTGCAATGAAGCACCTTCAACTCTATTGGTCTGTTAAGATGCTGTGGGGCTTGCACAGAAGGAAGGGTGTCCTGGAGACTCAGGCACACTCTCCTAGTCCTGTTTGCTTTTATTGTTCTTGGAAGTAGAGAAACTGCACTGAATAAAAATCTTTTTCTTTTTGACTGTGTTAAATTATTCAAACACAAAATACACAAAATACAACATTTTAACCATTTTCAAGTGTATGCTTCAGTGTCATTAAGTAAATTCACATTGTTGTATAAGCATAGTACCACGATTTATCTCCAGGTATTTTTCATCTTCCCAAACCAAAATTTCATACCTGGAAAACATCATTCTACTTTTTGCCTCTATGCATTTCACTATGCTAGATACCCCATAGAGGGACAAGCAAACAACCTTTATCCTTTGAAACCAGCTTATTTCTGCTGGCATCATGTCTTTAGGGTTCATCCATGCCATTGCATGGGTCCGAACTTTCTGTTTAAGGCTGAATAATATTGCCTTGTGTGTGCATACTATATCTCGTTTATCCAATGGATGACACTTGGGCTGCCTCCACCTTTTAGCTCTTGTGAATAATGCTGCTATGAACAAGGGTGTATAATTATCTCTTTGAGATCCCGCTTTCAATCTTTGAGGCACATTCCCAGAAGTGCAAATTCTGATAAAATGGTAATTCTGTGTTTAGTATTCTGAGAAACTGTCACTGAGGCCTCCACAGTGGGTGCATTATTTGATGGTCCCTTCAGCAATGCATAACAGTTATAATTTCTATACATCTTTGCTAGAACCTGTTGTTTTCTATTATTTTGGTAAAGCCATCTTAATGGGTGTGGGCCCTAATTTTGTTTTGGGTTGTTTTCTGTCTGCTCAAATATTGAAATGTAAGAGATTTATTTTCTCTCTCTCTTTCTTTCTTTCTTTCTTTCTCCTTCTTCCTTTCTGTCTGTCTTTCCTTGCTTTATTCTTTCTTTCTTCTCTCTCTCTTTCTTTTTGTAGAGACAGGGTCTTGCTTTGTTCAATATGGAACGTCTTTCTTTCTTTCTTTCTGTTTGTTACCCAGGCTGGTCTTGAGCTCTTGACCCCAGGCTATCCTTCCACCTCAGTCTCTCAAAGAAAGTGCTAGGAGTATATGCATGAGTCACCATGCCCAGCCACAAGATAATTTTACATGGTGATGAAATGAAAACAGAGTGTAAATTATCTCCTAGCACATCATTTATTTCCATTCCATTCCATATTCCATCCATTCCATTCCATTCCATGTTCCATTCCATTCCATTCAATTCCATTCCAAATTCCATTCCATTTCATATTCCATTCCATTCCATATACCGATCCATTCCATTCCATATTCCGTTTCATTCTATTCCATATTCCGTTCCATTCCATTTCATATACCATTGCATTCCATTCCATTCCATATTCCATTCCATTCCTATTCCTATTCCATTCCATTCCATTCTATTCCATTCAATTCCATTCTCCTTATTCCTTCCATTCCTTTCCATTCCATTTTATTCTATTCCATATTCCATTCCATTCCATTCCATATTCCGTTTAATTCAATTCCTTTGCATTCCTTATTTCACTTCATTCCATGTTCCATTCCATTCCCTTCCATTCCATATTCCATTCGATTTTATTCCATATTCAATTACATTACATATTCCATTCCTTTCCATTTTCCATTCCATTCCATTCCATGTTCCATTCCATTCCATATTCCATTCCATTCCAAATTCCATTCCATTTCGTACTCCATTAAATTCCATATTCCATTCCCTTCCTTATTCAATTCCATTCCAAATTCCATTAGATTCCACTCCATATTCCATTCCTTTCCATTCCGTTCCATTTCACTCCGTTCAATATTCCATTCCAATCCATTTTCTATTCCATTCCTTTGCATTCCATTCTATATTCCATTCCATATTCCATTGCATTCCATACTATTCCATTCCATTCCATACTATTCCATTCCATTCCATTCCACATTCCATTTCATTCCATTCCATTCATATTCCATTCAATTCCATATTCCATTTTATTCCATATTCCATTCCATTCCATATTCCATTTTATTCCATATTCCATTCCATTCCATTCCATATTCCATTCCATTCAATTCCACATTTCGTTCCATTCCATTCCATATTCCTTTCCATTCCATTCCATTCCATATTTCTTTCCATTCAATTCCATTCTTTTCCTCATTTCATTACATTCCATATTCCATTCAATTTAATTCCATTCCATTCCATTTTATTCCATATTCCTTTGCAGTCCATTCCACTCCATTCCATTCCATATTCTTTTCCATTGCATTCCATATTCCATTTTATTCCATTCCATATTCCATTCCATTTCATATTCCATTCCACTTTTTATTCCATTCCATTCCATTCCACATTTCATTCCATTCCATTTTATTCCATTCCATTCCATTCCATTCCACATTCCATTCCATTCCATTTCCATCCATTCCATATTCCATTCCATTCCCTTCCATATTGTATTCCATTTCATTCCATTCCTTATTGCATTCCATTCCTTATTGCATTCCATTCCATATTCCATTCCATTCCATATTCCATTCCATTCCATATTCCATTCCATTCCATATTCCATTCCATTCCATTCCTTCTTCCATTTCTTTCAATATTCCATTCCATTCCATTCCCTTCCCTTCCATTCCGTTCCATTTCATATTCCATTCCATATTCCATTACATTACATTATCCATTTCTTTTCATATTCCATTCCATTCCATATTCCATTCCATTCCATTTTCCATTCCATTTGGTATTACATTACATTCCGTATTCCTTTCCATTCCATTCCATATTGCATATGATTCCATATTTCATTTCATTCCAAATTTTATCCCATTCCATTCCATTCGATTTCATTCCGTTCCATATTCCATTGCATTCCATGTTCCATTCCATTCCATATTCCATTCCATTCCATATTCCATTCCATATCATATTCCATTCCATTTTGTATTCCATTCCATTCCATATTCCATTCCATTCCATTCCATCCCACTCCATATTCCATTCCATTCCATATTCTATTCCATTACAAATTCCATTCCATTCCGTTCCATTTCCTTCTGTTCCATATTCCATTCCCTTCCATATTCCATTCCATTCCTTTCCATTCCATTTCATATTCCATTCCTATCCATTACATTCCATATTCCATTCCATTTCATTCCTTTTTGTATTCCATTCCATTCCATTTCATATGCTGTTCCATTCCATATTCCATTTTATTCCATTCCATTCCATTCCATATTCCGTTCAATTCCATATTCCTTTCCATTCCATTCCTTTCACTTCCTTTCCATTTTATATTTCATTCTGTTCCGCTATGTTCCGTTTCCTCCCATTCCATCCCATATCCCATTCCATTCTATAGTCCATTTTATATTCCCTTCCATTCCATAATCCATTTCATTCCATTTCATTCCATTCCATTCCTCTCAATATTCCATTCCATTCCATATTCCACCCATTTCCATTCCATTCCATTCCTTATTCCATTCCATTCTATTCCTTTCCGTATTCCATTTCCTTTGATTCCATACTCCATTCCATTCCATTCCATTGCATTCCTTATTCCATTTAATTCCATATTCCATTCCACATTTCATTCCATTCCATTCCATTCCATTTCATCCGGTTCCATATTCCATTCCATTCCATATTCCATTCCATTCCATTCCATTCCATATTCCATTCCATTCCATTCCATGTTCCATTCCACTCCGTATTCAATTCAATTCCATTCCACGTCATTATCCATTCCATTCCACGTTCCATTCCATTCCATATTCCATTCCATTCCATATTCCATTCAATTCCATTCCATTCCATATTCCATTCCATTCCATATTGTATTCCATTCCATATTCCATTCTATTCCATATTCCAATCCATTCCATTCCATTCCATATTCCATTCCATTCCATATTCCATCCCATTGCATTCCTTGTTTCATCTCTTACCATATTCCATTGCATTCCCTTACATTCCTTTTCCTTCCATTACATTTCATATTCTGTTCAACTGCGTTACATTCCGTTCTGTTCCGTTTCATTCCATTACATATTTCATTCCATTCTACATTCCATTCCACGTTCCATTTCATTCCATATTCCATTGAATTCCATTTCATTCCATTTCCTTCCATATTCCATTCCATTCCATTCCGTTCCGTTCCATATTACATTCCATTCCATATCCCATTCCATTCCTTATTACATTCCATTCCATATCCCATTCCATTCCATTCCATAGTCCATTACATTCCATTTCATTCCATTCCATTCCACTCCATATTCCATTCTATTCCATTCCATTCCATTCCAGTTTGCATTCCCTTCCATTCCAGTCCGTAATCCATTCCATTCCATATTCCATTCCATTTCATTCTATATTTTTTTCCATTCCATTCCCTTCCATATTCCATTCCATTCCATTCAATTCCATAGTTTATTCCATTCCCTTCCGTTCCATTCCATTCCACTCCATATTCCATTCTATTCCATTCCGTTCCATTCCATATTCCATTTCATTCCATTGTATATTCGATTCCATTCCAAATTCCGTTCCATTCCATATTCCATTCCCTTCCGTATTCCATTCCTTTCCATATTCCATTCCATTTTATTGCATTCTATATTGCATTCCATTTCATATTTCATTCCATTCCATTGCATTCCACAATATATTCAATTCCATTCCATTTCATATTCCATTCCATTCCATTCTCTTCCATACCATTCTATTCCACATTCCATTCCATTCCATTCCATTCCATTCCATTCCATTCCATTTCATATTCCATTCGATTTCATATTTCATTGAATTCATTCCATATTCCATTGCATTCCATTCCATTCCATTCCCATCCATTCTGTTTCATATTACTTTTCATTACGTTCCGTTCCATTCCGTTTCATTCCATTCCATATTCCATTCTCTTCTATATTCCATTTCATGTTCCATTCCATTCCATATTCCATTCCATTCCATTCCGTATTCTATTCCATATTCCATTTCATTCAATTCCATTCCATTTCTTTCCATTCCATTCCATTCCTTTTCATATTCCATTCCTTTCCATTCCATTCCATTCCGTTCCATATTCCATTCCATTCCATATTCCATTTTATTCCATATTCCATTCCATTCCATTCCAGATTTGATTCTATTCCATTCCATTATATTCTATATTCCATTGCATTACATATTCGTTTCCATTCCATTCCATATTCCATTGCATTCTATTCCATTCCATTCCATATTCGATTCCATTCCATTTCATATTCCATTTCATTTCATATTTCATTCCATTCCATATTCCGTCCAGTCAATTCCATTACATATTCCATTCCATTCCATTCTATTCCATTCCATGTTCCATTCCATTCCATATACCATTCCATTCCATTCCATTCCATTCCATATTTGATTCCATACCCTAGTCCATTGCATTCCATTACATTCCGTTCCCATCCATTCGATTTCATATTCCGTTCCATTCCATTACGTTTCGTTGTGTTCAGTTTCATTCCATTCCATATTCCATTCAATTCTATGTTCCATTTCATATTCCAATCCATTCCATATTCCATTCCATTTCATGCCATTGCATTCCTTATTCCATTTCATTCCATATTCCATTCCCTTCCATTCCATTCCACATTGCATTGCATTTCATATTCCATTCCATTCCGTATTGCATTCCATTCCACATTCCATTCCACTCCATTCCATTCCTTTCCATTCCATATTCCATTCCATTCCATTCCATTCCATTTCGTTCCATTTCATTCCGTTCCATATTCCATTCCATTCCATATTCCACTCCATTCCATTCCATTCCATTCCATATTCCATTCCATTCTATTCCTTTCCAATCCATTCCATTCCATTCCATATACTGTTCCATTACATTCTATTTTATTCCATTGCATTCCACATTCCATTCCATTCCATATTCCATTCCATTCCATCTTCCATTCCATATTGCATTCCATTCCATATTGCATTCTATTCCATTCCATATTCCATTTCATTCCATTCCATTCCATATTGCATTCCACTCCATATTCCATTCCATTCCTTTCCATTCCATTTCATTATCCATTCCATTCCATTCCATTCCACTCCACATTCCATTCCATTCCATTTCATTATCCACTCCGTTCCATTCCATTACAATACTTATTCCATTCCATTCCATATTCCATTGAATTCCATATTCCAAGCCATTCCATTCCATTCCATTACATATTCCATTCCATTCCATTCCATTCCATATTCCGTTCTATTCCTTTCCAATCCATTCTTTTACATTCCATATTCCATTCCATTCCATATTCCGTTCCATTCCATTCTAGTCCATTACAATCCATGTCATTCCATATTCCATACAATATTCAATTTCATTCCATTCCTTATTCCATTCCAATCCATTCCATTCCATTCCATTCCATTTTCCCATCCATTCCAATCCATATTCCATTTCATTCCATATTCCATTCTATATACCATTCCATTCCTTTCGATTCCATATTACCTTCCATTCCATTTTCCATTGCATTACATTCCATTTCGATCCCTTTCTTTCTAATTCATTTTCCGTTCCATTCCGCTCCGTTCCTTTCCTTTGCGTTCCATTCCATTCCATATTCCATTCCATTCCATATTCTGTTGCATATTCCATTCCATTCCATATTCTGTTCCATATTCCATTCCATTCGATATTCCACTCCATTCCCTTCCAATTCATGGCATTCCATATTCCATTCCATTCCATTCCATTCCATTCCATTCCTTTCCGTTACTTATTCCATTCCATTCCATATTCCATTCTATTCCATATTCCATTCAATTCCATTCCAAATTCCATAAAATTTCATTCCATTCCATTCCATATTCCATTCCATACCATATTACTTTCCATTCCATTCCATTCCCTTCCATTCCATTCCATTTCATTTCATATTTTGTTAGGTTCCATTCCCTTCCATTCTGTTCCATTCCATATTCCATTCCATTCCATTCTATTCCATCCCGTTCCATTCCATTCCATATTCCATTCCATTACATTCCATATACCTTTCCTCTGCATATTCCATTCCATTCCAATCAATTCCATATTCCGTTCTGTTCCATTGCGTTCCGTTCCATTCCATTCCATTCAATTTCCTGTTCCATTGCATTCCATATTCCATTCTGTTCCATTCCATTCCATTCCATTGCATTCCATATTCCATTCCGTTCCATTCCACTCCTTTTTCCATACCCTTCCATGCCATTACATTCCATTCTATTGCATTCCATATTCCATTCGATTCCTTTCCATTCAATATTCCACACCATTCCATATTCCATTCCATTCCATTCCATATTCCATTTCGCTCCATTCCATATTCCTTTCCATTCCATTCTATTCCATTGCTTATTCCATTTCATTTTATATTCCATTCCATTCCATTGTATTCCATATTTCATTCCATTCCATTCCATATTCCATTCCCTTCAATATTCCATTCCATTATGTATTCCATTCCTTTTCATATTCCATTCCATTCCATTCTAATTCCATATTCCATTCCATTCCACATTCCGTTCCATTCTTTTCCATTCCATTCCATTCCATTGTATACTCCATTCCTTTCCATTCCAATTCGTTCCATTCCATTCCATTCCATATTCATTTCCACACTATATTTCATTCCATTTCATATTCCATTCCATTCCATTCCTTTCCATTCCATTCCATTCCATTCCATTCTTTTCCTTTCCATTCCATTCCATTCCATTCCATTCCATTCCATTCCATTCCATTCCATTCCATATTCCTTTCCAATCCATATTCCATTCCATTCCATATTCAATTGCATTCCATTCCCTTCTGTTCCCTTCCATTCCATTTCATATTCCATTGCATTCCATTGCATTGCATTGCATTGCATTGCATTCCATTCCATTCCATTCCTTTTTCCATTCCATTAGTTTCCATTTTATTCCATTCCCTATTCCATTCCATTCCATTCTACTCCATTCCATTCCATATTCCATTCCTTTCCATATTCCATTCCATTCCATTCCATGTTCCATTTTATTCCATTCCATTCTATTCCATTCCATATTCCATTCCATTCCATTCCATTCCACTTGATATTACATTCCATTCCATATTCCATTCCATTCTATTTCATTCCATATTTCATTCCATTCCATTCAGGTCCATATTCCATTCCAGTCCATATTCCATTCCATTTCATTTTATACTATTCCATTCCATTGCATCGCATTCCATTCCTTTCCACATTCCATTCCATTCTGTTCCACATTCCATTCCATTTCATTCCATTCCATTCCATTCCATTCCATATTCCATTCCATTCCATATTCCATTACATTTCGTTCCATATTCCATTCCTTTTCATTCCATATTACATTCCATTCCATGTTCCATTCCATCACATATTCCATTTCATTCCATTCCATTCTATTCCATTCCATTTCATTCCTTTTCAAATTCCATTCCACTACATTCCTTTTCATTCAGTTCTAAATACCATGCCATTCCCTTCCATTCCATTCTATTCCTTTCTATTTTCCAATCCATTCCGTTCCGTAATCCGTTCGATTCCGTATTCTATTCCCTTGCATATTCCTTTCCATTCCGTATTCAATTTCATTCCATATTCCTTTCCATTCCATTCCATTCCCCTTCCATATTCCATTCCATTCCATTCCATATTCCATTCCATTCTTTTATATTCCATTCCATTCCATTATTTTCCATTCCATTCCATTCCATATTCCGTTCCATTCCATTCCACTCCATTCCATTCCATTCCACTCCATTCCATTCCATTCCATCCATTCCATTCCATTCCGTTCTGTTCCATATTCCATTCCATTCCATATTCCATTCCGTATTCCATTCCATTCCATATTCCATTTCATTCCATTCCATTCCATGTTCCATTCCATTCCATATTCCATTGCATTCCATTCCATTCCATTCCCTTCCATTCAATTTCATATTCCTTTCCATTCCGTTCCTTTTTGTTCCATTCCGTTCCTTTCCATTCCATATTCCATTCCATTCTATATTCCATTCCATATTCGTTTCAATTCCATTATCCATTGCAGTCCTTTCCACTCCATTCCATTTCATCACTTTCCATATTCCATTCCAGTCCATTTCATTCCTTGCCATTCTGTTCTGTTCCATATTCCATTTCATTCCATATTCCATTTCATTCCATTCCATATTCCATTCCATTCCATATTCCATTTCATTCCATATTCCATTCCATCCCAGTCCATTCCATTCCATATTCCATTGCTTTCCATTCCATGCCACATTCCATTCGATTCCATACCATATTCCATTCCATTCCATTCCACTCCATTCCGTTCCATATTCCATTCTATTCCATATTCCCTTCTTTTCCACTTTATTTCATTGCATTCCATTCCACATTCCATTCCGTTCCATTCCACATTCCATTCCATTCCATTCTATTCCATATTCCATTCTGTTATCTTCCATATTCCATTCCATTCCATTCCATTCCATATTTCATTTCCTTCCATTCCATATTTCATTCCATTCCATTCCATATTCCATTTCATATTCTGTTCCTTTCCGTTCCTTTTTGTTCCGTTCCGTTCCTTCCCATTCCATTTTTCATTCCATTCTATATTCCATTCCATTCCAGGTCCCATGGCAGTCCATTCCATTCCATTCCATATTCCATTCCATTCCATATTCCATTCATTTCCATATTCCATTCCATTCCATTCCATATTCCATTGTATTCCATTCCATACCATTCCATTCCATATTCCATTCTAAATTCCATGCAATTCCATTCCATAATGCATTCCATTCCATTCCATTCCATATTCCATTCCATTTCATATTCCATTCCATTCAATTACATATTCCATTGCATTCCATTCCATTCCATATTGCATTCCATTCTATTCCGTACCCCTTTACATTCCGTTCCATTCCATTCCATTCCATTCCATATTCCATTCCATTCCATATTCCATTCCATTCCTTTCCATTCCATATTCCCTTCCATTCCATTCCATATTCCATTCCATCCAATTACATTACATTCTATATTTCATTACATTCCATATTCCATGGTATTCCATTCCATTCCGTTCCCTTCCATTCCGTTTCATATTCTGTTCCTTTTCATTCCATTCCGATCCGTTTCATTCCATTCCATATTACATTCCATTCTATATTCCATTCCATATTCCATTTCATTCCATATTCCATTCCATTCCATTCCATTCCATATTCTATTCCATTCCATTGCATTCCATACAATTCCATTCCATTCCATACCATTCCATTCCATTCCATACCATTCCATTCCATTCCTTTCTGTTCCATATTCCATTCCATTCCATATTCGATTCCATTCCATTGCATTCCATACAATTCCATTCCATTCCATACCATTCCATTCCATTCCTTTCTGTTCCATATTCCATTCCATTCCATATTCGATTCCATTCCATTGCATATTCCATTCCATTCCATTCCATATTCCTTACTATTCGATATTCCATTCCATTCCATTCTGTTCCATTCCATTCAATTTTATTAAGTTCCATTCCATTCCATTGCATATTGCATTCCATTCCATTCCATTTCACTCCATATTCCATTCCATTCCATTCCATTCCACTGCATTCCATATTCCATTCCATTCCATATTTCATTTCCTTCCATTCCATATTTCATTCAATTCCATTCCATAATCCATTCCATTCCGTATTCCATTGCATTCCATATTCCACTCCATTCTATTCCACATTCCATTCCATATTCCATTCCATTCCATATTCCTTTCCATTCCATTCCATTCCATTCTATTCTATTCCATTCCATTCCATTCCCTTCGATATTCCTTTCCATTCCATTCCATTCCATTTCATCCGATTCCATATTCCATTCCATTCCATTCCATATTTCATTTCATTCCATATTCCATTGCATTCCATTCTTTATTCCATTTCATTCCATATTTCATTCCAATCCATATTCAATTCCATTCCTTTCCCTATTCCATTCCATTCCTGTCTTTTCATTTTATATTCCATTCGTTTCCATTCCATTCCGTATTCCTTTCCATTCCATATTCCATTCCATTCCATTCCATTCCTTTTCATTCCATTCCATTCTGTTCCATTCCCTTTCCATTCCATTCCATTCCATTCCGTTCCGTTCCATTCAATTCAATTCCATATTCCATTCCATTCCTTATTCGATTCCTTTCCATTCCATTCCATTCCATATTCCATTCCTTTCCATTCCATTCCTTATTCCATTCCATTCCATTACATTACTTTCCATTCTAATCCTTTCCATATTCTATTCCATTCAATTCCATATTCCATTCCATTTCATATTCTCTTCCATTCCATTGTATTCCATATTCCGTTCAATTCCCTAATCCTTTCCATTCCATTCCATATTGCATTCCATTCCATTCCATTCTTATTTCATTCAATTCCATTCCATTGCATTCCATTCCATTTCATATTCCATTCCATCCCACATTCCATTCCATTTCATTCCATATTCCTTTCCATTCCATTCCATTCCATTCCATTCTATTCCATATTCCATTCCATTTCATTCCGTTCCATCCCATTCCATTCCCAATTCTATTCTCTTCCGTATTCCATTGCATTCCATTCCATTCCGTTCCCTTCCATTCCATTTCATGTTCCATTCCATCCTGTTCCGTTCCGTTCATTTCCATTCTATTCCATAATCCATTCCATTCTATATTTCATTCCATTCCATTCCATTGCATTCCATATTCCATTCCATTCCTCTCCATTCGTTTCTATATTCTATTCCATTCCATATTCCATTCCATCCCACATTCCATTCCATTCCATTCCATATTCCATTCCATTCCATTCCACATTCCCTTCCATTCCATTCCATATTCCATTCCATTCCATATTCCATCCCATTCGATTCCATATTCCATTGCCTTCCATTCCATTCCATTCCATTCCATTCCATATTTCATTCCATTGCATTGCATTCCATTCCATTCCATATTCCATTTCATTCCATTCCATATTCCATTCCTTTCCATAATCCATTCCATTCCATATTCCATTCCATTCCGTATTCCATTCCATTCCTTTCCATATTCTATTTCGTTCAATTCTCTTCCTTTCCATATTCCATTCCTTTCCATTCCATATTCCATTCCATTCCATATACCAATCCATTCCATTCCATTTCATATTCCGTTCCATTGCATATTCCATTTCATTCAATTTCCTGTTGCATTCCATATTCCATTCCATTCAATTCCATTCCATTGCTTCCATATTCTATTCCATTCCAACTTCCATTCCATTGCATATTCCGTTCTATTCTATTCCATTCCATTCCGTTCCATTCTTTTCCGTTCCATATTCCTTTCCATTCCATTCTATTCCATTCCATATTCCATTCCATTCCATTCCATTCCTTATTCCATTCCATTCCATTCCATTCCTTTACTTTCCATTTTATTCCATTCCCTATTCCCTTCCATTCCATATTCTTTTCCATTCCATTTCATATTCCATTCCATTCCATAATCCATTCCATTCCATTCCATACTGCATTGCATTCCATTTCATTCTATTCTTATTCCATTCAATTCCATTCCATATTCTTTTCCATTGCATTCTTTTCCATATTCCATTCCATTCCATATTCCATTCCATGCCATATTCCATTCCATTCCATATTCCATTCCATTCCATTCCATATTCCATTCCATTCCATATTCCATCCCATTCAATTCCATATTCCATTGCATTTTTTCCATTCCATTCCATTTCATTCCATTCCATTCAATTCAATTCCATTTCATATTCCATTCCATTCCATTCGATATTCCATTCCATACCATATTCCATTCCATTCCATATTCCATTCTTTTCAATTCCATTCCATTCCATTCCATTTCGTATTCCATTCTATTCAATATTCAGACCTTTGTTTGTCTTCCGATTTTTCCCTAAAATCACTGTTATTCTGTTTATTTTCAAGGTGCACTGATTTTATATTTTTCAAACACCCATGTTTTACAATCAATCTAATTATCAAGTATATATTTAGAGAACAAAAAGCTGGCTTCTTACTTTATACATGTCACCTAGCACAAATCAGATTGATTAAATTTTTAAATGTTATTCATGAAATTGTTAGTTACAGAAGAAATTTAGAATGAGCCATACTTTTAAAAACAAGTCAAGATAGGCCAGGCAAGGTGGCTCACGCCTGGAATCCCAGCACTTTAGGAGGCCGAGGCGGGCAGATCACGAGGTCAGGAGATCGAGACCAGCCTGGCTAACATGGTGAAACTCCGTCTCTACTAAAAATACCAAAAAATTAGAAAGGCGTGGTGGCAGGTGCATATGTATATATATGTAACAAACTTGCACGTTATGCACATGTACCCTAGAACTTAAAGTATAATTAAAAAAAAAAATTCAGAAGCTGAGTCATATCCTCTGCTTATCTCAAATTGGGTCCATCAGGATGCTGAGTGGTGACAGAAACCCAACTTCCAGCTTCACTGAAAGGGACCCTGGAGTGGGGCTGATTCGGTTTGCAGAGTCCGGCGGTGGAGACTCTTCAGGGCAGCCGGCTGGAGGTGCCCTAAGGATAACATTGAGAATCTTCCCTCTCTCAGTTCTGCTTTCTTCTGAGGTGCCTTCTGTGGGTGTGAATAGTGTTCCCCCCAAATCTCATGTCCACCCCGAACCACGGAATGTGACCTCATTTGGAAATAGGGTCTTTGTAGATGGAGTCAGTTATGATGAAATCATACTGGATTAGGGTGCCTCCCAAATCCAATGACTGGTGGGTTTGGTTTTCTTGTTGTTGTTTGTCTGTTTGAGACAAGGTCTTGCTCTGTTGCCCAGACTGGAGTGCAGTGGCATAATTGGTTCACTGCAGCCCCAACCTCCCAGACTCAGGTGATCCTACCACCTCAGCCTCCTGCATAGCTGGGCCTACAAGCGCCCGCCACCACACCTGGCTGATTTTTGTATGTTTCGTGGAGATGGGGTTTCACCATATGGCCCAGGGTGACTAGTATCTTTTACGGGAAGCAGAGGGAGACGTGGACACAGAGGCACACAGCGTAGAAGGTGATGTAGCAATGGAGGCAGACATTGGAGGGACACAGTTACCTGCTAAGGAGCACCAAGAATTTCCAACAGCCATCAGAAACTGGGAGACTCATGAAATAGACTCGCCCTGAGAGCCTCCAGGAGAGTCCAACCCTACCAACACTTTGATTTCAGACTTCTGGCCTCCAGAACAGTGAGGATAAAGTTCTCTCCCAGTTTGTGCTAATTTATTATGGCAGCTCTGGGAAAGAATGCACTTTCATTCACAGGCTGATCCTCACCCAGTGACATCAATGATGGCTTCCAGCTGCACTCAGCTTGCCTCCCGCACATGGGCTCCAGAGGACGGATGCTTTCTTACCTTGTTTTTGTGTTTCCCCAGTGGAGGGACTACCCAGGCTGCAGGGAAGGCCCACTCCTCAACCTGCTCCATCCTCCCTCTCCTCATGGAAGGAAGAGGGGCTTAGTGCATGGAGAGGCAACGTAGCAAGCTTAACCCAAGCTGTTGCTTCCTCTGGCAGCCTCTAGCCTGCAAGGAGGGTGTCTTCTCATCTGCTCTGGGTTGGGCAGGCAGGCTCAGGGGTTGGGGAGGTGGGTGTAACCCATAGGGCAGCACAGAGCCAGGCCTTCTGGACTCACCCTTGTGAAGCCACATCTCCAGGGATCCACTTTGTCAGTGTCAAAGCAGATGTTTTCATCTCTGCTATCTATCTCCTGCACATGTGATAGGACATCCTTTCATAACTGGTCATAAGGAGAGCTCCAACAAGCTAAGCCACTCGTCCGAGGCCACTTAGTGATATTAAATGGCAGAATCAGCCTTGGCACCCCCAGTGTCTGTCTTCATTCCAGGAATTCCTACCCACTCTGCCATCCTGCACACCACCGCGCTGAGGCAGGCTGGAGGCCCTGCAGCACTGAGAATTCTTTTCCCAAAGGTGAGAATGATCCAGTTATCGGGACTGGCTTTTCTCGATCTTTCTTAACAGTTAGCTGAGAACACGTGTGATAGGGGAATTAAGGCCTCGCTGGATCGAACAACAGCTGAACTTTCTTTTCTCCAAGTCCTGCAGGATAAGGGTTTCTTTTCACCATGATTAGCTTAGATCAGTTAGGATCCAGCCCCTGGGATGGTGGACGGGGCCAGCAGAGGAGCATAAGTAACTGGTCAAACTGGGATCCTGTTAGGAAGGAGGTGAGAGAGCTGGCACTGACGGTATTTCTGTGCCATGAGGTGATTGCATAGCACAGATGCTGTGGGCAGAATTACAGTGAAAATGGTGTGGGGATCAAGTTGTTACAACTAGGAGGACAAAAGAAATGGCCAAGCATGTGGGGATTCATTTATTTTATTATATTTTTCCCTAAGAGAGTCTTTGAGTTCCCTCAAAAGAAAAACCTGCCCCTTGTTTGAGGCGAGATAGTCCCTTCCTCCTGCAAGTTGTCTGAGAAGTTGATTAAATCCATCACTCACAGCTGAGAAGAAAGGGTGGGAAACCCTAGAAATGGTTAGGGTCCCTGGGAGACCCTTGAATTTGGAATCTGTTTCATAGCTCTTGGCACAAAAGCAAACAAGAGCCTCTCAGAGATCAAAAGACTTTTATCTTACTCAGTGGAGAAATCTGTTACTTCAGTCACTTATTGTTGGAGCCAAAACTATCCCTGGAATGAGAAAAGAAGGAAGAAATGTGTTGTCCATTTCTGTCTTTATTGCAGATCAGGGTGTTTGGTGTTTAGGTGATTTCTGAGCTTTATATTATTTATTTGGGGAAGGCATGAATTCCTAGCTGCCCATCAGGCCTTCTATTCAAGGCTGTTCAAAATTGCAGTTGAATGTGTTGTGGACAGAAAGCTCCCGTACTCATGTATTCCTCAAGTTTTGATTAAGAGCCTACCATCTGGCATCCGGATAGTGGGAATTCAGTGATATCATGGATGGACAGTGTCCCCCCAAATTCACATCCACCCAGAACCCCAGAGTGTCACTTTAGCTGGAAATAGAGTCATTGCAGATATAATTAGTTGAGTTTCAATGAGGACATACTGGATTCAGGTGGGCTCTAAATCCAGTAAGTGGTATGTTTATAAGGAGAGGAGAGGAGACAGAGACACACAGAAAAGGGATCTTGTGAAGACAGGGGCAGAAATTGGAGCCCGGGACTGCCGGCAGCTACCAGAAGCTGGGAGAGACAGACACAGATGCTCCCTCGTGACCTTAGGGATTGGGCCATATATATGAATCTATGTGCAATTGTGGATTGCAATATGTGGATTTTAACCCAAAATCTATGTAAAATGATGGCATCCTGGAAGGACAGTGCTTGTCCCTCAGCTGAGAGGGAAAGAGAAGAAAAATAACGTGGTGAGTAGGTACTGAAAGAAACACACAGTTCACTGGCTGTCTCACACTGAAATACTCATTTCTTCTCCACATCACAAGCCTCCTCACTGAGAAAGGAACTTTATGACCAATGAAAGTGTTTAATGGTGCTGCCGTTCCTGACTCAATAAAGCTCAAATCACTTCAATAAACACAAGGGAAACAAAGCCAGCACTCTGGGAGGCTGAGGTGAGTGGACTGCTTGAGCCTAGGAATTTTGAGACCCACCTGGGCAACATAATGAGACCCCCATCTCTAAACAAAAGAAAGAAAAGAGAGAGTGAGAGAAGAAGGAAGGAAGGAAGGAAGGAAGGAAGGAAGGAAGGAAGGAAGGAAGGAAGGCAGGCAGGCAGGCAGGCTAGTTTCTTGAAAGGCAGCCCTGAAAATCATAATGGAAAAAGCACACATCCTACAGATGATAAACACATCCAGTGAGACCAAGTTACCATAGTTCTTCACCATCACCTCCTGGTACAAGGTCTTCTGAAACAGGTCAAGGTATTCCCACTCCTGATGGGAGAAGTCTAGGGACAAATCCCTGAACATTAGGAATTCCTGAAACAGCAAACCCACATATTACTGGGGAAATTAAAGAAAAGACTTAGAAAATGAAAGACTGCATTGCAGCAGAAGGGCAATATAACCAGTGCATAGACTAGAAATCTGTGCTATCAGGGGAGGGGAATTCAGCAGAATGTCTACGTATTTTTGAGGAAGACTACAACACAGAAAAAACTTTCTGCCTGCTTTGGGACACTTCTTAAATATCTGACCCTTTTGAAAATGACAAAATTAATAAAGTTCTTCTGTTAAATCCATCTTAAATATGTAATAACCAAGAGGTATCTGCCTCATAAATTCTCAATGAATGTGTGCTAATTGAGAATATTTTCACTTGGAAGGAATTTAAAAATTTAATCATGAGACATTTTATCTAAAATATGATATGCGGTCTCAATTTTAGAAAACTATTCACAAGGCCGGGAGCGGTGGCTCAAGCCTGTAATCCCAGCACTTTGGGAGGCCAAGGTGGGCATATCACAAGGTCAGAAGATCGAGACCATCCTGGCTAACATGGTGAAACCCTGTCTCTACTAAAAAAAAAATACAAAAAACTAGCTGGGGAGGTGGCGGGTCCCCGGGAGAGGGAGCTTGCAGTCAACTGAGATAGTGCCACTGCACTCCAACCTGAGCAACAGAGTGAGACTCCATCTCAAAAAAAAAAAAAAAGAAAAAGAAAGAAAGAAAACTATTCATAAAATTAATGTCTTTAAGCATCACGTATTTCATTATGTCAAATCTTACCATAAGCATTTTTCTTTCTTTTGACAAAACAAAAGGATTCTTGGACACATAACATCATTATTTTATAGTGTTTATTTTTCAGTGTTTTCTATCCAAATCCATGACCTCTGTGTTTATAAGTTTCAATCCAGCAGACTAATTCACACAAAGCCTGTGATTTTACCCTACATCAAGGTTTAGATCCTTCAATGCCATTTTTCACTTTACCGAGCTGAAAAACTCAGGTATCTGGAAAATTTCAAAGACTTCTCATGAATGGTCAAATGGAATCACTGCCTTGGCCACAACAAATGACAAAACTGAACTGAAATGTGTATATCTGTACATCAAAGAACTTGACTGCTTTCCCACATATCAAAGCCCAAAACAGAAAAATGGGCATGGAGAGGACATTGAGTAATTTGGTCAATAATAACAGGAGTGCTAGTGAATTTACAGTGGCCCACAGAGGGAGGATACGAGTTGAAATGGCACACATTTGACAGGAAGAGCAAGAACTGAGGAACTGGTTAACTGAGCACTCTCTCATGGTAAATATCTTTAGGGAAGATGATGACAAGACTTACATGGCCTAAAAAATAACATATACACATCAACATGAAGAGAAGTATTGACTCACACAGGTCATTGTTTTAGACAAGCAAGAGCCAATCAGTGCTCAGGATTTCTCTACCAGAGAAGTAGACTTGGGAGAACCCAGACCTGAAAGAAGAGAAGATCTAGAGATCATTAGTGCTCCCCACAGGACTTCAGTGTCCCCCAAAGGACTCAGGGTAACAGTATTGTCCTGCGCTGCCATTCTAGGTTCCACACCGCCTCCCATCACATACAATTTGGGAAGTTTAGAATTCTGGAATAGCTAATTTCTTCCTCAAATTCCCAGATTTCTCACCTGTACAGAGTCACAGAACAGAAACATGTCATCACTGAAGCCAGACCCAGAGAATTCAGTGGAAATGTTCTGGCCAATGCACTATTCTGAGGCAGATGTGGACCTAAGATGAGGGAGCTCTGTTCTACACTGAGCAGATGCACCTACTTCCCTTCTCATCTTCAAAGCCAAAGACAGAGCACATGATCCACACCAGAATCTCTTTTTAGTCTTGAGACTGGGCAAAATTGGTCAAGATAGAGGAGTTGGATGGCAAGTGCTCAGTATTGTAACCCTAGCAAAGATTCCTATTTTTTCCAATACACTTTTATTTTGGATCTTGACAAAAGGGTTTATTTTGTTTCTAAACCTGGCAGGTTGGTCAGGATATCCTCCAGATGGCTGCAAATTTCCTCCTCAAATTCCTAGGTAAATATAGAATAGACTATCACTGTCCTAGAATGCAAAGGAGTCATTAAATGTGAAGTTCATAAAAGTATTTAAGGACATGGACAATATTCTAAACTAATGTCAATGGAAAAAATCAGACTGACCGATACACTTATTTTTGTAAGATATATAACTATACATACATTCATACAGAGAGAAGAATGACAAACAGATAATCATCAATCAGGAGACAGAAAAAGTCTGGAAATTATATGACCGTGTTATAACAGTGTTTACAGTTTTTGTTTGGTTTTAATTTTGCTTATTATACATATATAACTGTCAGCCAGGCACAGTGGCTCCTACCTGTAATCCCAGCACTTTGAGAGCCCAAAGTAGGAGGATTGCTTGAATCAAGGATTTTGAGGCCATCCTGAGCAACATAGTGACATCCCATTTCTAAATTTAAAAAAATTTAAATAACTAAATAAATTGCTATATATTCAGTTTTCAGTCAATACATGAAACAAATGAAACAACTAAGTAAAGCTAAAAGAGAAGTAAAATAAGCCTCTGCTTAGCAACTTCTCCATAATCAGAGGTTAATAATCAGCATTTCTTAGATTTTAAATTGGTTGTTGGTTTTTCTTGATTAACATTTCCTTCATAATTTTGTAACCATGGACATAGTAACTTGAAATATGTATGTTTGTTTGAAGTTACTTCAGGTGTTTCTTTCAAAATTTAAGATGAGGATTTCAAAACAACTCTTTTTTACTCTAAATTTAAACTCATTTTACTGAATGGCTTATCTTCTGTGGGTTCCTTTGGATCCCAAAACCTCAACTCATTTTATCACTTGTTCTCAGGGGTGCTGGAACTGTGTCTCCAACAGTATGGGGAATAGGCCCTGAGTCATCTCCTCTGTGAATTGATGATGGTCTCACTATAGTTTTATTTCAGATCTTGACAGAAGGGTTTATTTTGTTTCTAAACCTGACAGGTTGGTCAGGATTTCCTCCAGACAGTGGCTGAATTTCCCTCTGCAATTAACTTTGTTTTCCATCCAATATCATTAGAGTGACAACTCAAGGTATAAAAGATAGACTATAAAATCTGTTTAACACCATGCAGATCCCATAGACTCAGTAAAATGGAGGTCACTAGAACTAAGGAAATGGTAAACATTAGAATAGAGATAAATGAAATAGAATATAAAAGGAGAATACAAAAATTCAACAAGCCAAAATACAGAAAATTGATAAACTTTTAGATATACTAACCAAAATAAAAAAGATTGAAATTAGTAAAATCAGGAATGAAAGAGGAACATATCTATTGAACTTACAGAAATAAAAATAATTATAAGGAAAAGTTAAGAATAACTGAATGCGGACAAATTAGAAAACTTAGATGAATGTTGAACTTCAAATAGAAATACAAAATACTAAATTTTACTTAAGAAGAAATAGAAAATCTGAAAAAGAAAAAAATCTTGGCTAGGTACGGTGGCTCATGCCTGTAATCCCTGCACTTTGGGAGGCTGAGGCAGGTGGATCACAAGGTCAGGAATTTGAGACCAGCCTGATGAACATGATAAAACCCTGTGTCTACTAAAAATACAAAAATTAGCCAGGCATGATGGTGCACACATGTAGTCCCAGCTAGTCAGGAGACTGAGGAAGAGGATCACTTGAACCTGGGAGGTGGAGGTTTCATTGAGCTGAGATTGCACCACTGCACTCTAGCCTGGGCAACAGAGCAATTCCCCATCCCGCAACACCTCCCCCAATGAAAAAAAAAAGAAATAAAGAAAAAATCTCTCTTCCTTTCTCTCTCTCTCTCTCTTTCTGTCTCCCCGCACTTACTCACCTCTCCTCTCTTTACTCATAAAGAGATAAAATCAATAACCCAAAAACTTCCTATAAAAATAGGTGGAGGCCAGGTGCAGTGGCTCTTGCCTGTAATCTCAGTGCTTTGGGAGACCAAGGCAGGAGGATTCCCTGAGATCAGGAGTTCAAGACCCACCTGGGCAACATAGCAAGACCCTTCTCCACAAAAAATTTTTACAAAATTTGCCAGGCATGGTATTATGTGGTGAACTATGATCACACCACTGCTCTCTAGCCTGGGTGACAGTGAGAACCTGTTTCAAACAAAACAAAACAAAACAAAAAGGTTGGGCTTAGGTGGTTTTCATGGTTGAGTCTACCAAACATTTGTCTAAGAATTGACACCAGTGATTCACAAAGTTTTCCAAAAGTAACCGATGAGGGAACATTTCTGAAGGTACTCTTCAAGAGCAGTATTTCAATGATAGCAAAATAAGACAAACTCAAAAACATATAAACGAATGTTTCTTGTGCACATAGGTGTGGAAACAACTAGAAAACCAAATGCAGCAACATATAAAAGGCAGTATACATTGTAACCAAGTGGGATTTATCTCAAGAGTGCCAGGTTAGCTCAATAAAGGAAAATCAATTGAGGGAGCATATTCTGTTCCTGTAATTATGGACTATTACTTCATGATCATTCTAATAGATGCAGAACAGACATTTCCTGAAAATGCAACAGGATGAAAACAATAAAATAGGAATAGAAAGCAGTTTTCTTAACCTGCTACAAACCTTAAGCCCATGTACAAAAGCCCAGAGCTAACATAGTTAATGGGAAAAGGCTTAAAGCTTTTCTCCAAAGATGAGAAACAAGACGTCCACTCTTTACATCTCTATTTAGCTTTGTAATGGAGGTTGTTCCCAGTCAATTAAGCAAGAAAATGAAATAAAAGGCATGAAGATTGGGAGTGAAGAACAAACAGTACCTCTATTAGGCAATGATAGGATCTTGACTATAGAAAATATCTGGGGCCAAGCATAGTGGCACATGCTTTTAATCTTAGTAATTTGGGAAGCTGAGGTAGGATGACTTGAGCCTAGGAATTCAAGCCGAGCCTGGGCAACATAGTGAGGTCCACTCTCTACCAAAAAAAAAAAAAAAAAGTAGCTGGGAGTGTTGGCATGAATCTGTGGTCCCAGCTACTAATGAGGAGGTGAGAGGATGACTTGAGCCTGTGTAGTCAGGGCTGCAATGAGCTGTGATTGCGCCACTGTGCTCCAGCTTGGGCAATGGTTTGACACTATCTTAGGAAAAGAAAAAAGGCTGGGCATTGTGGCTCACGCCTGTAATCCCAGCACTTTGAGAGGCCAAGGTGGGTGGATCACTTGAGGCCAGGAGCTGGAGACCAGCCTGAGCAACATGGTGAAACCTTGTCTCTACCAAAAATACAAAACTTAGCTGGGTGTGGTGGCATGCACCTGTGGTCCCAGCTACCCAAGAGGCTGAGCACTTGAATCCAGGAGGTGGAAGTTGCAGTGAGCTGAGATTGCACCACTGCCAAGGAACACACACACACACACACACACACACACACACACACAGTATTATGGCTAATAACTTTGTTTACCAATATAGAAGAATTAATGATTATAAAAAAATTGTACTTATGTATGTATGCAATTATTCCAAAATCAAAGTTAAGAAAATCCATTTATAATAGTATCAATAAAAATATATAGGAATGAGGCTGGGCCCAGTGGATCACTCGTGTAATCCCTGCTCCCAGCACTTGGAGAGGCCAGTGTGGGCAGATCACCTGAGGTCCGGAGTTCGATACCACCCTGGCCAACATGGTGAAACCTGGTCTCTACTAAAAATTCAAAAATTGGGCTGGATGTGGTGGTGCATGCCTGTGGTCCCAGCTACTTGGGAGGATGAGGCTGGAGAATTGCTTGAACCCGGAGTCAGAAGTTGCAGTGAGCCAAGATTGTACCACTGCACTCCAGCCTTCATGACACAGTGAGACTCCATCTCAATATATACACACACACACACACACACACACATATATGCACATACATGTATATATATGAATGAATTTAACAAAAGTATAACATTTGTACAGAGAACACTGGAAAATATCATGAATGAATTATATTTCATTTAAATAAATTGAAAGACATCCCAGATTTATGGATCAGAACACTTAATATTGTCAAGGTAGTCGTATCTTTGGAATTGATGTAGAGTCATTGTGACCCTATCAGTTTCAGCTGGCTTTATGACAGAAATTGACATGTGGATCCTAAAATATATACAGCTATGCAATGGAGTCAGAATTGCCAAATAAGTAAACAAAAAGAAAAAAAAAAACTTAGAAAGTTTGCTGGCTAATATCTCCCAGTTTTCCTAGACAGAGTTATTAGTCACGGGGTATAAAGTTTTGGTTATACAAGATGATAAACTCCTAGAGATCTACTGTACAACAGAGTACCTATTGTTGTAACACCATAGTTAAAAGTTTCCTAAGAGGGTGGAACTTATGTGCTGTCAAAATACACATACACAAAGATAGCAGGAGGAAGCTTTTGCAGGTGATACAGATGTTCATTGTCTGGACTGTGTTGATAGTTTTAGGGGTGTATCCAAAGTCATCAAGTTGTATACATCCAATATATATGGGTTTTTGTATATCAGTCATAGTATAATCAAGTGGTTTTAAAAAAAACCCTAGAAAGTAGGATGGTTCATGTTTTCCAATTTCAATACTTGCTAGGAAGCTGCAGTTATCAAGATTGTGATACTGACATAAGGATGGACCCACACTTATTCATGAAGTAGAATCAAGAGTCCAACATGTATGGTTCATTGTTTATTGACAAGGGAGCCAAGTCAGGTCAATGGAGGAAAGAATAGTCATTTCAAAAAATGATGCTGGAAGAAAAGTATATCTCCATGCAAAAGAATGAAGTTAGTCTTTTTCCTTACACCATATGTAAACATTGACTCAAAATGAGTTAAAGACCTAATTGTAAGAAGTAAAGATAAATAACTTTTACAAGGAAATAGAGGAATAAACTTCTCAAATGCTTTCACAGCACAAGCAGAGGTAAGGAGAGACCTAATCTATAAGTTGGACCTCATCAAAATTAAAAACTGCATCAAAAGAAGCAAGGTTAACCATGCACAGAATGGGAGAAATTATGCACAAATCACACATCTATGGGTCTAGTATTCAGAATACATAATGAACTCTTACAACTCAGTGAAGACAATTCAGTGAGAAATTGACAAAGGATTTGAATAGACATTTCTCCAAAGAAGATAGGCAATAGGCCAACAATCACATGAAAACATGCTCAACATTTGTCATTAGGAAAATGCAATTCAAAACCAGGATTAGATATTACTTCCTACCCACCCAGATGGCTACAATAACAGAAGTAGAGCACATCGTTCTGAGTACTGGAAGTAATTGTAATACTCACATGCTTCTAATGGGAATGTAAAATAGGCAAGTAAGAAAACCAGCCTGTCAGTTCCTTAAAATATGAAACAGAGTTATGATGGGACCTGGCAGTACACGCTCCCTTCCTTACACTGCCTTCAGGTCTTTTCCTAAATGTGGCTCTTTTGCAGTAAGCCATTCCCCCTCATACCAGCCTTCCATAGGCTTCTTTCCAGCTGCGTTTTCTCCTTTAGTCCTTTCTGTCTTCTGACATGCCATGTGGTTCACTTGTTGGTTTTGCCTCTGTTCTTTTTGTATTTTTTGAGATGGAGTCTTGTTCTGTCACCCAGACTGGAGTGCAGTGGCATGATCTGGGTTCACTGCAACCTCTGCCCTGCTGGGTTCAAGCAATTCTCTTGATTCAGCTTCCCGAGTAGCTGGGATTACAGGCATATGCTACCACACCCAGCTAATTTTTTGTATTTTTAGGCTGATCTCGAACTCCTGACCTCAGGTGATCCACTTAAGGCCTCCTAAAGTGCCGCGATTATAGGCGTGAATTTTTTTTGAGACATAGTCTTGTTCTGTTGCCCAGGCTGGAGTGGAGTGGCATGATCTTGGCTGACTGCAACCTCCATCTCCCGGGCTGAAGCAATCCTCCTGCCTGAGACTCCCAAGTAGCTGGGACTATAGGCACACATCACCATACCCAGCTAATTTTTTGTATTTTTGGTAGAGACAGGGTTTCACCATATTTCCCAGGCTGATCCCAAACTTCTGACCTCAAGTGATCCACCTGCCTTGGCCTCCAAGAGTTCTGGGATTACAGATATGAGCCACTGTGCCTGTCCCTTTTGTAGATTTTTATAAATATGGAATTGTACAGTATGTACTCTATTGTTTTTCTGCCAGTAGTCAGTGTAATGATTTTGAGATGCATGTGTATTGTTGCAAGTATCAGTAGTTCATTTTGTTTTTGCTAAGAAGTGTTCTGTTGTATGGGGTATAGCACCATCCTTGTATCCTTTTTTTTTTTCTTTTTTTTTTGAAACGGAGTCTCACTCTGTCACCCAAACTAGAGTGCAGTGGCCGGATCTCAGCTCACTGCAAGCTCCGCCTTTCAGGTTCATGCCATTCTCCTGCCTCAGCCTTCCGAGTAGCTGTGACTATAGGCGCCCGTCACCTCGCCCGGCTAGTTTTTTGTATTTTTTTAGTAGAGACAGGATTTCACCGTGTTAGCCAGGATGGTCTCGACCTCCTGATCTTGTGATCTGCCCATCTCGGCCTCCCAAAGTGCTGGGATTACAGGCTTGAGCCACCGCACCCGGCCCCTTATATCCATTTAACTACTGATGGCCTTCTGGGTTGTTTCTTTCTAGTTTAGGGCTATAATGAGTGTAGCTGGTATGAAAATTTGCTTACATATTTATAGGTGGACATAGATTTTGTGTTCCTAGGAATGGAACTGAGAAGTAATAAGGATGTGGTTAACTTTTTTGTAAACTTCCAGGGGATTTCCAGAGTAGTTATTCCCTTTTACATTTCCACTACCAATATGCAAATTCACCTCCTCCCCCATATCCTCTCCAATACTTGTTATCATCAGTCCTTTTAGTTTTAGTTATTATAATTCATAGCTGGTAGTAGCTTACTGTGGGATTTTTGTTTGTTTGTTTTTGAGATGGAGTCTCGCTCTGTCACCAGGCTGGAGTGCAGCAGCATGATCTTGGCTCATTGCATCGCCTCCTGGATTCAAGCGATTCTCATGCCTCAGCCTCCCAAATAGCTGGGATTGTAGGCATGGGCTACCACACCCAGCTGATTTTTGTACTTTTAGTAGAGATGGGGTTTCACTATGTTGGTCAGGATGGTCTTGATATCCTGACATTGTGATCTGCCTGTCTCAGGCTCCCAAAGTGCTGGGATTGCAGGTGTGAGCCACTGCACCTGGCCGCTTATTGTGGTTTTAACTTTCCTTTCCATATTGCCTAATGATCCTGAGCATTCATTGCACTTACATGCACTTCCTGGGCATCTACATGTCTTGGAGTATTTGTTAAAATCACATTAATATCTTATATTTCAAATGTAAAAGCTGTTTATTTTGGACACAAGTTCTGTTTTTCTTTTCTTTTCTTTTCTTTTTTTTGGAGACAGAGTCTCACTCTGTCACCCAGGCTAGAGTACAGTGGAGGGATCTAAGCTCACTGCAACCTCCACCTCTGGGATTCAAGGAATTTTCATGCCTCAGCCTCCCAAGCAGCTGGGACTACAGAGTCCCAGAGTGTAGCTCATTTATTCACTTGACTAACAATGTTTCACAAGGAGCAAACATTTTTAACTTGATACATTCCAGTTTATAAATTTGCCTTTTATGATTTGTAGGTTTTGCATCCATTATTAGAAATCTGTGCCTATCTCAAAGTGGCAAAGATTTTTGCCTATATTTTCATGATATTGTGTAATGTTTGTTTTTCTGTTTAGTTCTATCTCCATTTTGAGTTAATTTTTAAGATGTGGGGTGAGTAGGTGTCAGGACTCATTTCTTCCTCTGTGGATATCCAGTTGTTCTAGTACCATTTAAAAAACGTTTTTGGCCAGCACAGTGACTCCTGTCTATAATCCTAGTAGAGTTTGAGACCATCTTGGGTGGCATAGTGAGACCCTGTCTCTACATAAAGCAAACAAACAAACAAACCCCAAAATAAAATCCAACTTCTTTTCCCTACTGGATTTGTTCAGCACATTTATCAAAAGCTATATTGGTGTGTAAACTTGTGTCTATTTCTCATCTCTCTTCTGGTTCAGTGATCTAGTTATCTAACCTCATATCATCACCTGGAATCTTTTAGAAAAGCAGATTCTCTGCCTCCTCTTCAAACTTACTAATTCAGAGATTCTAGGGGCAGAATGCAGCAGTGAAGTCTAGGTGATTCTTGTGGCACATTAAAGCTCATCAGTGACTGCCTGTGCCAATATCACATTATCTAGCTAACGGCTAATGCCTAAGTTCTAAACCCAAGTTGTATATGTCTGCTACAACTCTGTTCTTTTTATGTTTTGAAAGAGGGTCTCACTCTGTTTCACAGGCTGGAGTACAGTGGCATGATCACAGCTTACTGCAGCCTTGATCTGCTGAGCTTAAGTGATTCTTCCACCTCACCCATCTGAGTAGCTGGGACTACTGGCATGTATCACCCTGCCCTACTAGTTTTAAATTTTTTTTGTAGATGTAGGGGTCTCATTATTTTGTTCAGGCTGGTCTTGAACTGCTGAGCTCAGGTGATCCTCCCGCCTTGGCCTCCCAATTCGACTCTTCTTATCTAGAAGGCTTTGGATATTCTTAAGTTTATGTTTCAAAGTCTGCTCTTAACTATGCTTGGACAAATTTGGGAATAATTGAAATGTAACAGTGTTCAATTTTCAGATTCATAAATATGTTTTATCCTTTTTTTTTTTTTTTCTTTTTGAGACAGGGTCTGGTTCTATCACCCAGGCTGGAGTACAGCAGTGAGAGCTTGTCTCACTGCAACTTCTGCCTCCCAGGCTCAAATCATCCTCCCACCTCAGTCTCCGGAATAGCTGGGAGTACAGGCGCTTGCCACTACACCTGGCTAATTTTTTGTATCTTTAGTAGATAGGGGGCTTGGCCATGTTGCCCACGCTACTCTTGAATTCCTGGGTTCAACCCTCCATCCTCAGTCTCCCAGAGTGTTTGGATTATGAGTGTGAAACACTGTGCCCTGACTGTTTTATCTGTCTTCATATTTATGTAGGTCTTCTTTCAGTTATGTGCCTCAGTTGGCAATATACTGGTCTTGCACATCTGTTGTAAGATTTATTCCTAAATATTTTATGTTTTGAGGCCATTATATATGGAATTGCTTTTGTTTAAACTTTATTTAAAAATGTTTGTTGCTGATATAGGAAAACAGAATGTGTGTGTGTGTGTGTGTGTGTGTGTGTGTGTGTGTGTGTTTTGAGACAGAGTGTCACTCTTGTTGCCCGAGCTGGAGTGCAATGGCTTGATCTTGGCTCACTGCAACCTCTGCCTCCCAAGTTCAAGCGATTCTTTTGCCTCAGCCTCCCTAGTAGCTGGAATTATAGGCATACACACCACCAAGCCCTGCTAATGTTATATTTTTAGTAGAGAGGGAGTTTCTCCATGTTGGTAAGGCTGGTCTCAGACTCCCGATGGCAGGTGATCTGCCCACGTTGGACTCTCAAAGTGCTGGGATTACAGACATGAGCCACCATGCCTGACCAATTGTTTCTTGTGCCTTAGCCTTCATCTTGTGACCTTGGTGGATTCACTCATTAGGTCTTGTGGCTGTATTGTTTATGGCTTAGAATTACTGTGTAAACAAGCCAGCCATGGTGGCACACACCTGTAGTCCCAGCTACTTGGGAGGCTGAGGTGGGAGAATTGCTTGAGCCCAGGAGTTTGAGGCTATCTTTTTTAAAGCAAGAACCTGTCTGTAAAAAAAAAAAAAAAAAACTTTGTAAAAAGCAAGTAGAACCTTAGAAACTTTGCAAATAGAGACACTTTCAATGCTCCTTTTCTAATCTTTTTGTCAGTAGAACATTGAATAGATACAGGAAAAGTTAGTTTATTCCTGATTAATAATTCAATATAATACTTTAGATTTTTTTTAAAAATTCTTATCTTTATTCCTCCACAAATGACTTTTTATTCTCTTCACTTCTTTACAAAGACTTGTAATTTCTTTTCTCTTTTTTTTTTTGAGACTGAGTCTTACTCTTGTCACCGATGCTGGAGTGCAATGGCGCTACCTCAGCTCACTGCAAACACCGCCTCCTGGGTTCAAGCAATTCTCCTGCCTCAGCCTCGGGGGTAGCTAGGATTACAAGTGCATGCCACCACTCCTGGCTAATTTTCTATTTTTAGTAGAGATATGGTTTCACTATGTTGGCCAGGCTAGTCACGGACTCCCGACCTCAGCATCCCAAAGTGCTGGGATTACAAGCGTGAGCCATCATACCTGGCCATGATTTGGTATTTCTGACTTATGTCATTTTCCTTCCCTCTGAAGACCTTCTTTTAACATTTCTTGAAATATAGGTCTATTGGTGGTAAATTCAGTCAGTTTTTGTCTCTGAAAGTCTTTGTTTTTCCCTTACTTTTGAAGGATAATTTCACTGGATACGAAATTCTAGCTGTGTGGTTTTTTGTTTTGTTTTTTGTTTTAACAACTTAAATATTTTACTCTTTGTTTGTGTGATTGAAGAGAAATATTATACATTGTCATTTTTCTCCTTGTTCCTTTTTAGGTGAGGTGGTTTCCCCCTCTGGCTTCTTTCAAGAATTTCTCTTTGTCTTTTGTTTTCTGCAGTTTGGATATAATATGCCTAGGGGTAGGTTTTTTCCATACTTAATCTTCATTAGTGTTCTCTGAGCTTCTGGGACTTGTGGTTTGGGTCTGCCGTTTATTTAGAAAATTTGTAAGTGATTAATTTTCAAATAGTTCTGTTGGTCATTTTTGTCTTCCTCTTCTGGTATTCTCTTTACATGTATATTACACCTTGTAATCATCCAGAGTTCTTGGATATTTGGTTTCACTTTTTCCCCCTCTCTTTTCATTTCAAGTTGTGAAGTTTCTGTTGACTCAGCTTCAGGGTTACTGATTCTTTCCTTGATTTTCCTAGTCTACAGGCAAGACCACTAAATGCATTCTTTATGTCTAATACAGTATCTCTGATTTCTAGCATTTCTTTTTGATTCTTTCTTGGAATTTCCATATCTATGCTCATATCACCCATCTGGTGTTGCCAATTTTGTGGCAAGTTGTCCACTTTTTACATTAAACCCTTAGCACAGTCATCACAGTTATTTTAAAGTCACAGCTTGATAATTCCAAAACCTCTGCCTTGTCTGGGTCTGATTTCAATGCTTGCTTCTTTTTTTTTTTTTTGGAAGATGTTTTGTTTTATTTTCAACATGCCTTGTAATTTTTGTTAGAAAAAGCTGGACATGCTGTATCCCATAATAGGATCTGAGGTGAATACACATTCAGTGTAAAGTTTGAGGTTCATCTGCCTAGCAGTTAGGCCGTGTTCATTGTGTACTGTCAGTGTTGCAGCTTCAATTCTTCTAGTCTTTATTCATGTTTTCTCTTTTGTGTTGGGGTTTCCTTAACAGTTCTTTCTTAAATGGAGACTGTCTTTCAGCTCTCTTGGTTGGAATCCAATTTTTATACTGTAGCTCTGTTGAGATAGAGGTAAGGTATTGCAGAGGGGAAGTTCTCTGTAATCTTATGATTAATACCCTTCCCTCGACCCTACCATGCACCAGAGGGCTTAGGTTGTGACCTTCACAGGAATTTCCTAACTTCTTGGCCTTTTTTTCCCTCTCCTATACTCTTTTTTTTTTTTTTTTTTTCTGAGACAGAGTCTCACTCTCTTGCCCAGACTGGAATGCAGTGGCATGATCTCAGCTTACTGCAACCTCCTCTCAGGTTCAAGCAATTCTCCTGCCTCAGCCTCCCAAGTGGCTGGGACTACAGTTGCATGCCACCACACCTGGCTAATTTTTGTATTTTTATTAGAGATGGGGATTCACCATCTTGGCCAGGCTGGCCATGATGTTCAGCTAATTTTTGTATTTTCAGTAGACACGGAGTTTCTCCATGTTGGCCCGGCTGGTCTCAAACTCCAAGCCTCAAGTGACTGCCTGCCTTGACTTTTCAAAGTGTTGGGTACAGGCATGAGCCGTGGCACCCAGCCAGTTTTATGCAGTTTTAATGAAACAATTCCCCCAATTCAATTAAGATACCAATTGTATTTGTATCCTACCCTACTAGTCACTCAAGTGAATATCATCATCCAATAATGAAATGCCTGTAAAACAACCAAAAGCTGGAGGGTGGGGGATTAAAGGAGATATATGATTTTTACTGTTTGTTTGTTTTTTTTTTTTTGAGATGGTCACGCTCTGTCACCCAGGCTGTAGTGCAATAGTGCATTCATGACACTGCAGCTTTGACCTCCCTGGGCTCAGATGATCCTCCCTCCCCAGATTCTGAAGTGGACAGCATTACACACGCACATCCCCATGCCTAGCTAATTTTTGTATTTCTTTGTAGAGACTGGGTTGTGCCATGTTGCCCGGGCTGGTTTCAAACTCCTGGGCTGAAGGGATCCACCCTCCCCAGCCGTGCAAAGCACTGGGGTTACAGGTGTGAACCACCAGGCCTGGCCTGTTTTATTGTTTAATACTTGAACATTCAAGGCTTTCCGTTGACAGCAGCAGTCCCAGCCTCTGCATAATTAAGCCAAAAATGTAGATAGCTCACAGAATGATTGGGAGGGATAGAAATCCAGGCTCACAGTTAGGCTTCTAGGAACTATGCCCAAAATTATGCCATGGGACAGGTATAGTGAGTAAGTCACCTGCCTCTCCTGCTGGCACAAGAACTATGGGAATTGCCACTGTTGACACACGGATGTGCTGTCTGCACCTGATACATGTCCATGAGCAACTACTCTTGCCTGTGAAAACCAGAACCTCTACCTCCACCCTTGCCCACAACACAAATTCCATTTGAAACCTTAAGTTGATCAATTTTGAAATTTCTTGGGCCGGGCGCGGTGGCTCAAGCCTGTAATCCCAGCACTTTGGGAGGCCGAGACGGGTGGATCACGAGGTCAGGAGATCAAGACCATCCTGGCTAACACAGTGAAACCCCATCTCTACTAAAAAATACAAAAAAAACTAGCCGGGCGAGGTGGCGGGCGCCTGTAGTCCCAGCTACTCGGGAGGCTGAGGCAGGAGAATGGCGTGAACCCGGGAGGCGGAGCTTGCAGTGAGCAGAGATCCGGCCACTGCACTCCAGCCTGGGCGGCAGAGCAAGACTCCGTCTCAAAAAAAAAAAAAAAAAAAAAAAAAAAAAGAAATTTCTTGATATGAGTTTCATTGGTGAAACTTAGATACAAGACTTAGTCACATGCCCTACTTCAAAAGAGCCAAGGAACTAAAGAAATTTCTTAGCTCTGGCAAAAATGTTCAAAATGGACAGGGAGTATGGCTCATGCCTGTGATGCCAACATTTTGAGAGGATGAGGTGGGAGGATCGCTTGAGCCCAGGAGTCTGAGGCTTCAATGAGTTGTGACAGCACTGCTGCACTCAAGCCTGGACAACAGAGTGAGCCCCTGTCTCAAAAAAATTTCAAAAATCTTTGAAAGGTACTGAGTGGCCAGAAAAATGAACAAATGCCTCCTATCTTCTGTCTTTTAACATCTCATCCATAACATACACCTTTCTTCCACAATCAAATTTAACACCTTTGCCTACAACAAAATGTTGCTGCCCCGTATACTGCCACCACCACATTAACATAAATGCAAAGATCATCCAACTGTTATAACTTTCTGTCACCATTTCCTTTTCTTTTTTTCTTTTTCTTTCTTTCTTTCTTTTTTTTTTTTTTGAGATGGAGTCTTGCTGTGTTGCTCAGGCTGGAGTGCAGTGGCATGATCAGACTCATTGCAACCTCCGCATCCCAGGTTCAGGCAATCTCCTGCCTCAGCCTCCTGAGTAGCTGGGATTACAGGTGCATGCCACACTCCTGGCTAATTATTTGTATTTTTAGTAGAGATGGGGTTTCACTGTGTTGACCATTATGCCCTCGATCTCCTGACCGCCTGATCCACCCACCTCGGTCTCCCAAAGTGCTGTGATTATAGGCATGAGCAAGCGCACCCAGGGAACTGTGACCATTTTCAAAGCCATGATTTATGGGAATAGCAGTTCTTTCTCTTTGTGTAAGTAAACAGAGGCCACCAAAATAAGAATCAAGAGAGGCTTATGCATACAGAACCTGCTACGTAGTAAGGGTTCTGTTTAAGCTCCGTTTGTTTAAGTTGTCTGTAGATTCTGGATATTAGGCCTTTGTCGGATACATCATTCGTATCTTCTCCCATTCTGTAGGTTGTCTGCTTGCTCTGTTGATAATTTGTCTTGTTGTATTTTAGCTTTTATTTTACTATTTATTTATTTAGAGACAGAGTCTCACTCTGTCACCCAGACTGGAATGCAGTGGTGTGATCTGGGCTCACTGCAACCTCTGCCTCTTGGGTACAAGTGATTCTCCTGCCTCAGCCTCCTGAGTAGCTGGGATTACAGGTACGTGCCACAACGCCCAGCTAAGTTTTGTATTTTTATTAGGGATGGAGTTTCACCATGTTGGTCAGGCCGGTCTTGAATTCCTGACCTTGTGATCCGCCTGCCTCAGCCTCCCAGCTTTTAGTTTAATTAGGTACCACTTGTCTATTTTTGTTTTTGCTGCAATTGGTTTTTTGGAAACTTAGGCAAAAATTCCTTGCCAAGGCTGATATTGAGAAGAGTATTTCCTAGGTTGTCTTCTAGAATTTTTATAGTTCAAGGTCTTATATTTAAATCTTTAATCCATGTTGAGTTAACCATGTTCACCATTTTTGTATACGGTGAAAGGTAGGGGGCCCAGACTCAATCTTCTGCATATGGCTAGCCAGTTATCCCAGAATCATTTATTGAATAGGGAGTCCTTTCCCCATTGCTCATTTTTGTTGACTTTGTTGATGACCAGGTGGTCGTAGGTGTGTGACTTTATTTCTGTGTTCTCTAACCTGTTCCATTGATTTGTGTGTCTGTTTTTGTAACACTACTATGCTATTTTGGTTACTGTAGCCTAGTAGTAAAGTTTGAAGTTGCATATATGATGCCCATCAGCAGTGGACTGGATAAAGAAAATGGTACATATATACCATGGAATATTACATAGCCATAGAAAAAAAACCATGTCCTTTCCAGCACCGTGGATACAACTGGAGGCCATTGTCCTAAATGAATTAATGCAGCATCAGGAAACCAAATACTCCAGGTTCTCACTTATAAGTGGAAGCTAAACATTGAGTACACACAGACAGAGATGGGAGCAGTAGACACTGGGGCCTGCTTGAGTGGGGAGGGTGGCATGAGGCTATGGGTCAGAAAACTATTGGGTACTGTGATCACCACCTGGGTGATGATCTCATTTGTACAACAAACCCCAGTGACATGCAATTTACCCATGTAACAGGCCTGCACATATATCCCTTAAACCTAAAAATAGAAACAATTAAAAATAAATAAATGAGGTATATGTTTAATTGTTGAACATTTTGAAAGGTAACCAAAAGAGACATTGAAAATAGAGTGGCCGGGAGCGGTGACTCATGCTTGTAATCCCAGCACTTTGGGAAGCTGAGGCGGGTCAATCATGAGATTAGGAGTTTGAGACCAGCCTGACCAAGATGGCAAAATACTGTTTCTACTAAAAATACAAAAATTAGCTGGGCATGGTGGCACATGCCTGTAATCTCAGCTACTTATGAGGCTGAGACAGGAGAATCACTTGAACCCGGGAGGCGAAGGTTGCAGTGAACTGAGATCGCACCACTGCACTCTAGCCTGGGTGACAGAGCAATACTCTGTCTCAAACAAAAGAAAAAAAGAAAATAGTGAGAGCACGATATAAGGAAATTGGTCCAGGCACTGGGGTAAGGGGTGAGTGTCAGCCAAGTCATCAGCTATCAGAACAGGAAGCCATCTACTGTTCTACAAGAAGAGCATGAATCAATTGACATAAAGAAATGGCCAATCAGACTGATAGAACCTAGCTCGGATGTTTTTTAATTCACATGACTTCAGTAATCTTTGGTAAGATTAACCTGGTAAATTTAATCTTAAAATTCTCTTCAATAGTTTAAAGTCTTCAAGCCAATGTGAAATTAAAATTGCAGTTTTTTACATTGGGAATTCCTAAGAAATAGTCATATTTGCTGGGGAAATATCCCAGACATCATAAAAGCCAGTCCCACAGGGCTTCCATATGAAGCATATTAACTGCTTCATCTGGGGTTCTCCATTTGATACTTTGTAGGGTGAGTTGGGTAGTCCCCTTCTCAGAGTGAATAGACTTTACAGTGGTATTTATCCGGGCCACTAGATTGGTTGCAGGTATAACCTTGTGTGCACTTGGATCACATATACTCATCAGTGATTGTTTAATAGTGACCTGCAGGTCCTGCATCAACCCAAACAAGTGCTTTTATTATGCAGAATTTACCATTAAGGATTTTGTTCTTAAAGTAATTCTGTTTACAGTTCATTACAGTAAAGCTCAAGAATCTGATACTAACCTACAATATGGAACAATTCCTTTACATTATATCCTATGGTTTAATAGTTACTTGGTTTTGCCTTTAAGCCACATTGAGGATCTTCTTGGTCACCACAGGTGTACCCTGGTTTTTAATTTTTTTCTTTTATTCCTTTAGTTTTATATGTGTATATATATGTATATATATTACATATAAAGAATATATATTATTTTAAAGTGACTCAAATAGTTTTCTAACTAGGAAAAAGTGACATTTTCTTTAGCAAAATCCACATTTGTGTTTTATAAGCTTCACCAAAAACACATTTTACACTCCTGCTATTTTAACTTTGAATAACCGAAATTTCCAGGATAAAAAACTGAGATTTTAATTTAACATTGGCTTTAAGATTTTAAACTATTGAGGAGAATTTTAAGATTAAATTTACCAGATTAATCTTACCAAAGGTTACTGAAGTCATGTGAATTAAAAAGCATCTGAGCTAGCTTCTATCAGTCTGATTGGCCCCTTCTTTAGGTTGATTGATTCATGCTCTTTCATGCAGTTTAATAGTGAAATATCACTTCGCAGTGACACATATAAACAAGTGCATAAGACCCAAAAGCTATCTCATTTTCCTGTTTTCAAAAATTATCTCATTTACTTTAGACTATTAATTAAAAAGCTACAGCAAATGCTAAAGAGGAGATTTACCATCCAAGGCCTTCTTAAAAGAGGGAAGACGAAGCAGCTGGGTACAGCTTCTGAGATAGGAATTTG